>NW_028186557.1:5175952-5246834 GCF_003343005.1 Rhea americana
GCCCTTCCAGAAGGCTCGTCTGCACCAAGCCTGCAGGCACGCAGAGCTCCCCGAGACCTCTCAGCTTCCGTCAAACGTGGTTCAAATGAGCTGGCCAGAGTAAACTCAGCGAATTCTGGAGGGAGGGGCCGAGCGGGAGCGTGCACACGCAGTGTGATCACGCAAAGCTCCCYTTCTTCAGAAAACGAGCCTAAAAAAAGGAAAAGCCAAGCAGGAGCTGGGGAATGGAGACAAGCTCCTCTTGGGTGAGCTGCGGGCAGGTGTCCTGTCGTCCAGGGGACAAATGCTAAATTCGGGCTTGCCGGCGTCCGGAGCTCCAGGGCACAGGACGTGTCTAACGCCTTCCTTGCAGACGCGCCCCGGGGAAGCGCTCGCGTAACGTGAAGACATCCAGAGCGGGAGATCGGACGGGCTGCAGCACTCRCAGCCCGTGAGACGTGTGTCCTCGGCACGTCAGGACGACGCGACCTAACTCGGCCCCGAAGCCTGACGTTAGCGGAGACGGGAGGSCGGCGGGCAGCAGGTGGCATCAGCTCTGGACCTGGTCCCATCTCAGCGCTGCAAACCCGGCGCTGTCTCCAGCAGGTCGGGTTTCTGCTCCCTTTGGAGTGAGGCGTCTCCGGAGCTGCGTRTTCTTGCTACGTAACAGGACGTCGCGTTTAAAAACAAACACACGTGCAGATAATCCTAGAAAACAAGCAGGTCTCCTAACGGTGCAAAGCCGTTGTTGCCCACGCAGCGTGCGCGAGACGCGAAGAGCCGGGCAGCAGGACGGCACCGTCGCTATCGGGTTTAAACGCCGCGACCCAGAGCAGCGTTCTGCAAACGTACAGCTGCTACTGCTCTTCGGGGTGCTGCTTCACCCTGCCCTTCTCGCACACTTCATCACCGTCGCACGTGTTTCAGCTCACCTTCCCCTTCGCCCTGATYTCTGCAGCTTGTGCAGGCTATTGCAAACGTGCTTCAGAAGACATTAACATTCTGGGTTCCCAAAACAGCATAAATTCACTAGGCAGAAATGCAGCGAAGTTCCTTTAAACCTCGTCCAAAAAAACGGTCTTGCCGTTAAATCCTCGGAGCGCTACGAGCACGGCAGACCCGGCCACGTGGCCTTCTCAGCCTGCAGCATCCCAGGAGCCGCGAGAGCGGAAGAAACGCAGAACAGCCCCGCGCCCAGCGTGCTTCGGGCAACACGTCCGCGCCGGCCGAGCGCCTCGAGCGTCTCTGCAGCGGGTGCCTCGGCAATCTTGGGCCTGGTGGGTTGCGTTGAAACGGTGGCGACGCCGGGCGAAGCCGCGGGGCCGGGGGAGGCTGGAAGAGCCCGCGCGTCCCCGCGGGCGCCGGAGGCGGCAGGGCTCGCGGCACGCGTGCCCCCGCCTCGCCCGGCTAGCGCAGAGCTGCAGCCTCGGCGGCGAAGCTGAACGGGACCAGCGGCTGAAGCTATCGTTTAAACTGACCCAAAAATACCTGCTCTTGCAATAACCCGAACGCTTCCCAGGATCGTTTGAAACTCAGCCGGACCCTGGAGGCGAGTAAGCGCGGCGCTCGCGCCACGTCCCGAGCAAGGGTTTGCCGGCCGCAGCCCCCAGGTCTCTGCACGGCGGATTTTTTTTGCCAGTCGCCCGCATTTTGCAGGGTGGCTCCCGCCGCGAGCCGGAACCACACGTACCTCCTCTGCTGCCGATAGCCCGACAGCTCCAGGAGGGATTTCCGAGGGAAAGACCGGAAGAGTTTCTGCACCTGCTGTTTCCACGACAACAGCCTTTTCTTCTGTATCTCCGTAAATGCCTGCCCGAAAAAAAAAGAGGAAAACGGAAGACGTGAGTATTTTCTCGACGAAGCGAGCAAGGATGCACGCGCGTGCGCGCGGGAAGAAAATCAGGAGGTYGGGCAGGGAAAGCCCCGGCGCGGCCGCGCTCGCCGAGACAAGGGTTTACTGCCGCGAAGGCGTCAAGGAGGCCCYTGTCCACGGCCCTATCTCCTGCTCTTTTCATCTGTGCTTCTAGAAAGCAAAGGCAGGGAAAAGATGATAAAAGATGAAAAGCCTCATCTGCCACCCTGGGTAATTTGACTCATCTCAGGAGCCTCCCGAGACCCGGCAGGGCGGAGGCRGAGAGCGGAGAGCCGCCGAGTGAGGACGGCTGCGCCGCCGAGGCCGAGGCGACGCTGAGAACCCCCGCAAGCTCCGCGCTGCCGCCGCCGCGACCGCTCCAAAACCAAGACAAAGCCGAAGGGTTTTCGCCCGGTATCCGACAGTTCTAGCTCAGTCCAAGGTTACCTGCGAGGACGTGCTCAGCCCCTGGAGAGATCCGTAATCAGATCGGGGCTCTGCACGAACGGCCGGAGGCCCAGGAGCTTTATTTCCTAGGCACCAACTTCTTCTGCGGGTGGAAAGGGCTGGGAACTGTCTCCCTCCTCTTCCACTTGGCAGACTGTGGATTTGGGGGTTTGCAGCCACTAAATTGCTCCCAGTCCTCTCAAGATGAGTTTTTTTTTTGTGTGTGTGTGTGCTTTGACAGCATTTTTTTTAAATAAACAAATAACCGAGAAGCACTTAAAGCTTGCAGCTCTGGTGAGACGTTTTGCAAGCTTCCCCTGACCACGGCCACACGGCCGGGCAACGCGAAGCAGCTTGTAGCACCAGGTGCCACCAGCGCGGTACAAACGCGGCAGGACACGGGAGACGGGGCTCTGCCTCCCTGCCAGAGGACAGGACCGAGCCCGAGGCCTGGGGCGTCTCAAGAGCGGGCCGGGACTCCACCACCCCGAACGGCAACGCGGCAAATCCAGATCCGCCAGGCAGCAGTTACCACAAACAGATGCGCAAAAAMGCAAGTTGCAAAATCACCGACCGTGTGCTGCGAAACAGAGCCTAGGAATGCCAAGCGATCGCTTGGTCTGCCTGATAGAAACCGCACGCACGTTCGCCCCGGGATCTTCTTTCATCCAGCTGCTGATCAGACTGTCACGAGCAACATGAATTTCCCCGCTCCAGGTCTTTGCAATTAGGCAAGCCCAGGGCGAGCAGCGTTCCTGTGCAYCACGCTGGATTTAGAGCCCGCTCCAGCCCCGTTCTGTCAAGAATTACTATTAATACCCCCAAAAATATTTGTGTTAGAAACTCAAATGTTTACATAAACAGACACTTTGGAAACAGTCTCTAAGTGATGAGAACAACAGTTTTATAAGATCTGTCACGACTCACCTCATGAATTAGACATTTGTCTATGAGCTGTAAATAGGAACTTATATTCTCTTCATCGGGTCTGGAAACTAAAAGTTGTGTACATACTGGAAAAAAAAAAAGAGAAGAAAAAATAAACAGAAATGTGGATACCGAGCTGAGATCAGGGCTTTGGGGTTTTTAAAGAATGTCTTGCACATCCTATTTCACTTATCTGAGAGATGTTTTCATCAATGGGTCACTTGTCTAGGAAAAACACCCTACCCCGATTCCTGCCATGCCATTCTATATTTAGGGCCAGATTTGCTTCACGGTTACGCTGGTGTAAATCCAGAGTAACGCCATTTRAGTCATCAAAATTAGACAGGAGCGAATCAGGAGCGCAGAATCTCGCCCCCTTCCCCTTTTGCCGTTGTACTGTGCAGAAGGTGCTGTCAGCAGAAGACCCGGCTCTAAGATCTACTGCTCCGGTGGCCAAAATTTGCCCCTGCTGAAAAGGGATTCCTGCAGCTATTGATGACAGCAGGGTTTTAGCCTCTTTTTGAATCAACGCCATAAAAGCAAGCSTAAATGAATCCAGAGAGGAGGCCAGGGCTGCTGGAGAGAAAGGACTCTCTCCTGTTCTCCTAGCAGAGGCGTTAGCTGCAGAAAGCTCCCGGCCCTTGCGGGCAGGATCGCCTTCGCGGCCCGGCAGCTCCCGCGGACGCCGGCTCTCGTTCAGCCGAACGTCTCCCGGGAGAGCGGCTCGCTCCGACGAGACCTGAGCTGCACGCGCGTTTACGGCGGCCGTTCTCACGGGCTCGGAGACAGAGCTGAATTCATCAGAGGGCTTAAAAGGGGGCCACAAACCTGCGCTTGTCTGTGCACGCAGCCACGTAGCTGGTGAGAAATCTTACACCAAACTTTTATATAGAAAACATCTTTTTCATACGGTTTTAAATTGAAACCAGCTTTTCATATACGCTTTGCAGAAAGGGTCTAAAATTGAGTCAGGACTGCCGTTTCTCCATGGCTTTGTGACAAGTTTCCTCCTGTTCCGGGTCTCCCCTCTTCTCTTCACCATGGAGATCTCCTGCCGTGCAGAAAGCATCTACACCTCCGATCCCACCTTGCAGAGGTAGCACGTGCCCAAACTAGCCCCAAATCGCCAGCACCTCCAGCACACACCCCGGCATGTGAAGGTAGCCCCTGCCTCCACACTCCTCCCGTTTACCTCCCCGAGGGGCACACGACACAGTGACAGCRGCTTAAGCCTGATGCAAAACATTGCAACAGCAGCCTACAGCGTGCAGGGGACAGCAGCAGAACATCTTGGATGTCCTGTGTCTAAACTGAGGCTTAAAAGGGGCCTCGGATCCATGTGATTTGTGCTCAGGATGGCTCACGTGCAGCCCACTCGACAGTGCTTCCTCCCTGCAAGCAGAGCGAGTTCGGGGCTGCCTGCCCCTCCCCAAGCCAGCCAGCCCCACAGACCCAGTGAAGCACTAAACCATCTGGGCACCTCTGCTGTGAGGCCAGCAAAGGTCCTTGCCTACCTCTAYGATGAACATTAGAAAAAGCCTCAGACCACTCTCAAGTTCTCCCTTACTGGAAGGCCAAGCCCCAGGTCTCCCTCCTTTTGGCAGGCCCACGCGCAGAAGCAACTGCTCTGCAGGTGAATTCCTTCAAACCCAACCACTGGGCTATCAAAAGCCTCAAGAAAGTTTGGCAACTCCTAAAAGACGACAGGCAGACAGAGATACTGGCTGTCACTCAAAGCAAGTAGCTCTTCTAGAGGTCTTTAGCCTTGCCTTCCAGCCCTTCAAAGCAGAGCCGTGCAACAGCAGCATATAGAAGTCCTGCTTCAACCCTGCCTTCCAGCGCACTCCCTKTCTCGGCTCCGCGGCACGCTGGAGAAAGGCTGCAGCTCCCAGGAGTGCCGAGCAGCTGTAACACGAGGACACGTTCACACTAGCATCCACCTGGGCAAATAGGCGACAATGCAACAAGGGCCTTCAAGTGGGTCCTCTGCTCACATGAGTCACCAGGATTCATGGGTTTGGGTGGCCCGTGCAGACCCCCTCTGCACAAGCCACCGAGGGCTAAGTTATCTCCGTTGAAGCAACCCAAAACAGCTGGACTCACACAACAAGCCCGCAAGCACCGCAGTGGACCCATGCTGCGAACACATCTGTGGGCCTGCAGCATSTCTCCAGGGCTGCCCACTGAATAGAGGAGAAGAGAGGATGCTAATGAGTGTGCCACTACCTCCCATCTCTCCAGGCATGGTCTTACCTCTTGAGGGGTTTGCATAGCATGATGGGGCCTAATATAATGCGATCATTACAACTGTAGCTTGCAGAGGCACATGGAAAGGCTGCTGCTGGTGCTGCCACCAAACACACCCTGCTCTGAACCAGTTATTCCTAGTGAACACACCAATAAAAAGTCACAGCCGCTCACCTTTCCCCATCACTCTTGTGAACTGTCCAGGCAGATCGCCTTCGGGCAAAGGGGCCCCCCCAGACTCGCCCTCACATCCTGGCAAATGGTGCTGTTGCATCCCCCCTGCAGCAGAGTCCTTGCAGTCAGACCCTTGGCTGTCTGAGCCGATGAGGGAAGAGGGGTGATGCGAGTCCGGGTCCCGGCTGTGCTCATCCGCGTTCGAGTTTTGGGAACAGTAAGCTTTGATGGGAGTGAGGATCATTTGGTGTAGTTCCTGCAGTGGGACACGTAAGTTGCCACCTTCCAGGATGTCCTGCAGATTCAAGCCAACAGAAGAGGATTTGTAGTGACACCTCTGCAGTAACAACAGAACATCAGCTATGAATCAGGCCAGCACCATCGATCCTCAGAAACAAATCTCCAGTGGAGCCAACTGCCTCATTCCTGCTCCAGGATTCTGTTGCAGTCCATACTCAATAATCGTGTTTAACTCGCTGAGTCTTTTACCTAGACCACGTGGTGAAAACTGGAGCCTCAAGYGTGAAGCCCCTGCAGTCACTGCACCTGCCTCTCAATGGGTGTGTTCAGATCTGAATTCCCAGAGAACCATGCCCTGCAAACCAGTGGGACCAAAGACCAGGTTTCAGAGCTTCCAAGCTTTCACCAGAAGGATAGGAACTTCATGGGGTCAATGAATGCACTGAGATTTCAAAGCCCTAACCAGCGAGGTCTTGCACCTTCCCCTGCAATCCCATAACAACAGCTCATGACATTTCAGCCCTTTCTAGTTAGAACTGTGCTTTCTAATGGGGACTTGTCTCTAGCTTCCAGCACTGTCTTCAAGCCYGGCCCTCCGAAACTGCTTTGTCCAAAAGTGCCTGCAAAAATATTGCTATGCCCTGGGACCACCAACACAGAGCCCCAGGACATGCCAGGATAAGACAAGGTATGCAAAGGAGACACAAGAATGTGGACAATGTTCACCAATGCTGAAAAATAAGGGTTTGGCTGTAACGGGCTCCGTAAATTCACTCTGTCAAAGTGCAAACATAGTAGATGGGAACAGGTGACTAACGATACCCAGCAGCTCCTTCAAAAGATTGGGATCCCAGAGTTCACACCTACTGGCTTAAAGCACTTCACAGCAATTTAAGCTTAAGCCAGAAAAGGTCTCATGTTTTTGGCCAGCTAGAAAACATCTGAGAACAAGAGGGGACGGGTTGACTTTGCATCCCTGAGAGGATGACCAAGAAAGAGTAGATGAAATGGTGCAGAGAAAGGTGGAGGCTTGAGGATGAAAATGGTCTGATGAGGTGAGTGCAGACCATTTGGGTTGAAGGCTGCAAGCAGAGGTAGGAGAAGCTCATGTGCCAGGTACTGGAGGAAAGCCATCTGCAGGGGTCCTGCAGCAATGAAGATGAGACAGCCCCATCCTTACTGGGACAGGGAGAGAAGCAGGTGCAGAGGTGAAAGGGGTTTTCACAGGGAGCTGGGTGCATTKGTGATCAGACACAGAAAGGGAAACCAAGATGCTGCAGGCGAACTTATGTTCTTACAGTAAAAACWTTCACCTTGGAGATTCTGGGGGAGGTCCACCTGGGAGAGAGAAAYGGTACAACCGTGACACGTTCCCGGGGCTGCAGAGCAGAAGAATTGGTCAGTGGGGGGCAAGCAGTGATTTGAGGAGGGGAAAAGCCAGGGAAGGATTTCTTCACAGGCACAGCACAACATGTGGCAATACTAGAAAGCAGGGCAGAAGAGACTTGAGATGCCATCTATGCGGTCCACCCCTTGCCCCAGGGTGGAACCAGGTCTGCCTGAACCACTCTTATCAGCGGTGTTGTCAGCTTCTCTGAGATTTATGATCTCTGCTGCTTTGAACTAACCCCCACCACCAGGAACTGAGAGTCTCTGAAACACTTGCACTGTTTTTGTTTGTTTGTCTGTTTTKGGGTTGTTTGTTTTTTTMGTTTTCAACAAGAGAAGTAGATTTGAAGCTCTGCTGACCATAGAACGCAGCTGGAGGGCCTGTCCCAAACACACATCAGTGGTTCGAACACAGGAGGAATAAGAGATCTCAATATTCATCACTGTGTGAACCCTCAGGTCCTTGGCTCCATGACATGATTTTTGAGCACCTGATGTTGGCAGTTCACATGCTTCGCGAAAAACRTTGGAAAGGAGAGTGCAGAAGAGAAATCCAGGCTGTAAATGATCTAAGGGCYGTGGAAGGCTTGTTTGGTTGGAGGGAGGCTGGTTAGAATGGAGAAGGATGAGGAATCTCCATCACCGTCAAGCACATTTAAGGTAGAGCTGATCCTCCGCCTTTGAGGAAAGCGGTGGAGAAAGGGCTTCCTTGGGTACATCTCCCAGCCCTGTTCCCTATTATTTGAGTGTACATCAACCCTTCTCCCTCTGCGGCTAGAAACCAACCTGGCCCTCCTGTCTCAGGGAAAAGCCGATGAGAAAGAACTGCATCTAGATTTTACGGCAGTGCGGTCAAGAACTGCTCCTTAGGCCGTACGGACTGGCTCAGACTGCTTGTGAGGCACCACCCGGTAAGAGGCAGCTTTGGGGGGATGAGCTCTGGCTGCATCTACGGAAGAGACACAAAGTGGACGCGCAGGCTGCGCACAAGCCAGCCTGAGCAACGAAACTGTCGTTCACCCTAGTTCCTCCTGCATCCCCTGCTCGCTCTCGGGTATCTTAAATTCACTTCTCTTGTGACACAACGTCTATCTGTCGGACGTTATCACACTTTGGGGATAATTCCTGTTTTGCTAACTGCTGGAGAAGGGTGGAGCAGCTCTTTCCAAGAAAGAAGGAATCTTTAGCAGCAAGACTTTGCCCAAAACATCAAGTCACACACATGTTCTTGTTTAGCTTCAAAAACAGGGGGAAAAATTGGATGAAAAGCTTGGAAAAATGGAGAGGTAACCTCCCAAGTAAAGCAGCCCACGGGCAGCTCTGAGCCCCAAACAGTCTTCTCATGACATGGCCGCAGCCCCACGGCCCAAACCCACTCCGCTGAGCTGCTGGTAGTCAAAAGCAGATCCTGTCACTTATCTCTTCTTATTTTACAGTGCACGTGGCTCACTGAGTCAGCTGAATTTGGCTTATATTCCTGCACCGAGACAGTCAATCAATAYCATATTTAAAAAGCTATGCAGAGAAGTAGAAGAGGCTGTGAAATTGCCTGGAAAACATATTCACAAAGAAAGCTCAATCCAGGGGGCTGTCCCTTGGATTTAATAGTTATTATTAATATACAGAGGTAAATATGGCTTTATTAGCTCCTGCCATATCCTGAGTACAATCCCGTATTATAAATAAATAGCAAAGCAGTGAGCTAATGAAAGCACCAATAAATAGCATCACACCACATAAGTATTTAAAAGCCCCTAGTGGGAGGCTGTGCAAGTTGCTGTTTGAAGAAACTTCAATTAAATATAATATAATATTGCAATAACAAATAGTGAGAGGTTGGATGAGCTGCTCCCAGCAGGTCTGCGGTGCTGGTGCTTCTCTTACAGCCATATTTTCAGAGTTTTAACTTTTATTTTTAACGGGCAAGAAATTTCTATTTGTTCTCTTTGGGAAGACAAGCTGCTGTTCAGGCACAGATCTGAGTCTCCTGCCTTTTACCTGGGGACAAATTGCCCATGAAATGCCCCCCAAAAGCACAGTGGCCTTTGACTTGGCACACGCCAGGAAATCCTCTCTCTCTTGCCGGAAAGACAGTAAGGGCAGGACTTGGGGACTGCCTACGTTAACTGCTGTGCCCAGAGGGCATACCGTAAGAGGGACAACAGCGTCAGGAAGGGACGGAAAACCAAGCAACCGTATGGTTCTCCCAGGGGTTAAAGTGCCGTGACAGTACAACACATCCAGGCACCCCCCACAACAGGTCAGGCAAAGGAAGCTCAGCACAGGGGTGAAAATTTGCATCCAGAAGAGCTGAAGTGCTGCCTCGCTTGCCTCCAGGAGGTTCTGACATTTTCAAGGTTTGGAGTTCATTTTGTTGTCAATCAGTTTTAGGAGAGGAACCTCTGACGTTCATAAATAAGCACAAATAGCTCAGAGAGGGTGCAGGGCAAGCAGCATCTTCGCCCTCTGATACCTTCAAAAATAGGATCAAGCCTTATAAGCAGAAGGGATGGGTTTTATGAGCCTGTATGGCTTAGAAAGACTGACTGGATTTCCCTTGCAAGGGTCAGGCACACCACCCAGTCCCCGTAAATTACCCAGCTGCTGCCCAAGAGCTGACCCGTGACAACTGTCCGGGGACCGGCTCTTAGCCAGGCGCGACCAGGGGCTAGTTCGACRCAGCCCCTCCGCAGCGGAGGACGGGTAAGGTAAGTCACCTCGCTTTGCACATGCCGCAGTTTGCGAGCTCGGTCGCAGGCAGCTGCCGCAGCCCCGCCGAGGGGCCGTCGCTCGAGCATCCCTCCGAGGCCTTCGAGCTCTGCGGTTAACACGCTGTCAGCCCTCCCGAACCTCATCTGGGCTCTCCTGCTTTACCCGTGCCAGCCCACAGGTGCTACAGCTGGTCCCACACCACTGCCGGTGGGGGAGAGCRTTCCCATCGGCATGCCTGGGAGGGTGCCCTCCATCAGCTAAAAGTTCAGATATTTTCTATGGAAGGCAGAAAGTGAAAATAGCCCAACGCTGGCACCAGAGCCCAAGCAGGAAAAACTGTACGGTTGCTGGGTTGTGTTCTGTTTGGGGGCTTTGCTTTTCTTTTCTCCCCCCCCCCGAACCACTTTGATTTTAAGGAGTCAGCATTTGTAAACAATATTGAACCTGGACTCAAAACAAAGCCACGCTTTCCTTTTCAAAGGTAGCTGCAGCAAGCGGCCGCTTCTGGTGCCCAGCCCAAGCCAAGCGTTGTGCTCCCTCCCTGCCCTGGCCCTTCCCGGGGCCAGGAGCACCCTGGAGGCACTGCTGCCCATTTCCTCCCCACCCCCCAAAAAAAAAACATGGGAAGAGGCAGAAAAAGCAGGGTGCAGGCTGGCAATCTCAGCTGGCCAGGCTGCAGCAGCGCTTGTGCGCAGTGCTGCAGGTTGCATCCACCCCAGCTCTGTGAGTACGCCAGATGGATTRGCACTCGCTCATTAGGCCTTACAGCCCCAAATAAAAACTGCGTCTGCTGCAGAGCTGTTTGSAGACACCGCTCAGATGTGGCCAAGCCAGCAACAGAAAGTACCTAGGAACACGTGTAATGAGAGTGCTTTACCCCAGGATTAATTCTTGGCTATTACTGCAATTGAAAAAGAAGAAACGCAAGAGCGTTGTGAAGACTTACCCGTTCTAAAGATTTGAGAAGGTTTTGTCTCTCTTTTAGCTTTTGGATACTGATGACTATTTTGTGTCTTGCGCCTTTGGTAACGTTCTGCAAAAACAGCACATAACCTGGCATTAACATTTGCACAGGACAGTGGRAAGAATCAAAAACCCTTTCTCTCCTCAATGAAAAGGGCTGCTGTAAATTAATCAAACTTCTGMATGCAAGGATTAGCGGAGGACACAGAAAATCACTTGGAAACATTGCTGAGGTACAGATCTCCTGCCAATCTGTCCCTCCCTTGGAGCAGCTCTCTTTAGAAGCGCTCACAAGGGGAAAGCGTCTTCTTACTCGCCTAGGGGAACTGTTTTAAAGTCTGGCATGGGATTTTATATCTGAGAAGACCTGGTGAGCCAGCACCTGCATTTTTCAGTGGCAAGTCTCAAACATAAACTCTCTGCAGCACGGCTCTGCCCTGGTACAAACCCACCAGACTCAGCACAGGGGCCTGGAGCGACTTTGTTGGAGATGGAGGAAACCAAGACCTCTGAAGAGAGCCCCATTCAGTTTTTAAGGCTGACTTAGCTATTCAGCCTCTGAATACCAGGAGGGACAGAAGAAATGAAAAGCTCAACGGTAATTGAGAAAACAGCTGAGCAGCGAGATAAACGCTGCAGGCAGGCAGCCCGCGAGCCTCCCCTCCCAAAGCCAGGCTGCTCCTAGGCATCCRGGCAATCGGGTACTTTGGGATCACACCTCAGAGGAAACTACCAGCWGATGTAAATAAGCAGTGAAAGCCAAGGTGCTGACCGGACCTCTTTATCTCAAGGATAACGCAGGGGTAAATCTAATACAGGGGAAATTTTCAGAAGTTGGCAAGTAAAGCAGCTACCAAAGTCCCGCTGGCGTTAAAGGGAGCTGGATACTGAATACTGCGCCCCTGAAAATCCTAAACCGAATCCCAGCCAGACAAAACCCCCAGAGCAGCGCCCCGTGGCTCTGGAGAGCCTGGGAACTTCAACCCCGGCTCCCTCAGTAAGAAGTCCGGGACAAGGTCTCATTCAGGCAAAATGTGTTTTTTCCACTCTCCCTAGACTCAATTTTCCTTTTCCTGTTTGTTTTCAATCCTCTGCAAGCAAAAGGCGTTCCACCTGAAGCTATAAAAGGAGGTTTTTAAGGCACCTCCTCTACCAACTGAACAAACAGCGCGCTCCTAGGGGTGACGACAGCAGCAGAGGAGGAAACRCGGCTAATTGCTTTACGACCGACTTCAGACATACTTGTGCCTCGAGCTGGCATTCGGTGAGCGCCATCATTTCCTCGTATGTCATCTGGGAAAAGAGAGCCGCATACTTGTGCAGACGGAGACTCTTCAGCCAGGCTGGAACATCTGCAGCACAAAGGCAAAGAGACAAGAACTCCCTTTTATTTTATGGTACTGTTTAACGACGCCCGATAAGATCGCCAGCAGCACGGGGAGTTTATTAGGCCCTGGCTTCCTCGTGCCATCCGCTATCCCACCGCCGCTTCAGACACCGACTGCACTTTAAGGCTGTAATAAAACTACTTTGAGAGTTGTCCTAGGCTTAGAGTACAGCTGGGCATAAGGAAAACACCCGTGTAGAGCAGGAGAAAAGGAAGGTGGCTAAGAGCACGGAGCGGGGAGCGCACGCCACGCGCAGCAGCCTTATTTATGTGCACGACACAGCACGACTACTGAGGTTTACTCTGAAGTGGCTCAACACCAGTTTGAAAACCGGGTCGGTCACCCTGACACCACCACCAGCTTGTAGACAGTGCAAGCTGGTGATGCCCCACGGAGAATCAGCTTTACGTCTGCAAACTGCCACAGCCCCGGCAAGCTTTTAATCGCCCTTTTTCTCTGSAAAGTGGAAACAGCAGAAACTAATGACTGGGCCCTAGCTGGAAGGATGCTCCTTATGTACCGTTGTTCTCCTAACATCAGTGTGGTTCCACAGGACAGGGAACCACAGGATCTGGGACGGGGATCCTTCCTCTGCAATATGGGAAGCTYCACATGAAGGGGTGATCTCCCGGGGCTGGGGTGCAGGGGGAGAACGGGGTGGGATACAGGCTACCACCCTCCAGCCAGCTCCATGGTTCCTCTTGGCTTGGCAGGATTTGGGGCCATTAGTCCTTGTCTCCTTCCTGATCAGAGAAACTTCTAGGAGCCCATCTCAGCTAGGTGCAGTACAAGCAAAAAACAGTGTTTCAGCCCCAAAGAGCRTTAAAATCTGCACCTCAAACGGAGAGATCAGGTGGAGGTGGGTGCAGGAGTCCTAGGAAATAGGAGTACTAAAAATTGTCYACCCTTTCAGCTACATCTTAGAGCAATTCTATGCCCAACAGCTAGGAGAATAACCTTCATGACTGCATCCAGAAATCCTTGCTACCATAACCAACGTCAGAGTTTCCTAGGCCGCTCAGCACCCCAGCTGCAAAGGATGAAGCCACAACAGTACTTTGCTTTGGAAAGGGATGAGACAATTCAAGGAGGACAGGTTTACTGCTGGCTGGGACATCCTCCAGTCTGGATGCAGTCCCTGGTTCAGAAAGCCCACACAGATACAAGGCAGAGCTGTCTCACCTCTCTTCCCTAATGAACATCTACTCTGCCACTGGAGGAGGCAGGGCTGGATGGACCTTTGGGTGATTCCTACACTGGCAGCTGTTTCCTGGACCTCTCAGAGAAATGTGCTCCTATGCCAAGCTGTGGTACAYGAAGAATTTGGTCCTGTGCCTAGAGCACTTTTTCCTCTTTGTACATCCTGATGTGCAACAATCCCACAAACTGCTGTTTTGGGAATCTTAAAAATAATAGACAGCAACCAACAGAAAGCCTTCTGTTTCCAGTACCGGTGGAGAGGCAAGGACTGGTATGTCCAAATCTCAACTTCATTTTAACAAAAATAYGCCATTTTAGTGATGCCACCCTCAAAGGAGCGCCTGATCTTCTGTCCCCCAGGAACGTCTGTCTTTGGTGCATGTTTGTGTCCAGAGGGAGTCCACACAGACGCTTTCTGAAGAGAGGTGGGACCTCACACACGCAATAAGCCCTGCAAAAAAGCCAGCCCCAAATCCCCRGGCCTGACCAACCCTCTGGCTTTGCAGATGGTCAGGGCACAGGAGTAGCCCTCCTCTCCCTTTGCATTACGTCTTCCAAGRCAGCCTCTTACTTCTGGGAGCTACAAAGGGCCAAAGCCCCCCCCCTTCTCGGTGGAAACGGCAATCCTTTGAGACAGCTAGGGGAGAGGCAGTCACCTTGCTGCCCAGCAACAGCAGGGCTCTCTTCTCCTTCCATAAGGAAAGGAGAAGAATCACTTTTTTTAAGGTGATTTCACGGTCCTTGGAAAGTCAACCTGCAGGATGCAGTCATTACCTYCTAACGCTCCCTACAGAGCAACGAGCTACTCAGTACGCATATGGAGCTACTCTTTAATCACCAGTTACTAGGACCTAATTGCTAAATCATGGCATGATTGTCAGAAATACTGTGTCTAATGTTAGCTGCAAAATGAGGACTTCCATGCTGTTCGTGTGTATTGTCTCTTATACGTGTTAAAAGCCCGAGTTTTGCCAGCATACAGATATGCTGGCACAGAAATTCAGGGGGCCTGGAGGAAAACAATTCACCCTGCAGCCAATATATACGTGGGATGCCTTCAGAAATGTCCTTATGGCATGTCACATCCCAGCCCGTTTCGAACCCGCTGCTAAGCAACAGCCGTACTCGCAGCAGRAACGCCCACAGCTCGACCCGAACCCTTCTCCAGATGTGCACCGAGCTGGGCGCTGGGAAGGGCTCTGCCCGCAGGAGGCCGGGGGGTCTCTGCAGGGTCCTCTAAACAAGGGCAGGGTATCTGCCTCTGCCACTGAACCGAGAAAAGCTGCAACTCATCAGAGAGAGCAGGTGGACCTGGAAGTTGTAACTCTTGCAAACGGCGGGTCTCACCCCACTGCAGTGTTTGCAACAAGCTGAGAAACAACAGGGCAGGAAAAAGCCAAAGGGCGCCTTTCCTTCAGCGCAGAATCAGCGTGAAATGAGGACCCACAGCAGCATCTCTGRGTGACAGGGCAGGTTTGTTCACAGCCCATTCCAGGCTCGGAGACTTGAGGACACTACCGGGAATCCAGCAGTACCACCAGGCACTGCAAGGGCAGGTCAGGGGTGGCACGTCCCTCCGGGGTGCCCTGGCTGTCCTGCTGATTGAACAGAGCTGCTTTCCARAAACGGGGAGGGGAAAAGAAAGAAATTCTGTTCTCTAAACTCATTCCTCTTCATCAYCATTTTGGAGCAGGGAATTTCTTTACTGCTGTATGCTGTATCACCTGAGCACTTTCTAGGGTTGAACGACTCTATATTGAAGCACTGGGACGGGCAACGAAGGAGGAAACACATGCAGCTAGATAGACAGTGGCTGAAGAAGAGAAATACGCTGTCCCCTCCCCACCATGCCCCCAGCTACAGAGCTATGAGGCTTTGATGTTCTGTGACACACAAAAGCTTCCTGAACGATGATGGTAACGGTAGGGGAGACGAACCGCAAAATGGGAACAATTTGTTAAGCGATGTTCCATCAGGGTCTACCCTGGGTCTGATTTTACCCACTATTTTCATTAGTACCCTGGAGGATGGAAAAGAGAGCAAGTTTATTAGAGGTGCAGATGATGCCAAGCAGTAAGATCCTGCAGGCGCTTGGGAAGACACGACTGGAATTCAGAATGATCTTGGCAAACGGAGAAAATGGTCTACATAAAATAAGACACAATTCAATGAAAATGCACAAAGTTGCGTATTTATGTAGGAACAATAAACTACACAAACAAAGGACAGGGAACAGGCAGTACCTTCTGCAGAAGAGATCTGGGGACACAACAGATCATAGAACCAGCGGCACTGGGTCATTTGCAAATAATGAGCCACCTATTGCTGTGTTTTAACAGCAGCCTGTCTATATGGTGTATATGGCATGTCTATACGGCATATATGGCATGTCTATATGGGAAGCCAATCTTCTCTGCTCAGTTCTGATGAAGCTGGACTACTGAATCTAGCTTTACCTTCAGAAAGACATGGACCTTCTAGAGAAAGCCCAGAGCAGAGGAGCAAGAACAAGCTAAAGTCTAGAAAATATGATCTGCAAAGAAAGAATGGAAAAACTGGATTGGTTCAGTCTGAAGAAGATGCAGCTGTGGGGAGAAGACGCAACGGTCTTCAAATACGAAACCAGAGGCTGTAGACAGGAAAGGAATCATCGTTTTTGCACAGTCCCTGAGAAGAAGACAAAAGCAAACTGGCTGAATCAGCAACAGGAGAAATTAAGGTGAGGTGCTAGTAAACCTTCCTATAGAGAAGGGTGGGGAAGGCCGGCAACAAACAGCCCGAGGAAGGGAAGCACCCTTCCCCGAAAAGGGTGAAAAGAGGAGGCTGTGCGCCAGGAGGGGCTAGGCTGGGCTGCCCTGTCCCTCGGGGCAGGGGACAGGCTCTCTCAAGACCCCTTCCAACCTCTGGAGCTACGACGTGCCGTACGCGGCGGCGCGAGGCAGAAGGGGCTTTGCAGAAGAGCCACTGAACTACCCCGACAGCAGGAGCTGGGATCCGGCAGACGACTAATCCCTCCCCGCGGACGCAAGCCAGCCTGCTGTCAGGCCAATTATGCCCGTTTGCAGGAGAGGGGAAGTAGTTTGAAGGTGATTTCTTCTGGAGTAGGATTCCCTCAGCACAGACAATTTGCAGTAAGTGGTTCWGCCACCTGCTCTGCCCCCACCACCTAGCTACGCAGCTGCAGTAAGGAGCCCGCGCCGGGTCTAGCCTGGTGACGTGTGTTAGCTCCTGTTTTCCTCTAGACCCGAGTGGTCCTGTCAAAGCTGTTTTATCATGTGAAAACAGGCATGACTACTTCGCAAGCCAAAGGAGCGAGCGGAGCGCGTGCTCGCGGTGAGAGCGCTGGCTAAAATAAGCTRAGCAACAGCAGCAGCGGCACGTGGCGCGAGACCCCCCCCCACATCAGCACCCCAAGTGCCTGGCCTGAGCCCCCGCAGCGGGTTGCACCTGCAAGCGCTTGGCTGCGGCAGCGTCACTGGGTGCAGGCAATGTTTACTTGGCAAGCAGCCTGTCTTCATACRTGGGATTTATTTAATTGATTATTGCTCATAGACTCCCCGGGCAAAAAATACCTGTTTTCTGCCTTTTTTTTTTTTCGTATTATTTGCCTTTTATTCTTGGAAGGCAATGGGAGAGATTTGGCAGAAAACACAGCTTAGGCTGGGTAGAGGTCTACTGCATGATACTGGAAAACAACTATCCACAGAGGTCCCAGAGCTGCAGCTTGTGATCACGYGCAGCCAAGTCCCCTGCGGTCTCTTCCTCAGCTCTATCAGCAGAAACCTGGTGCAACGTAATGCTGAACAGACCCTCTGCGCCTCTCACTCGTGAAAAGGGTCTCGCTGGCTTCACAGACCGCAGGATCAAGCCCCGGGTGCAGAAAGCCTTGGGCACCCATCGTGCCGACTGCAGATCAGTCTGCAAAGCGCTAACGGTGACCTCTCGGGGCCCGCCGGCCGGTCCCGCAGAAGGGCTCCTCGTCGACACGTTTGGGCCCCGTGGCTACGGCTCGGCTGCGTCCCGACGGGGGCCCGGAGCGCAGGCAGMCAGCAAGGCCGCGAAGGGGCTCGCAGGCACGCGCAGAGCCTCCCCGCCGCGAGCGGCACGTCCCCCGCGCCTGGGCGCGCCGCCTTCCCATCGCCGCTCTCCGCAGTTCCGCTGACTCCTTCCCGAGTCCGCGCCCCGGTGAGCTCCCGCGTGGAGGATGCTGGCGGGATGCAGGAGCCTTGCAGCAACCTCTCCCCGTGGATGGTGGAGGGGGAGCAGGCGCCCTCCACGGCCCTGCCCGTGGATCCACCAGAAGGTCCCTAGCTCTGCAGCTCTCTGACTCCGTGGGTCAGTGCCCTCTGAGCAGCCTTAACCCTAGGGAGCAGAAAAGCTTCACTCATCTGWTGGCTCCWGCAGGACACTCAAGCTCGCTCAGTRCTAACTGCTCACACGAGCACAGCAAGGACCCTAACGGCCGAGGCACGAGAGAGCGACCGGCTATCCACGGCAGCAAGGAGGACCCGGGGCCTCGACGCGTCACGCTCCTTATGCGAGCGGCGGCTCTCGCACGCGGCCTGCCGACCCCCACGGGACGTTGCGGCGGGTCGGTGGAGGACACCGGCCCGGGTTCCCCGCGCGCTCGCACGGGGCCGTGCCCTCCTGCCCGGCACACCAAGGCGGCCTCGCGTTCCCAGGTCTTCCACGCTGGAGACCAAACGCCCTGGCTGAGTCACCTGATTACATGTTCGTTAGCGAATTCACTGCGGGAACGGGTTTTCATTAGGGGTTTAATTTCTGCCTTATTTACTAACAGGACAAGGTATCTTATTGCTAAAAGTCTCTGTGAAATGCAGGCATAATGAAAAAAAAAAAAGGAAAAACGTAGGATAAATTCAGTTCAGAGAAATTCTTAAGTCAGAATTTCTCCAAAYACTTGGTGGGTTTCTTGCCACTCCAAACACCACAGTTCCCCRTCTCTCTGCCTGGCCAAACGCCGCCCCAGCTGGCGCACGGGGGGCGAGGAGCCGGGGCGAAGCCTCCTTCGTTGGCCGGGGTTGGGGTACGGGGGAGGCATCCCGTTGTCACTCACCTTTCATCCCACTCCCTTCCTCCTGGAATGTGTTACGAGCGGAAGGCTGATCTTCTAAATGTTCACTCCCACCACTTCCCGAAGAGGCTACACTGCTTTGTGGAGACAGGGGGGCATGATCGGAAGGGATGCACTGGGGTCCTCTAGCTCGTAAGTCCTCATGAGACATCCATCCATGTCCTAGAGGYTGGTTTGGCACATTCATGGGTGGGGTAAGGGACACAGAGCGTTTCAAAGGGCTGTGGTGTGTCTGGCCTGAGAGAACTGAAAAAAAAATAAAATCAAACAGGTTATTCCCCCCTCGCGTCCCGGGACGTAGCAGAGCCGCCCGAAAAACGCGTCGCGGTTCCTCGGGGTGCCTTGCCGCTCCTTCCTCGGAATCACAGTCTCGCCGTGACCACCTGAGTCCTAGCCTGACTCCTCCTTTGGCCTCCTAGGAAACAAGGGGGACAGGAGTTCCTGCAACAAGAGAGGATTACAGGAGCTCAGCCGGCGTGCTTAGGGGAAGGAACTGCACGGGTTCAGTTTCTAACAAGACCCGAGCAACTGCTGCGGTTCTCCCGGGCATCCAGCGCACAGCTACGTACAGGGCACCAAACCGGAGCAGCGGGAGCAGTCTTGGAGCTTGGCTGCCGGGTTTCACCCGCCCTCGAGGCCAGGTTACCACCCGGCTTGCACCGACACGCTGACGCTAGCTCAGCTGTAACAGGAATTTTGCAGCAGCTACACAGAGGTTATTCAACTTGCCCCACTAAAGTCATCTAGACCTGCATCCTGAGTAGCCAGAACCAAACGTTGCTGGGAAAGGCATGAACGTTCCCCATACGGACAACGGTGCCGTCACATAGACACCCGGGAAGCTTCTCTTCTTCCCCCTTTGGTCAGGACCTGGCTTATGCCCTCAAGCGTGAACATTTACCCCTCTGCCTAACGTAACCGTGGAGGTACTTGTCATCCATACAGACGTCTAATCTTYGGATTCCCACTAAGCTCTTGGACTCAATCAGTCTTTCGCCAGCAATGAGAGCACTGGACTGACATTTTGATACAACCACGTTCAATTTGTTTTTAACAAATCATGCTAGCAATGCTGGAAAAGCACTAGCAATAACTCTTGCGATTTGGAATTAATTCTCGGGAAGGAATTTTTAAACAAATGGGTATTTACTTGCCTTTCAGTCAAGTAGAGAAGAATTTCTTATGTTTGTAAAGTACGAACAAAAGAAAAATCTTAAGTTTTCTGGCAYTTTTTTGAGAGAAATGCTTAATTTTGAATATATATTTAAATATAAATTTTGCTCAATGGTCTGAGCTTCAGCCTACTCCATTTTTCAGTACTCCTCTTATATACTGTCTCATCAATTTTTAGGTATTTCCTTAAAGACTTAGACATCTTTAGTCTGTTGTAGGGAGAAATACATGGTATGTGGAGGAGAAGATGGATATTGAAGAATTGCTGTTGTAAAACATATATGAAAAGATTGGTCTATTGGCTTAACAAAAATCAAATTCTGCTGTTTGTAGGAGTCATTAAATTGGCTTATGACAGTTAAACATAAAAGGCATTTAATATACTTTAATCAAGGCTTTAAGATATAAAACATTTGTTCTCGCTTATTATTTTCTTGCAGTATGCTCAAGGAAAATAGTTGGGACTTTATCCTGGAGGCTGTTCCCTGATGCCCACATCCAAAAAAGATCTCCACCGTCTTTGCGGCATGCCTGAGTACAAAAGCTCAGTGAAATTCATCATTCTTRTTGAATTTCCTACTAAAGCACGAAYGCAAAGTTCCTTAAATGCTGGTTTTCACCGTTCTCGGCGGCYGAGCGTTTCRAGCCGCTGTGGCCTGCCTGGCTCGGGGAAGCAAAGGGAATGGCTCGTGCTAAAAAATTCATATCCTCTCCATTAAGCAATGGTAGAAATGTCCTCCAGAAGTCTCTTGACAGAAGAGGATATCAGCGAGGACTTGGAATTGTTTTCAGAGCAGCATTARATTTCCTAAAGTCATGGTGTTTCCTGAGAGGAAAACAGATATATTTAAGAAGGTCTTTTTGGACAAGCTATTTCAGCTCTGCGAGCGCAGCTGGGAAGGCAAACAGCTCTCAGCTTTGTAACTCGGCTCCAAAAGTAGCACCGTAGCTGGACCCTGGAGATCTTCCGCTTGCGCTTGGCATCACAACACCTTGCTGCTCTCCCTGTACCCACCGCTGCCTGGCTTCCCAGGTCATCAGCCCGAGAGAAAGAAATGTTTGACACAGAGAAAAGAAAAAAGGACAAAAAATAGCCAGGAAGTTATATCAAGGTCATTGAGATGTCTATCAGTTGAACCGCAGTCTCCAAACTTGCCACAAGCGTGGAGCATCACCACCTGTGCTGGCCCGGCGTCCCACCTGCATCCGGAGCCCCACAGCCAGGATCCCGAACACCCAGAGCAGAGAAGCCATGCCAAATTTGTTCCCTTGGAAAATCTGCCAATGGAAACAAGCTTCCTGGCTTGGGAAACACGTGCGTCCTTCACGAAGGGTGCTGCCGGGAGCCGGAGAAGGAAGGCRGCACACAAGGGCCCGCGAACCCGTGCATGCGTCTCGCAGAACGTAACGATCCGCTTCCATCAACGGTGAGAAAACCCAGATTGCCAGAGAYGGCTGCGGGCACCGCTTCCCACGCGGGCCTCCAGGCGCTGCCTTTGGGGYCCCGTCTTGTCACCGAAAACACGTGCCACTTTGAAAAGCAATGCATCAAACGCTGGGGCAGCCAGAGGACACGAGCGCTCCCCRCTTCCCGAGTGCGGCCAGCTGTGCGCCAGCTGAAATCCTGATGTCTTTAGGCTGTCTTCTCCCTACAGAGATTTTTCCAAGCAAGAGAAWTTTTTTTTCTTAAATCCAGCACAGATTCCTTCCTCAGCAGTGCTACCCTTGCAAATTGTTGCTCTTCCATCTTAATTTTATATCCCCCRATTAGAAAGCAGTGTTGGTTGGAGGAAAAATAATGAATTCCACAGGACGGTCACGAACRATTAGAAACCACCCGATGCAACGTATAAAAAGTAGTTCCACCTCTTTTCCTGAGATAACGCAAAGCCAAGGTCCAAAAGACTGTGTGTTTCACTAACCTGCAAGCAGCTTTACTAACGTGAGTTAGTGAGTCAACTTGCCCAACTGCTGAAAGATGCAGTGGGGATAATTCCTCTGAAAGGGATGAGCCAAAAGGGACTAAGAAGACCTGGAGCTCGCAGGAAACGCTTGAAATRAATCACAGCCTAAACCGAGCTAGACCAGGGCCACGCCGTCGCTGCTCCGACCCGACGACGGCTGACGCTGAGTGCTGKGTGGATGCATGTCAAATCCTACCGGGGGTGAAGCGAGCAAGCGCCGCGGCGGGAAATGCTGGACAACGRAGCAGATCAGCCGTCATCAGTGAGACGAGCTCATCGGCTCCTTCCCTGCCTGCTTGAAACCCCTCCAGAAGCCTCGCTGCCAGCTTCAGCGCTCTCAGCATCGGCCTAACTTTACTCTGTGTAAGTTTTTCTGACAGCAAAGGACACGGGTAAACGAGAAAGCTTCTTGAAATCCTTCTCAGTGGTTTCCATTAGCCCTTAGGTTACGAATGCTGTGGCTCCAGGACGGTATTGGCATGGCAYAACCATGCCCCTATCCGCATGGCACAAACTCACCTCTCCCTCTCCGTTTTTTTCCATTTTTTAACCATCCGAGGTGCTTGTGTCTCRAGCATCGACGCAAAACGGAAGTTAATGCGGCTTTCTAGGGCAAGATAAGCTTCCATAAGAGAGACGAGGAGCTTCTGCCTGCCCGAACGTGGCAGCGTCAGGAGCTGCACTAGCACAGGGAGGAAACGGGCCCCGAGGAGAGCCTGCGTGTCCCAGCCAGGCTGGCACAGGGCGAGTGCCAAAGCTCTTCAAGCACCTGTAAGCACCAGTTTGTAAGTGTTCTCCTGCCTCCTGCAACACGTATGGTAAAACCCAAAGGCCATGCAAGCAGATTTAGGCCAACGGTGGAGAACGAAGCTTACCRCATCGTTTCCCTGATTTTCCACCTTTCTCACCCGCTAGCCTATTTAATTGGAATCTGCTAGCACTGTATCCTCACGTTTTTTGTAGTTCCACCTTTTGCATATTAATGACCTGAGAGCTTTTAAATAAACTCTGYGGATGGCATTACAAGTAGGATCTGCTCTTCTACGCCACCCACGCGTCACCCCGGCTTGGCTCGACCGCGCCGCGGCAGAGCCATCGCTCGCAAGGGCCGTTAGCCTGGCGGATCACGCTGCCAGCGCCCCRGCCGTCTCGCTTGGGGTGCTTCCAGCCGGGGATCTGATGGCGTTTGCCCCATGGTGGAGCCTGCTGCATCCTCCTGCGAGGAGGAGAGGTTGCATAAACTCCCGGCCCCAGCAGATCGGAGGCGTGCGGGGAAGGGCCGGCCTTGTCTCCGCGCCCCTGACGTGCCGCGCTGGGGACCAGGTGYGTAGTTCTGCACGTGGGCTTCCCTCCTGCAGGAGATCAAGGAGGCTCCTTGTGTCCCCAGGACCGCCGGGGGACCGACCCCCGGCAGACGCGTGGCCGAGCAGGGCTCTGTCTCTGCCGGAGCCGACACCAGCGTGGGACCTCCCCGGATAAAACCAGCTTTATCGCAGACCAAACGCTGGCTGTGGTGGAAGCTACTGCAACTTATTTGGAGAACCTTTGAGGTTGGACGGCGTTCCAGTGCTTTCTCTGTGAAACGGGCCGTGTTGAGGCCCGAGGAGACTGCAGCCCTTTATCGCGAACCTTTGAGGCAKGTACAGTACAGGCAGCGGAGACTGGAGTTTGTTTTTTCCCCTCTTCCTTTTTGAAGTGGCGGTGCCTATTTTGGTGCACAAGAACTAATTTCAAGAGCATTTCTGTTTGCTAAAGACCATGTGGCGCAGCGTTAAGACGTTTGTGTTGCGGTTTCTCAGGGTTTCAGGCCAACTTTTCAGCCTGTGCCACAGAAGGAAAAAGCCACCCGTTCCTGTAATTAGAGCGGAGGAACCAGCCTCCTGCAGGCAGACCTTCCTCCGAGCAGCTCGTGACGGCAGGCCAGGCGCTGGCCTCCCCTCTGCCCCGGCGTGCCCCTTGTCACCCCTAGCCGGCTGCAAAGCGGTGCAAAAACCCATCGCAAGACGAGCTTGGGGCAACGCACTAAGCTGCTGGGGCGATCGTGTCTTCTGCCCCTGGCTGGAGGGCGGCTGGGTCCAGAAGCATGTTGAGCGTGTTTGCTAGATGCCCTCCCGTCGCTGTGCGGTCCTTAGGAGGTCTCTGAAACCCAGAGCACTTCTAAAACAAGCTCACAACCCTTTTAGCAGTGCAGGGCCAAACCAGGGGACTGCAAAGCAGAACACCCTTCYGCCATCGCTGCAGGAAGCGCCGCATGTTGAACCCTTCTGGAGATGCACGTGGAGTTTCTGTTCTTCTTCTTGGCCATAAACTTTGTTATGGTCGATCCTTGMAGAGGGTCCTAGCACGTGCTATTCCTTTCCTGATCTGTAAACCTGCGGTTAAACTCTAACCAGCTGTGAGAAAAGATATCCAAAGCAGCAGCTCGATCCCAAATGATCTGCTGTATGAAGCTTGGATCACGTTTTCGTTCCCCCGAGGCTGCAYGGTCTCCTGCGCAGGCCGGAGGCGCCCAAACGGAGCGGGAACGCTGAGCAGCGCCTTCGAGTCTTCTCGCAAAGAAACGTGGTGAGTTCAAATCCGTCCGYTCCCCTGCTGTTACTCAAACCGTTAGGTGTCACCCGTTCCGGGAAGACTACCCCGGTCCGGCCAAACTGAGCCTTGCAGCTTTTTCATCGTTCCTCCGACTTTCTTTCCAAAGACTCTAGGAAACAAATGCTGGTGACTCGGGCTGCCCGGCCGGTCCTCGGCCTCCTGCCCGGGGCGGCTCTTTCAGACGCAAAAACCGAAGCGTGGACGAGGCACAGCTCGACAGGACATTTTTCAGCGCTGTGTTCCCTAACCCTTGGAGCCTTTTCTCTGTGCTTTTTTCTTTCCCCCCTCCCTTCAGATTTTGAGGCTGCGACTTTAACCTCATTCGTGCAGTGCCAAATAAGCCGTGTCCTAGGCTTTGAATTACAGGCACATATGAGCAGCCGGGGGGGGAAAAACCCAACGGCCTTAAATGTAAGTGACTGCGGGGTAGCTGAAAAGTTAGAAGAAAAAAAGCAGACAGAAGCAGCGCGTTGCCTTGACCAGAGAACTCGGGAAGAAGCACGGCCTGCAGAAAGAGCCTGTCAAACAAACTTAAAAAAAATGGCATTTTAACATGCAGTTTCCCATTCAAGGAGAAGACTGGACAGAGCAACAATAACCCGTCTGTTACTTCTGCTGCTGATCTTTCCAAGCAGAGCACGCGAGGCCTGGGCCAGGCCGGGCTGAGGCAGGGGGAAGTCCTGCCGCGGGCCCCAGCGGGCGCCGGGAGCTCCTGCCCAGCGCGGCGAGAGCACGCTGGCCCCCGGGTTGGCTGCGGCTGCAGCTCAGTGCACGGGAACTGTGATTATCGTTATTTACTTGTCCGTGTTACAGCAYGGCCGGGGCCCCGGGACACCAAGCGCTCCCCGACCTGTGCGTGCAGYGAGCTGGGTGCATAAAAACCCGCAGCTGCTGGGTACTTCCAAAGATACGTAAATACAGCTAGTTTATGGCTTTAGTAATCCAGAGATCCATTCCTGGAAGGAGGCCCAGTGAGCTTCAGGCAAGAGCAGAAACCCAAGAACTTCTCTTGAGCTTCTTGCTGGGTTTCGCACCAGACCATCCAACTGCCTTCCACCGGCAGGACCACGATAGATGGGACGGAAATTCAGACAGTGATTTAACATGCAGACAAAAAGACCAGTGAAACCGGCTGAAGGTGGCAATCAGCATCCAGGATGGCAGGATGGAGGATGTTGGAAGGAGGCTCTGCCCTAAACTGTGCTGTCCTCTGTTCGCCGGGTAAACAGCGCCCTGATCTCCAGGCCAATAAATGTGGTTTCTCTCATACATTTATATACAAACCACAGAAGAACAGCACTCGCCCCTGGGGAATCCCAGGCCATTAATAACAACGCTGCAGCGCTGCGCCAAGTCTCACTAGTCACCCCAGAGTAACTAAGTTAAGCTACTCGTAGTGCCAAGGAGTATCACTGTTTTTCCTCTTTTTTTCTCTTTCTACCCATATTCATTCATTCAAAAAAATAATTCAGTCCTCCTCCCTCGTAGGCACCATGGCCCAGATTTCACAAGACAAAATTCCTCTACGTTTCAGCCATATCAGCTTCTGTCGGCCTTTGGCTAATAGACATTCGGGCTGGCTGAACTGAAGCTTAGACACCTCGTCCCAATGACTATCTGAGCTGTCACCATCTTCTACCTTACGCKATCTGCACTTTTGTTTCCTGGACTTTGTTAAATTACTTTCCTCTATCTTTTTCTTCAAAGAAGGTTCTTTTTCTTTAAAGAGTGTAAAATCTTACCAGCTCCAAGAGAGAAGAAAAGTCTGTTAGGTCCCCARTACCATCAACTGGCAAATGCAGCATCCAGTTCCCCAGATGAGAAGATGCAAAGGGTACGTAGCAGTTAGTAGCCAGCACCCCGTAACGTCTCCTGACTCCATCTATCGCCCAAAATACTGACACGAACAGCAGCACTTTGCAATGACAAYGTCCAGTGGAAAACGGGGTAGCCAGAGCTACTACGATAATACTGGCATTAATCCTTCCCTGTTATTGCCCCAAATCAACTCAGCACAGCCTTCTCCCTCCTCTGCCAACTGAAAGCTGGTACGTGCTAAAAATCTGCCCTAAGCATCCTCAGAAACAGTTGTTTCCTTGTGCTTGAGTTAAAACACAGATCTCTGAGCTGGCTAATAAAAGACTGTATTGCTCAGCAAACGGAGGGACTGTAGTTACAAGAGAACATCAAACGCGGAGCAGCTCGCCTTTAATAGAATTGCATAACAAATGGGAACAACAAACTTGAGGGGGAAARAAAAGGTTCAGCTTCAAGGCTGCCAAAAATGAGCCATTGATTACAGTGCATTTGATCCATTTGCATTCAGAGAGCTCTGCTCTGGAGCTGAGATGGAAACAGAGTCTTAATATAGCTGGAGAGAAAATATCCTTCTTGCACTCTCCTAACTGCACTTTGATAGGAAGCAGCAGCAGAGCAGATGGTGCCTATATATAATCACTAGACCTATTATCCCAGCCTCTTTTAGTAATTTGAAGGATGTGATAACCACAAGGAGAACAGCAAATATTCCCCCCTCCTCCTCTCCCTTCCCCCTGCTAAGAAAAATATCCCCAAAAAGAGCAGGAAACTATAATTATGGTAACGATTAAAAGACTTTTCAAATGAAGTAAATAACTATTTTGTACACTGGTCCTTTAAATCAAAAGTCAAAAGTTAATTGAATACCAGCATGTTACTGAGTCAGGGTAATGCAGCAAGTCCCAGTGCGATGCCACAGTTGAGAGAGYGAGTGGATTCACTTCAGATAAAACATAAACCAGAGCAGCCCTTCTCTTCCCCRCTTTCAGAGAAGCGGCACGTGTGTACACACACCGCTGCCCTCGCGCAAGGTCTGCGTAGCTTTCACTTGGCGGTGGCGGGGTCTTTTTCTATGTATTTGCCAGATCTAAGAGCTTCACAGCAGTCCAACGCAACGGAGAGGTGATTCTCTCCAGGGTTTCTCCTCACACATGAAGATGCTCAGAAAGAGTCACGAGGAAACCAAACCAACTTTCATGACGTCGGCAGGGAAGGCTGGGAAAAGGTGGTGCCCAAAGGCTGCAAGGAGCTGAAAGGGTTTTAGAGGGGAGTTTRCATGCCTTTACCAGTACGGGCTCCTTCTCCCCTTATGCTGCTGGCTGTCGTTAGCGCTGAGCACCCAAAAGTGTCTGATGGCTGTTGCCTACAGAAGCCAACTAGGTGCCAAGGCATGAGTCGGTAGGAGTATCCAGCTTTATTCAGCTGGAGGCATTACTCATCACACGCTTTACGGACACACATCAACAGCTGAAAGCACCACGCGGCACGTCCCAAGCTGTCCCACCTGGAGAGCCTGCTTATCCTGCTCGTAGTTGGAGCCCCCAACCAGAAGCCGATGACGATTCCCAYGGCTCATAGCAGCAGGACAACAGCAGCAAAAAATACAGACAGGAACCCAAGAGCACTCCCGGGTCAGGAGAAAAGCAAAGCTTCCTTCAGGGAGAGGAACAAGCTTCTATGCAATGAGTAACCACAGAYTACTGTCATCTATGCCAGTGTCTGACAGGCACCAGGGCAGCTGGTGAAATACGCTCTGGTCTAGGAAGATCCATCCATCATGCCTGTGCAGCAGCTCAAATACTCCTTCCTCAGCAGCGGAGAGGACAGACTGACAGAGGAGAGCTCTTCTGAGCCCTGAAAGGAGCAGGCTCCTGTGACAAGCGAGTAATGACCCAAAAGCCTGCCTGGGGGCCTCAGACGCGCAGAATCGCATCTGTGCGCGCTGGAGCCTGCAGCCAAGTCAACAAAACCTCCCAGTCAAAAGACACCTGAAGCTGTGGAGGGTTCTAAAAGAATTACTGGGGACGTCTGACCGCTCCACAGCTGGGACACCGTCAATCAGCCGCCCTGGCAACTTCCGTGCCGTTTCCAGGTCAAAAGYGTGATTCAGTGGAGACTGTTTGGTGGGCTAGAAGGCCAGATTATGCAGAGCATTTAGGATGCTTTAAGGCATGCTTTTGTGTCAAGAAGGCTGGTTTAAGAGCAGCAGTGTGGCTTTGTACCTAAAAGCAGCCACCAGCAATCAGTGACAAGTACCTCACCTCTGCTGACCACCTGTCTAAAGTCCACTGTGCTCCCATCTCCGTCTGTACATGTCTAAATGCCATTGACAGCATTGCTCGGTGTGAGTCACTGCTCAGCCCAGTCTTATGGTCTCCTCCTCCTTTTGCTTTGGGCACGCAATGGAGTTCCTCTGCCCTTTGGAGCTCTCTCTGCCCACGTTGCAGGTCCCCCCGTTAGTCCTTCTGCTAGCTGGCTCTCCTCCAAGTGCTGCYGCTGGTGGGGCAGAAGGCCCGAGCTGAAGCAGGACTGCAAGATCCAGCCTGCCACACACCACCCAGAGCCCACACAAAACCAACTCACTGCTGTGAGCTTGTGGGAAATGCACTCATTTTCCCACCTACTCTTTCTGCTTGGCAAGCAGATATCAATCACTTGCTTGACACCCTGCCTACAACAGGATCCTCACCGAGCCAGAAAGCGCTGTCTCATGTAGGCTGCGCATATGCCCTCCGTCTTCTCTTGTTCCTGTGTAAAAGCAGACTGGGGCAAGGCGATGAGGACCCCATTTCCATCTTCTTGCTGTCTGAAACCCAAATTAACAAAGCTCCACTTTGCTCACTGCATCTCACCAAATCCAACTGCTGCAGGCAAGAAATTCGGTCTTTTGTTTCCGAGTATGAGTGGCTGTGGATTCCCTACAAGAGGAGACCACCAAATGCAGGTGGTACAAATAGTGAACACAAGAAGCCTTAGCCAAACAGGACTGGGAGAAATGTTCTCCCAAATGCTAACCCGGATGCTATGTCCAAAGCAAAACACTCAGCAGAGGTTGATGGTTTACTCCATGTCATTCATATCCATATCATTTTGTAGATCTTGGATACTGGCACATTTCTAAAGCAAGAGGAGTGTTTGCGGCCACCTGAACCCAGGTGGAGCGAGTAGCAAAGTCTGGAGGGAGAGACRGGCTGTTAAGCTGGTAATACAGCCTGATGCACTGTGTTACCCATTTCAGTGTTSGCTGGGAACAGTCAGCCTGACTTTTACACTGCCCAAACATAGCTGGAAACAGGAAGGGAGACAGGCAGATGTGTGAATCTTTCTTTTCTTCCCAATGCAGAGCATGGTATTCAGGAGGACAACAGGTAGGCTGATCAGCTTGGATGAAAGTCAAAGACCTCCTTGGAGATATATTTCGGGTGAGATCTCGGCGCTATGTTGGCCACCTCGCTTTTTCAGTGAAGTAACAGCAAGAAGAGAGACCATCTTTGGAGCAAGGAGGTGAAGGAACCTTCCAAAATAGGCCCAAAAGGAGGCACAGAAAGTGACAAAGGGGCTACATTGAAGTCTTAGGAATAAAACAGGTTCTGACTGTTGCTTAACTTAACTTAATCCATCAAGGCACTTTAATACTGAAAATACTGAATAACAGAATGCAAATGTTGAACTGTGAAAGAAAACCATTGGACCAGCCCGGTTTCCTGCATCTTCACGTGAGGCCTTGCAAACACATACACAGCGGAGACTGGGCTGCCTCCATCTCTTCCCCTCAGTTGAATCTCTTCCCTTCGATGAATATATTTTTCTAGCCCCGATCTTGCTACCATGCTCCAGGATCCCATGGACCACAGGGAGAAATCTCCCTCCTTGCACTTGACCAGCTAACAGCCACACCAGCAGCTGCAGCGATCTCAAGGATGGACAGAGCCCTTAGCTGTTCTGCTTTAAGATCGGGCCTGGATAGCGTGGGAGTGGAGCTGAAGGTGGGATGAGCACAAGCCCATCAGACAGCCAGCTGCCCAGCATGAAGAATGGACATAGCTTTCTCCATCTGATTTTAATGATACCCTCTCTGCTAAGCAGAGGGTGAGCAACAAGGCAAATGGAGTGACCTCAACAGGAGGAAGAGATACTAGCTACAAAACAGAGCTTTGCAGTCACCACTCAAGAGTAGTTAGCTAAGTGTTTGCTCACAGCACCCCCCCAGTGTTGCTGACATCCGGGCAGTGAAAGGCCATCTCTGTTTTCCTCCATCACTGCTATCATTTCCAACGCTTGATGGTTTCCAGGCAGAGCGCAGATGAGCATTCATCTCCTTGCTTGCTTAAGTGACGCACTGCAGAGCTGTGGCCCGTACCCTCCCAGGGACCAAGTGCTTTGCATTTATAGATGGGACAGAAAATCTGTATCTGCCGTTTACACGGCTGGAGTCATTTTCAGAGCAGATAAAGAGCACAGTGCTGTGACAAAAGCTGCTGTTTCCCAAAACAGCTCATGTGGAAGAGGCTGCCTACCCTCTCGCTCCAGTTTCCTCCTGTATTTCTGCATAGTCTTCATGGATTGTAGAAAACAACTCTAGACGTACATTATCTTTTTGTATGAATCCTCCTCTGTTTTTAAATCCAAAATTTCTCAAGCTATTATATATAGCTAAGGGTCCCTAGCAAGGGAAGTAACTCCTGGAAATGTTCTCCAATGGTTACATGTAACACTAGAGGGCATGAGCAAGACAACAGATGCCCCAGACTACTACAGTTGAAAGCCTCTCGCATAACAAAGGCCAACAAGCTTTACTCAATCAGTAAAAGAAAAACAAACAAACAAAGGTTTTGCAACCTCCGCCTTTTGCTGGATTCCCTGTCACCGATGGGGTAACTAATAAAGACTACTACGAGTTCAGGGGGYCTGTCCCATGAAAGCAATTTCTGAAAGATGTTAACCTGGTAGATGTCAGGCTTGTTGCTACATGCACTACCCAAATCCCATTCTTTATCTCTATGGTATCCCCACTTGGTAGGGCAAATACCARTGGGCTAAGTTTCAGTACATAGTATGGCCAACTAGGAAAGAAGTGGAAGGAGAAGTTTCTGAAGAAAAATCCTGAATACAAAGCTAAGCCCCCAACAGTAAGAACAGTACATTTGTTTGCTTTACTGGTGTACTCATATTAAGACTTTTGCACTCTTTATTAAAAAAAAAAACAGCTTGTTGTTTAACCGCTAACTCTGCACAAGGGAAAATATGTCATTCTGTAAAGGTTAAACACACACACACCAAGGACACACAATCACCTTCACATGGTAGTAAATCTACACAGAGGAGATGGTTGTACTTTCAAGCTGTGCATTAACCCAACACAAATCAGACTGGTCCCTCAGGTTAAAACATGCAGTTCCCACCCAGTTACCAAGATCAGTTTGGGTACTGTGTACAGCAACARATTAGTCTACAGTAGCAGGCAATAATCTATTGCACGACAGTGCAGGACGGCTGAAGAATCACAGAACACACTGCCCACAACAAGTGCTTTCTAGGTGTTGCTTCTTCCACCTCAATTCTCAGGGGGGTCTGCCCCAGATCATCAGTCTTGTTCACCAGCTTCTCACCAGAGCGCTCAGCAACCTCTGCCAGAACTCGGGCAAACGCAGGCAAAATCCAGCAAGAAACATCAGCCGTATACATGCTGACATACAGTTTAGCAGCTACAGACCTATCTGAACAGCAGCAGTTGGGGCGGGTTCTCTTCTGAGTAAGAGTAACACGACAGAAACCCCTTTAGAGGAAGGTAGCGTCTCCACAAACTGGCACAGGGCTTGCCCCAGAACAGGCAGGAGTTCACAGGATGGTCCTTCTCCCCGCAGGGTGCCCTGCTGCCATCAGCATCCTTGAAGTTTCCTGAGGCTACAAGGAGTTTGAACACCAGCACTTTTTACTGGTGACACCTGAGCATCACTCTGAAACCTAAATATTTCTTGAGAACTGGCAGGTGCCAGTTGAGAGCCATGAATCTTGACAAAAGCACGCACTATCATTCTATGGCTACTCTCTGGCACTCAGGAACATATGCTGATTTATTCAATCTCTTCACATCTAGGACAAGATAAAAGATTTTTTCTTTTGGGGGACAAGTAAGATAAAGAGGTGAGTATTTCTCCTATATTGCACTGCTCTCTCTCTCTCTCCTCTTAGACAAGTAACATCAGTCCTGCTAGCAGAGACTCCCAYGGGATGGGTATTAGAGAGGTCTAAGTGCATCACACCTCTCCCTTCTGTTTGGAAGCAACAGCGTGACCAAACATTGCCAAATAGCTTTGCTGGTCCAAGGATCTCCCTGTTCACAGGTAGGGGAAACCAGGCAGCACAGTGACACTGAAATGCCAAAGAGTTCATAACAGCTCTCCTGCATATACGCAGTGTCAGTGTCCAGGATCTCTGCTGTACAGGATATTCAATCCTGAGGTCTCTGATCTGTGATGTACACCATCACCTCAGCCCTCTGGTACCACCCACAGCATACCTTCACACACAGTGTTGCTCCAAAGGTACTTGAAGCACCCAGGGATCAAGCCAGCATGTGCCAGGGACACAGTCCAGTGTTCACCGCAGGCCATGCACCTGCACCATGGGATAACCGCAGCTATTTGCTGTGTTTGGCCAATGTCATGGGCATGGCAATGAGTAGCAGGGCTGCGACAGAGACAGGAGCTGATTCAGCTCCTTCCTCTTTCCTTGCTAGCAAAGACCACTGCCCTATTCTCACTAGGACCACCTGGATGACACCACTACCAGAACCTCCTCCTCTTTTTGGAAGCACAGACAGGAGATGGACACCTAGACACACAAGATTCCTGTAAGGCCAGCATCAACTGTGAGCACTACCTACCTTCTCTATGGCCATCCCACACCAGAGAACCTGGTGTGCTACTGCTTTATGGTACAACCGCAGCCCAAACACAGGCTGTGCAGTGCTCTCATGCCATAGGCAAGGTCACAACTGGAGAAACTCATCCTTGTTGAAGTGCTGTCTGCATTTGACACTGAGACACCTTTTGTGCAGGTACTTGCATAACAAAGTCTTCATTTATCTGTGAGAAATCACCTGCAACATCTGGCTTTTAAATTAAAGTGTTTGGGGTAACTTATTGTTGCTCCTGCAGTAAAATCAAGACATTTTGCCCCTGTGCAGGGGAACTGACAGCTCTTATCCCTGGGAACCTGCACTCCAAGAGGAGTTTAACYGCCCTGGCACTACACCAAAGATGAGAGCATAGGAAAGTCTCACCATAAACGTGAAAATTTGGGAATAACAGTCTTACTATGTACTGGGAGTAGGTGACCAGWAGGCTTCTCCAGCAGATATGTGGCAGAGCTAGGAGCTGAAGCCTTACATCTACAGCTGCGGTCCAACAAGCTTGATATTGCCAAATGGAGTAGATATCACTCCCTCCACACTTTATCCTTTTCTTTCTTGCCCTCAATTTGAATCAGCACATCAGATGTGACTGCACTCCAGCTTCTCCAWGCTGGACAAACATATTTAACAGAGAAACTCCTGTTTCCCTGCACACACTCACTTCTGAGCAGGCAGAGAACACAGGGTTAAGCTCTGCTATGCTTCCTCTTGACAAATGAACCCCCCTGTGCAATCAGATCATACTCAGGTGGAACCAATTACACAGGGGAAAGAAAGGAGTCAGAGCTCAAGTGCAAGAAATGTTGGTCTGYAGCTTTCATTTCTTACCTCTTTGTAACGGATCCTTCAAAGAGCCAAAGGCGCTTATTAAACGGAGTTTTTAAGACCATTCCTCCCCTTGCCAGCTGCAGAGCAGAATATTTAATGATGCCTTAACAACATTAAAGGGAGAGGTGTTTGTGCAGGTAGATGGGCAGAACAAGGTGCTCTGCACATTCTCTCTTTTTGAAAGCTTGTCTGCTAAGCCTCGCGCTCTGGAAAAGCAGTTCTTCAGACCTGCTGCCCCTTTGCTCTGCAGGAAGAGGGCTGCTTTCTTCTGTTGTTCCACTTCAGATGTTTAAAGCCCCATCCACGCTGCAGATGTGTTTTGCAACCCAGGCATTTTGTAATTGCCATCTGATTCAGCTGCAGAGCTAGGGGCTCTTTGCTTGATCCTTTCCCTCCAGGCCTGGAGTACTTTTGGCCTTTTGCCCGCTYGCGTTCACAAGCCCACAAGGAGGCTACCTTTCTTCCCAGCACACTGAAACTTTGGTTTAAAGTTGTAGCTAATGGACAGGCTAAGAACGCACATGGAGGCAGTTACTGTGATACAGTGGATGAGAAGTAGTATGTTAATTTTCATCACTCTCCATGAGTCTATGCCCTTAAGGTAGCTCCAGACCCAAACCAGTTGCTTAGGATACTGGGTCAGTCTCAGATCACGATTAGGGGCGCAAATCCAGAGCGACTCCTTCAGAGCGCTTGCAGACTTGCCCTGGAAATGCTGGAGAGCAAAAATCTCTCCTCGCCCTCTAGTAACAGTTCCTCAAATCTTTGCTAACATCAGCCAACACCATTAGAGAGAACTAGAAATTAATGACAAATCTGAACGAAGTTTCAAAGCCCTCAACAACCCCGATCAGCCACGAGACAAAGCCAGAGCTGTTCTCACAGTGTCAGTCTGGGTCTAGGTCGAGTCAAAGAGAAGCAGATGAGGACAGCGCAAAGCGAATTCTCATGTGAACTTCAGCTACCCATGTTTAAACCCTAAACCATAATAGCATTGCCTCTAATTATGCCACAATACAAGACGAAAGTACCTCAGGCAAGATCAGCACATCGCTCCTCTGGGAAAGGCTTCGCCCCACTTCAGTGCCACAAACAAGTGRGGCCTTGTGGAGCTGGGTCTCTGCCCTGGAAGGTGCTGCTGGATTAAGCCCTTACTCAGATAAATTCCCACAAGTAACATGCAAAATTAAAAATAGCAATAATGAAACTTAAAACTGTAACAGATTGAGGGATCTGCCCTGAAATAAAAGATTAATGGACATATCGATTGCCTCGAGGGGTTGGGACAAAGGCTGACTAGCCATGTTTATTTTTTAGCATCTGTTTGTGGACTTACTGTGCTTGCATCCAAGCAGATACTGTGTTACAGAAGCTTATGAACTAACATATGAGGTATGGTCAGGTTGTCTCCAGCTAAGCCTGCAGGTTCTCAGACCATGCTGCCATTGAAATACATCAGCAGGAGTTACAACCCGACGGAGGCTTCAAAACCACCAACTCGGCGTGCTGCAAGCCTCAGTCTCCAGAACAGCACATCGYGCTTGGGGAACACTGTCTCGGAGATCTCTAGCAGACCTCTGTGCAAAACGCAGCACGCTTCGCCAGCGGGACACGTGCTCCTCTCTATGCGCTGGAATAAAAACATAAGCTGTACCTAACCTGATGCATTACTGGGGTCTGGGGGAACCACAGGGCTGTTCAGGCAAATGTCAGATTAACATCTAAGACTAGATTCAGCTAAAGATGTGTTCAGATGCTTCTACAAACCTACTCAGTTTTAGAAATATGTGTTTATCTTGGCGCTAAGCTCAGGAAAAAGGTTACCTGGCTATGGGCACTATAGATCTTGCAGCTGAATCAGAGTGGTGTGACGGTATGACACAAAAAGCAGTCACGGTAAGGTGCCAGGAAGCCCCACAACCGGGCCTGGGCTGTTTGTGCGGGGGAGTTACGTGAAGCAACACCGGCACGAGGCTGAACGGTGGCTGTGCAGCACACGGGAGGGCAGAGCCAAGCGGGAGAGACAGAGGAGGAACGCGACCTTCCAGCAAAGGACCCAGGTACGATGTCTACAGAGGCTTTGCAGAGAGATCCATGCTTGCGTCTGGTGGATGAGGCATCTCTTATCCAAAGGCTGTGCTGCTCCATCGGCAACCCACGGCACCCAAGAAGTCTCCGAGGACCCTGCTGTGCTGACACGGCCACCAGCTCCAGGTTCAAAGCAGGCGCGTGCCCCGCCAGGTCGGAGGCAGCCTCTGCTGCACAAGCCTGTATGAGCTTGCCCGTGCAGGACCTCCTCCGTTCAGGTCCCACAGAGAAAGGTGCCACCTTGAGGGGCTTCTCCAAGCCCATTATATCTCCTAAAAGGGTCTGCCGAGTCCTGTGGTACTTTTTTCACTTTGGGAGAATTGAGGAAAAAGACCCTAGCAATGCAGCAGCTCAGGAACTGTGGAGTAATTCAGCTGTTTCTTGGTTTTCTGTGCCTTGGGATAAAACTTAAGAGGCCTCACTGGGCAAGAGGCTGTTTACTGCTCCTACTAACAGACGAGTCTGGGCATAAAAAGGCTCAAAGAAAGAAACAAAAAGGGATTTTTGAAAAGCGTCCTTTAAAATGTAACATTTCTTGCAGAAATTCAGCCACCATCAATGATTAACCTGCTACAGAGTGTCATAATCATTTAATCAGCAGCTATTTTTTGCAAGCCTGATTTGACATTATTCAAGCAGATTTCCCCCTCAGGTAAACACCCCAATCTTCGTGATGTCTTGGGTTTCTTCCTCCTCAGAAAGTGTCACTGGAGCTGCCTTTCAGGGAGGTGATACCAGGGCCTCCAGCCTCTCTCAGCTCCACATCCGAAGCTCTGAAAGTCATCTTCATCCACGGATTAAACTTGTTCCTCCTGTCAGACCTCTCTGTATTTAGCTCATAACCAAATCCCTTCTGAATCCACCTATTATAATTTCCTCCCTAGTATGAAAACCCTCCAAATTGCCAGGCATGCAAAAACCACAAGGAGTGACTCAAAAAAACTCACAGGAGTGATTCAACAGACCAATAACAAACGCATTCGCCGTCCTTCTCGCTCTGCCTCCTCGTTAAGCCTTTCCCGTGCAACGTGGTCATCCCGAAAACGCTCTCCTCCGCCGCCCAGAGAGCTGGGTCTCGGGAGCCGCGGAGCCGCTCACRCGATCCCAAGCGATCGAAAGCCAGGGCTTTGAAGGAGGCTGCCAAACGTTGCGTCACCGCCATCTCCAGCGCTGTGCCATCTGACTCCGCTCCAAACCTGCACACGCGGGCCGGGCTGTCGGAGACGCCGTGGCCCGCGCAAGGTCGCGGGAGAGCAGCCCACCGCGAGCGGAGACGCGGTTCTCCTTCGAGCCTCCGCGCGCCGACGGCCGCTTCCCCGCTGCGTATCGCCGAGGGACGGTACGGGCACCTTCGCGAGGCGCTTTTTCCSAGTCTGCTCCGGGCACCAGCCATCCGAAACGCTGCATCTGCAGCCCGGCTCCTTCRCCGAGCCCAGACGCTGAGGCCCCGGCGGGGTTAACTCCATCCCGTGGCTAGGCCAGACCACCCAGCCTGCGAGCAGAGCCCAGCCGCGCTCGCGTGGCTCCGCGGAGCAGCTCGGGCGGCGCGTGCGACGGTGCCGGCAAGAGAGCGTCCGGCCCATCAGAAAAACGCTCACGGCAAGAGAGGATGGGACGGGCCACGTTGCCAACCGCAGCCGCGTCTCCAGGGCGGCCCGTCTCTCTCTCCTGTCCAGGGCGTAACGCAAGCCGCGGGGAGGCCGCGTGGTGACCAGCCACAGTGAGCGCCCCACGGAGCAGGCGCGCGCAGAAACACCCCTCACCTCACCGCACGGCGACCGTACCCCCGAGCGAAGCGGGAGAGGTAGGCGATCGCCGCAGCTCCCCCACCACCACCCCCACCACACGTTGACCCCTCTGCTAAGCCCCCAGGCAGGAAGAGCAGCCAGCAAGCAGCAGGCCTGCGAGGCCACACACCGGGGACTCGGCTCCCAGGGCGTTAAGGCAATAAACTGAGAGCAGCGTCTCGTATCACCGTCAGTTTGAAATGCCACCTAAAGAGAGCACTGATTACAGGAGAGGAAGAAACCCAGAAGCCTTTAGTGATCATTTTAAAGCTTTCAGCTATTTAATTGTGGGTTTCCACAGCCTGACAGAGAAGCCAAGTGCCCTCACCACAAGAAGCTTCTTGTCCCAGAAGCTATCTCCGCATGCTTCATATCTAGGGAGATGCCAAGCATCCTCAAAAGAGGCCCCGAGAACTCCTCAAAGCTGCCGTGAAGGAGGACATCAAGGCTCTCAGGTGAGATGTTAGCAGCAACATGAGGCAACGACAAGGCTGGCTGGTCCAGGGGTGCCCGAGGTGGATCAGCATGGAGGAGRCTGGAGAGGGAGTGAAAACTCAAAATAGGGCTGGGGAAGAACATACACTTATTGCTATTAATCACCTGCCAGGACATCTCCAATGTCCTGCATGGACAAAAATATGGCACAGTAACAAAAAGCYGGAGCACAGATGAGTCCTGGAACCGGCTTCAGGTACAGGCAAAAAAGGAGGGGACCATCAGCGCTGGGAACAAGATCGTCACGAGGACAAGCTGTGAGGGCTGAACAGAGCACAGAAAGGGCAGAGCGAGGGGGCAGGAAGAGTGAGAAGACTGTACCAAAATAGGGATAAAAAATGAGTTTCAGAGGAACTTGCTGGCTTGCCTTCCCAGAGCCCTGCATGCCCTGTCTGGAATGATCCGACGACGCCGTGTAATACGAGCTGCGGAAGGTCTCTGAGCACAGACTGCATTTCATTAGGATAAAAGACACAACAGCAATCATAACATCCCTCTGCACAAAGAGCAAGTGGACAGAAGAGGTTCCAAATCATTCGGAGAAAATGCTTTGTTTGTTCTCTCCCGAAGACGGCTAGCAGGCAGAAATGGCTGCTTTAAAAAAATGATAGCTGCACTAAATCTCTGCACAAAACTAGCGATAAATCTCCAGCCACACTGCCCTGCAGCGTCTCCAACCGTCCGGCTTGCAACRTGTGCCATTCCCATCAAAGCTTGGGAGGGCCTCCACGGGGGAAAAACGATACAATTCTCCACCACTTGAAATGAAAAACACRGAGGGCCGCCTGCCTAAAACCCACCGATTACAACTAGCTTTCACATCCCTGTGCGCTGCAAATAAGTCACATAAAATAAATTTTCAGATATGCCCTGAAGATTATGGGTCCCAACCCAGCTTCTAAAAATGACACCTTGGTGCTTTGGAGGCAAGGCTGCAGCAAGGCTCTGCCTCGAGYCCCTGAGTCACTTTTAGAAATGAAACTTCAGCTCCCCGATCACTTTAGGAACTTCTGAATAGTGATCTCCAAATCTGGATTTAGCTATATGCCTTTGACGACATGCATTTTTGCTCTTAACAGCTTCTTGGCTGTTTCCCCTCCTCTCCAGCTGCTAGGCTTTTAGAATCCTACAGGATTGGGGGGGAGGGAAGAAAAGGAGGAGGCAGAAAATAAAMAAGCAGGTAGGAAAGGAGGAGTTTTCTATGGCCTAGCTGAAACTAACCCCTCTACTAAACACTGCACAGAAATATTTTCTAGTAGGAGGGACTACGCTGTGAAAAGTGGCCATCAGTGACCCTCACCAGTGTTTTATGTTGGTACTTACTCGTGCTTGTGCTAGTTCCGATAGTATTGATGGTGGTAGGGACAGAGGAGGAGGAGTAGAGGGGCAGATGGCCGTTCTCACACGCCAGGTTTTTGTCCTGCCAGCTGGAAGCGCTGACACTTATGCCAGAGTCTCGAGAGTTTTGCCATCCGTTGAGTTTATCATCGGAGTTCTGTCTTTGGTGATAGTAGTGCGTCTGCCCATAATCCACAGAATCGGACCGACCTCTGTTTTGGCTGCCAAAACTACCTGACGTGCGATCCTCTAAATGGTTGAGCCACATGGCGAGAGCACTTCTGTCTTCTAACGAAGTGGCAGGATGTATCAATGCATAGGACAGCAGTTGCCTGCTCTCTTCAATGTGTTGGTTGTGTTCAATCGAGTGGGCCAGGATTTTAGGCAAGAGTTTCATGTATTCAACTTTTGCTTCGATGTTTCCTGGTTTCAGTAAAGGCAGGTGGGTTAACAATAGGGAAATCACTTTATCCTTGGATTCTTGTTGCCATTGGTTAATGATTCCTGTTGGGAGGGGGAAAGAAAAAGAATTGAGAAATCAGCAAATAAATAAATAAATAGACGGAATGAACGTCTCCCAGGCTCCACGGAACACACCTCTCACAGGCGGCGGGATCAGCACTGCCTGAAAACTGAGGTCATAGCAACATGTGCCAAATTTGACACCAAAAGTTACTAGACATTCCTGAAAAGCACTCAATGGGTCAAATTATACCCACCTCTATAGTCACGTCGCTCCACTGCTGTTAAAATGAAGTTGTGCTGATGTTAATCACAGTTACAGTTAGGCCCAAATTTTCAGCAACATTGCAGGATACTGTTGTTGAATATACAGAATATTATTGAAAACCTTTTCCTTGATAAACCTAACCTTCTGAAAGCACTGGTTAGAAAACGAAAAGGTCACGATTCAGATGAGATAACAAAAGCAAGAAGCATAAGGGATAAAAAGAAAGGGTGTTCTGCAAGGGTGTCGGGGTAAGACAATACCTAAAACAAGGTGCGGGTCCATTCACCAGCCGGCTGCCATACGCCAACCCAAAGGTATTTAGGGAGGAGCTCAGCTGAAGCAATTCCTGAGTTATTATTTCTGTGTCAGCTCAATGCAGGTAGGAAAGGTTTTCAAAGACCAGAAAAAGCATACGTAGCGTCTAGTTTTAAAAACAAGCAAAAAAAGAAGCCAGGGAATTATGAACTGGTCACTAGAACTTCTGGAAAACCGATGGAGGAAATAATGAAGCAACCTATTTGTAAGCGCTTAGAAGATAACAAGATGATAAGTGACTACCAACGCAAATTTGTCAAGAACAATCTAATTTCCCTTGACGACAGGGTAACTGCCCCTGCAAATAGCTGGAGAAGCAGTAAGTGCCGTATATCTTGATATTCATTAGAGGCTATCTCACAGGGCTTTCTTGCAAGCACGCTAGAGAAACACGCTCAGACGAAACTCCCACAATGCGGGCACGCAGCTCATCAGAGGGCCGTACGGAAAGAGCAGTTACTCACGGTTCCCTGTCTGACTGGAAGGATGCACTGAGCAAGGAGCCCCGTTCGGGGTGTGACACCACCTAGTATTTTATTAGTGATATGGCCAATGCAATAAATGTATTCGATGGGCAGATACCACACTAGGAAAAATTGAAAATGCTCCAGAAAACTGCAATAGGAGTCAAACAATCTTGAGATCGGAAGAGAAGTCAGGAAAGAACAGCTGCATTAAGTAAGGATGCAAACTTACCCAGGCAGGTAGGAATAAAGAACTACGCAGGACAGGATGGAGAATGACCAGCTGAGCAGCAGACCTGCTGGGGAAGAGTCTGGGGTAGTGAAGCAGCATGGTGTGAACTTCACTCAAAATGCTGTATGACTGCAGAAAATGTCACCAGACAGATACATGAAGTGACCCACCTGTTAGACTCAGCAGGTAAGCTGGAGGGGAGCATCCATCTGGCACGTCTACCACTTTTAAGGTAGAGCCCACAGTAGGGCAATAGGGTCTGGTTAGAAGGGGAGAGAATACAACTGTGAAGAAAAGCAGAAGGGAAGAGTGGGAGAGCACACAAAGCCCTCTCAAATAGCTGAAAGAAGGATGCAGGGAAGCACCTCAYGGGCTGCTCTCCATGTCTGCTGAGGACTGACCAAGACATAACAGATTGAAACTGCAGCGAGAGAGAATGAGGTCAGAGAAGAACTACCTCCTACAGGCAGAGAGCCTAACACACAGGGACAGCTTGTAAAGGATGGCGCGCTCCATCTCCAGAAGGTTTTCGGAACAGCTCCCACAAATGCTAGGCAAGGATAACTCAGGAGCTATCTAGACAACCTTACTGGTTTACACAGTGAGAACAGAGATGCAGATAATCTTGGGCGAGGCTGTGATTCCATCTAGATCAACATCTAAACGAAGCCTAGAGAAAGAACTTAAAAGCTGGGCAGGTACAGAGCGGTCCTTCCTCCTGGGCAGCCTCCCAGCCGACAGGCCATGGGCATCCTTCTGCCGCAGGGGCAGCTGCGCCTGGGTACTTCTTGGCCACGCACAAGCCTGTCCTCCAGTGATTTATCCAACGCCGGGAGAAGCCTTCAAACCTTGGGTCCCTGTAGCAGGCTGTGCCTAAGAGTGCCACAACTGAACTGTCTCGAGAAAAAGTACTTCCATCTGTTTGTTTTAAACCTGATGCCCCAAAGTAACGGTAAACAGTTAAAAAAAAAAAAAAAAAAAAACCCAAATAAACAAAAAACAAACCCCCAAAACTCCAAGCTTTCCAGGCTCTGTCTGCTGCCTCTTTGCCGCACCGCTGCATCCTCGTCTCTCCCTGTGTGGAAGCTGCTCTAAACCTCTCACTATCCCTGTACTATCGTATTTTTTTGAAATAGAGTAGCTGACGCCACGCACGTCAAATGAAGACCCAAGCCTCGGTCTGGAAGAACATCCATCAGGTTCGTTCTTCGGAAGAGACGAGCTGCAGGGCATTAGCTAATCTCACCCTCCTAATATATCGTTACTCCGTGACCTAGAAAAAAGGCACCGTGTCGCRTTCTGCCGCTACAACGGGGCCTTGTCGCAGTTAGGGCCAAACTCGYGGCGTCGTTCCCCGAGCACCAACGCCAGCGTTCGCCGGTAAGCAGCACGCGTGCCCGCAGCTCCGGGCTCCCGTCTGAAGGCGAGCGACTGTTTGAATACGAGACCACTAGATGGCTTTCTGGAAACACCGATGGCTCCCGCTGGAACTTTCTGCAGCAACGTTTACTTCTCTCGAGATCCATCCCTCCTCCAAAGTCCCTCCGCGCCTCCTTACCGACCATCTGCGCGCCCTCGTGCCGTCCCACCACGAAACCGTGGGACGCAGACTCACCAGGCTTTCTCTGCAACATGCTGTTCCAGGGATGCCCGTCGCCCCAGGGCAGGTCTGGAGGCAAGCCACCTTTGCAAGACCCAACTTTAACGTGCTCTGCCAGCCTCCCAACTTCACATCCCCTTGCAAGGGTCCTCAGGCTGACCCGTGAGCTTATTGAGGTGCTAGAAAACGGGATTTGGAAAAGCAATACCCAACCGAAATGAACCTCTAAGAAAATAAGTAAGTGTCGAGGGACTTAAGCCCTTGTAACTAGCACAGGGTATTACAGACAGGAGCCCCCTCAAAACACCTTGGAGAAGCAATGCCACTTCACAGAGGCTAATTAAGCATATATAATGGTGGAGAAAGCAAGAGGAAAGACTTAATATTAAAGACACATTATTAGGATAAAGGGGAGCCAGGATCCAGTCTGTGCTCTGCTATTTCAGGTTTTAAATAAAAACTATTTGGAGTAGGGTCTGGTCAACACTTCTCCCCGCAACGCGGTGAGCTTTAGTTTTGAAACGTTACTGGCGGCACACAACRCCTACTACACGTGCAACACCCTTTTCTAACTACTGTCTTAAAACAACGAAGCCTAAGCATTTGCCCGCCAGAACATATTCTGTATTTTTTTACATGCAAATATAATCRTGCATCAGGCAAAGCTGCTCCCTCGGCCCAGTGGGGTGTAGATGGCTAAATACCAACATAGGTTACCCCTGGATGACTGCTACCTCCAAATTTAAACTGGTTTTGTGCGGTGCTTAATCTGATTTATCTGCAGATGCTGCTGTAAGGGGGCAGCCCCCTCCTCCCTCCCCTCAGCATAAGACTCTGGCCAAGGCTGCTCACCAACCTCACCGAAAACTAATGAATTTTTTCAATAAGTATTTTTACTACGTTAGTTCTCCTTATCATCCCCTCCGCATTTTTCACTGCCATCCAGACAATTCGGCAGCCCTTTTTGGCCAGTGTAGCCAGCGCTCCAGCACAGCACAGTCTGCTGGGAGAGGTTGYAACAGCCCGTCCAGGTGCTTGGATAAACTGAGAATTAAAAAGACTGTCAAAAAAGGCAAAAAAGCCAGTGCTGCTTACAGATAGGACTTACAGATGTAGTAAAGAACACACAGAACAGAGCCTGATACAAACTCAGCACGGGGGCAGAGGCAGCCACCTTGGCTGTGACAGCGCCAGGAGCCCTGGCCAGGCTAGTCTTCTTTGCACCAGGAGCAGCTGAGCCTGAAGATCACCTCTGGAGGTCAGCGCCAGAGCTGAGACAAGTTGGGAAACTTGTCTCAGACCTCCAAGAGATGGGGAAATTTGAAATAATAAACCAAAAAGATGGAGGGTTGGCCTGAAACACCACCRCCTGCACGGCTGGGCTGGTGCTCCTGGTGGGAAGGTCCCCGTCCCTGCCCAGGCCCCGGCAGGAGCCTTTCTGCTTCTCAGCCAGCAGTACAATGTGCACAGTGAAACAAAAATGGAAAATAATTCAATCTGAAAGAGGTCTGGCTCTGTCTGAGACAGGGCAGAAGGTCAGGCTTAATCCTGTCYGCCAACAAACAGAGGGATCTGGAGAAGGCAGGCGGAAGAGGAAAGCTAGAGCTGCTCCTGGGCAGAGGAGAGGGAGCTGGTGGCTCACGGGACTCCTTATCCATCCCCTTTCTCCTAACACAGGAGCTCTCAGTTCAATTCCCTACCAGTTACCAAGAGCTCACAGACATCTGGACATCTAGGATGCCTCACCYCTTATTGCCAGAACTTCTGCACTAAGATCCCCGTGGTCAAACATGGTGAAGAAACGTGTCCCAGCTTCCAGCTCCCATGTTYCAGGGCCCTGCCCACTACCTGAGCAGTGTTTCATGGGGACTCGAGAAGGGACACATGTCCCAGTATGGTCTCATTAGCTATTCTGGTTACTGCTGCATACCTAATGTTTTCTGCCACAAAAGGTCTTCAAGATGCTAAAGCCCCAAAGTTAGAAATCCTGCCTTGCTTTTCCGAAGCTTCTGAAAAATCAGCGTCCTGCCTGCTGCTGTAACTGCACTGACATCTCCTTTTGAAGACAAGATAAAGCAACCCCCCAGGAGCACGCTAAGGAGCCAGGTCCACACCGCAGCCTTGCACCCCGCAGCCCGGCTTGCGGCTGTACCGGGAACACACGGGAGCTGTCAAAGAGCAGGAAGCAGCAGCGCGTGGCGYGGCAGGGGCGTAACTGCCCTTTCAAGAGCAGAAGCAACAGCGACATTGCTCGTTCAGCTTGAACCTTCGTGTCCACCAGAATCAGTTTTCGTTTCGGGACTCTGTTCTCCTTGGGTGGATGCACAGAGAGGCTGGATAAAGGTTAGATGTGAAACTATCTTCTCATGCGCATACACCATATGGTGAAGAACCTCAAGTAGTAAAACCTGGGCCCTACTTGAGTTTTTACTGCAAAATCCCAGCATCAACTATGTTATCCACCCCACAGCACGTGCACACCAAACACAGCAGGGTCCTCCTTCCAAGGCAGAATAGGTCCCACACGGGGGACCACCCGCAGTGCCAGGCTGGATACCAGCAGTCTGGCCAGGACTTCACCATGAAACAGCAGCTATGCATCACTCCAAGCTAGTTTCCTGTATAACCAGTGTAAGACCAGCCAAAGGGCTGCACCTTGCTCCTATCCCTTCTGGGTCAGGCACTGGCAACAGATGCTTCAGGAAGGGTATTAACAGGAGGCCAAGAGCAGTGCGATACTTCCCAACACACTCTCCCTGGAAGCAGCAATTTCTGGCTTGAGCCAGAGGTGATGTTTTTCAGCTTAATAAGCATCACTGGATTTCTCTTTCACAAATTTGTTTTAATCACTTTTGGAACCGTGTAAACTGTTAATATCCTCCACGTCCTGTGGCAACGGAGCCCACTGTTCAATGATGCACTGCGTGAAGAAGCACTTTCTTCTGTTTACTCTGAACCTGTCTCCTGCTAAATGACTYGGTTATTTAAGCCGCCAGCAAGGCATGTGGATTTCCTGAAGCCATTAATGATGTACCAAGAACACAGCGGCAGTTTTCAAAAGGTAAAAAGCCAATCTAGAGTGAYAAAGAAACAGATAGACCCGCACAGGCATCACTTCATAAGGCCGAGTGCCCCAAACCCAGGGCAGCGCGGGTGGCATGCCGGCGCTAGGCAGCGGGTGGCACCTGCAGTTAGAGACCTGGAAGTAACAGCCAGCAAGGTGGGGTTTCTTATTTTTGATTTTTGCAAACAGACCTCTGGCTTCTACCTCTGACATACTGGCAGGGGGACAGACGAGAGTAGCTGTCAACACACACACGCAAATGGATTTGTCGCGTTAGCGGAGACGTCTCTAAGGAACAATGCAAATACATGATATCTCTCGAGAGGTTTTAAGAAGAAAAAACCACCCTAACCAAGATAAACCTTTTCATTTTGAAAGCAGGAGAGCGAGCTCCGCAGCCGAAATYAGGTTATCCTCCTATTGTCACACACAACTTATCAGATTTCACAACCAAAGTAGACAAATACGTCAACCGGGGCTYTGACAAGGAGGCTGAGATGAACGCTGTGCAATTCAGGAGCTAGACAACAGCTTTATAATGGGTAACAAGGACAATAATTGAAGACTGGGAGCATTTTAAGAACTGCCCGAGGATTTTCAGAGTGACAAAGAGTATGTTTAAATACTAGGCTTGGTATTATCACTCCACAATGGCACGTCAGTGCATTTTTTCCAGTTGTCAGTATATTATGCTTAAATTACTGTTTTATTATACCCTTGTTTCCAGCTTAGCAACATTTACCATAACAAGTTCTCAAAAATACATTCAGGTAACACGTTCAAGCAAGAAACGACCAGGAGTTAGATGTGCGTATCTGAGAGGCGCTAGCTAAGCAGAGTACCTTTGCCGAACTGCTGGATGGACCAAAGCGCTCGGATGCGGTCAAGGGCAAAAACTGGAGTTTGCACCAGAAAGTTAAGCTAGGTTCCCCGATCTTGCGAGCGACGTAGCCCTCTGAAGGCGCCTGCATGGCTCGGAGGTGCTCCCAGCCCAAGTTCTCTCAGCCCTGGGCTCTACAGAGATTTTCATGGTTATGACGGTAAATGGCAAACTAGAAATCCAATCTGCACTTAACGCTGCTTGCAACAATTTCAAGCAAGTCTGAAATKGGCTGCCCTGGCGTAAGCGAGGTCTATTTATGGGTTAGCAGGAAGGGTAAAAACGCCAGTGCCAAGGAGGCCTTCCTCCGCGGGGCTCCCAGAAGAGGCTCCCATTGTTTCCAGCTTCCTCTATCACCGAWACAGCATCAACTCCAGCCTCCGCTGGTCGGCAAAACTGGGTTGAAGCATCCACCGTTCTTCAGTCGAGGCATAAAAATTAGCACCTGGGCTCCTCCTGCTTAATAAAGATCTACCAGCATGTCATTAACCTCCAGGTCCTCGCYGGGAGCGAGCCGCTGCACCGCCACCAGAATCGGCGAAATCCGCAGTACCTGAAGTCGTCGTCAGAGTCGGCCCCTCGCGTCTGAACACCGGGCACAGCGGCACGTGTTTCTTCACGGTTTCTTAGTAAAAGGGATCAAGAAATCCGACCTGGTGGATTAATGCTGTCCAATAATCTCCGTTTGGCCAAAAAGCCGTCCCCCAGAGAAACGCCCAGGCTGCGTACGATGACGCAGACAGACACAAACTCCCCTTGYGTTTATTGACCATTTGCTCCAATGCGTCCAAACACTTCAGGTTGCTTTTGTTTCTACTTTGAATTTATCTGGCTTCAGCTCCCGGATAAATCCCAGTCTTGGATGAAGGAGCTCCTTGATGCTCTGTATGCTCTCAAGTGAAGGACTCAGGGGCTCTGCAACCAAGTCACCTTCCAATCTTGTTTCCGTAAACAGCAGAAGCTAAACACCCTGTCTCTTGAAGGCTGTGGCTTGATGTTCATTAATACTGAGCCCATTTCTTGTAACGCTTTACTGGCTCTATAATTTCCAGCAACCACATTAATCAGGTATTATTTGACTTGATAAAAAGTCTCAGGGGTATGGAGAGACCATATCCATCTCACATAGAGGTTTCTAGGGCAAAGTTAAAATAGAACAGTAAAAACTGTACAGATGCAAATCAGACGTCTGAACTTGCACTGAGTGTGGTAACCAGGGATAGGTTGTTGCCAGTGTTTTGCCAAAATCAGGCTTCCTAAGACTGGATTTACCAGCCTGTGAGATGGTCCACCTCCACACTATCCATCTCCGCTTCTCGTCCTACGCTCCAGGGCAGCGCTGCTGCAGAGGATCTGCTGCTGCGGCTCCCTGGAAGGTGAGCAGAGCCTTCTGCAACACGTGCCGAGGGGAAACCCAGCACGTTTCCAGGCAAAAGGACTGCAGTTATTATTTGCAGTGATTACCACCCAGGCGTAAAGCCTTGCACAACATTTTATGCGGGTGAATTTACATTGCTCCTTTTTCTTCCTAAATCAATCTCTGTCAAAAGACCAACATTTTTTAAAAAGAGAAAAAAAACAGCAAGAAGCCTTCAGGAATTCCTCTCTGCACCCCATCCAGAGTCTGTGTGATGTCTCCTCTGCTAAAAATTGGCAGCTTTCTCCCTCCACAAGAGGCCAATCAGGAAGAATTTCAGCGTGTGCCTTCTCTTTACTGTGACTGGTGCTAATGAAAAAAAAACAAAAAAGTGATGACTGATTATTACAGACCTGCCAASTGCACCAGACTGAGGGATTCAAGTCGTGAACAGGGCTAACTTCRAAACACCAGTGAACCTGCTGCTTGTCTCACCAAAGTCGATGCAAAACAGCTAACACCGCAGGCAACACCACACCAGCGACATTTCCATGCACGGCTACAGGGTAGATGTGTAAACCCAACTACAGCCAGCGTCTGAATCGATGCCTGCACTACAGCCGACCTCAGCGCAGAGCTGCAGGACCTAATCCTACACGTCTGAAGTCAGCAGGAGCTTTGCCAAGCAGCATCGGTGCCTGCTGGATCAAATGCCAGCGGCTTGCTGGCACCTTCCATGCACCTGGTCTGCACCGCGCCGCCACGGGCTGCTTCACTCAGGTCCGTGAAATGGCTTCTCCCAGGGGATCTGCCACAGGAAAGGCCAAGGAAACATCTCTGCTGGCTTTTTGCCTCCACTCCCTCTCATGCAGTCCAAGTCGGGAGAAACTTGGGAAGTAGACACCAAAGTCTTTTCGTGTAAGGAACCTTGGCTAAAGCCAGGAAGTCTCCAAACAAGCATGAGACAACAGAAGAGCTCATGGGCTGTTAGAGGCAGCAAGAAGGGCACCATGGTTTCCCTCCCAGAGCTCCCATACCGAGAGCTACAGAGCTGAGGGTTCAAAGCAGCTGTCTGGCTCTTCCTGGACACTTCCGTCTGTAATGAAATGTAGGAAGGCAATCGCTGAACTTCCCTCCTCTTCTAGCTGCTTGGCTTCTGTTCAGATGACCGCTTTTAAGGGCAGAAGGACCTTTTGTCATCAGCCCCCRAAAAGAGAGGGCAGACAGACAACAGCGTGCAAACTGAATCGCRAAATCCGCAGGGAGCAAGAGTCTGCCTTCTCCACAGCCCACCTCACACTTCAGGCTCTCCAATGGTGCACCCAGGAGCACCGGTGGTCAATGGAAATTCTAGTGGCAATGCGCTGAAACCTATCGGTTCACATGATGCTGGCTGTCTTCCTTGTTTCCAGCAGCTACATCACATCTAAAGAAGCTAAAAATACATTAAGTACTTTCCTAACATTTCTTTTCCACCCAAACAATTGCTGCAGTTGTCGCAGAGCAGCTCCGAGCAGGCAGGGTGGTGAACAGACCACTGGAGGTGGAGAGGAGGGGAGAGGAGACCCCATAAAAATGGGGCAATAGACACAGCATGGCCCAAGACAGGAGGTGGTCAAGCAACACAGCTTCTTTGGAAAACCTTTAGACAGCTTCCCCGCAGCCCTGGTGTGGTGCATGCAACGGGCTGGTTCTTCCATGCCCACTTCCAGAGCAGCATGGAAAGGTTTTCTGGTCCAGCTATAAACTGCAAAAGGCTTGCTAGCCGTTGCATCTTTAATGCCATCTCACTTCTAAACRACAGCTGATTTCTTGCGTTCTGCTTTTGAAGCTAGGCTAAGCAGTAGGCAACCACATGAAATGGAGCTTGCAGCAAAAAAATGACCCTGGGGGATAAGAGAAGCCCTGCTCCACTCTTTGCCCTTTTCAAGCCAGGTCTCTTTGGCAGCAAGTTCAGCTGTTTGCTGCTGGTAGTTCCCCTCTCCATCAGGCTCGCCAAAGCAATAGCAGACCCATCAGGTGTCCCTTTCATACGTCCCTGTGTGGAATAAATCGCTGGAAAAGCCACTTCCAAACACACTGTCTCAAGCTCGGATTACTTAATCTCGCAGCAGTGCAGTTCAGGGATGGTATTATCAAAAGTTAAGAATTTGGCTACTTAAGTGAGCCTCAAAGAAAACTCTCGACTAGATCTTTTCATCCCATCATCCCATTCAGCCTGATGGACCGTTAACCACTTCAGCAGATAGAACAGCAGGACAGGGAGCTCATTGGTCTTCATACAAGTTGTAAAGTCATATGGGAGAAAAGTTTCAATAATTTTGTTTAGAAGCAGAAGAAACTGTGAGATCCCTTAATGAAGCACTCTTAATTCATGCAGAGATCCACAAGAATAGCAAGAATAGAAGAACCTGATTCTATCATACTGCAGAGCAAGTAGAAGGGGRAAAAAAAGATTTTTACAGTTTTTACACTGTTTCCCACTATAATTCATAAGCTTGCCAGTGTTCCAGTTACTGTGAAGCCATTTGTACAAAATCAGAAGCACTGTATTTTTAGCACTGGAGAATAGCACGGCAATCATTAAATGGGCTTCTGGAGACAGTAACAAGAGCAGGGATTTTTGTTTTTCTAAATTGGCTACAGCCACTCTGATTTTTAGCCCAAATCGGACTTCCAGGAAATTCAGGAGGAGGAGTCTTTTTCCTTGACATATTTAATACCAAGCTGAAAAACACTGATGCACTGAATTTTCATACCATGCACCTGGCAGGAAGTTTCACGAGTTTGTTTTCTGGGCCGTATCTGTTGCGCGCTTTTGCTACAAAGCATAAYACCGTGCATTACGATAACATTCCCTAGCAACTTAACTTTTAATTTAGCATAGAGCCTTCACAACACTGAGCACCCCAGAACCTCTCATTGACTCCAAACAAAGACGACACACTGGGCAACTCCACTGAAAGCCCCACGGCACACATGCACTGCGGCCCTCACGCTCCCAAATGCAAAGAGGCTTTGGGAATACCATGGGAAAGACTAATTTGCTTCCCCAATTTCACACGCCGCGGTCCAGCGGGCACGGTCTTGTTCAGTAACAGCTACACTGGAAGCRGTGCCAAGAGATGCGAAACAGCACTGAATAGTTAGCAAAGAAAATCCCACAAATTCTCTCCGAGTGCTTGGGTCCGCGGAAAAGCATGAGGTTAATCCAGGATGCTCTGGAGAGCACCACGATGGCCAAAAGCGTGGTGGGAACAGTCATGAAAATGGTYCCAGAGATCAGAGCTCAGAGGCAGAGGAGGCAGGACGGAGCACAGGCAGGGAAGGAAAGGGACCATCTCCTCGCCTCCCAGCCCAAGGCTAGGAGGAGGTCGGGGACAGCAAACAGGGCAAAGACACCCGGCRGACACAAACCAAGACGAGCAGGCCAGCAGCAAGCATCTCTGGRAGTCAACTGGGACAAGAGCCCCCAAACACTCCCCAACGATTCCCAAAACACCWCGCAGCCGGTCGCCGCGCGGAGCGGCGGCAAGTCAGACCGACCCTGGGTCTCAGATCCCTCGGTCTGGGGGAGCCTTCAAACGCCCCAACCAGCTCCCAGCTCAGGCTGGTGGAGGGCGACAAAGCCACCTCAGAGGACACCCAACAGGGCAGGACGATCGCCGGGAACTGCAGGAAACAGCGGGGAGCGCATAAAACCGCAAAAGCACCAAGCGCTGTTCAGTCACACCGCGGACAAGCGCTGAGGCTCCGTCGGCACGGCTGTTTCTCCACGTCGCTCGCAAGCCTGGGAAAGCGGTGGAAAGCAAGAGCGTCCACCCCAGCAAGCGCCCTCCCGCCGGAGGCTGCTGCGGCGGGCGCCGGAGCGGCGCCCAAATACCGCGCTCCGGGCCACGACGGGAGGAGAGGGGAGAATCCAGGTACAGGTGGGAAACGAGTCCGCTGCCCGCTTTCGCTTACGTTAAGGCTGCGCTGTTTGTGTGTCTCTGCACTCCACCAGAACCAGAGCCGCAGTGGAATTTCCTAGGACACAGGAACGCAAACAAATAAAAATAAAACATGGGATTTCTGCATCTCCGAGCCATAAAAATGCCCAGATCCTCTGTGCTTTCAGTGGGAAGATTACAGGCGCAAAAAACACATGCACATAGAAAATACTCCTCTGACTTCTTCATTTCAATTGCAAAAAGCCTTTTAGCAGAAGCTCAACTGAAACGCAGATAAGTTTCTTCAAAGGCTAAAAAATAAAATAATCTGAATGCCATAACTGCGTTGCCTAACATGGATAAAGGATTTAGAAGGGGAAAAATAATACTAAAAATAAGTTATGAAGGGTATGCAAGGTATTGATATACAGCACATGGTTTAAACTGTTAATCATTGAACAGATTCCAGTATAAAAATAAAAGAGACTGAAGCTGCACATAATGGAGGAGTTGCTCTATTTATAAACTGCTCTGCGCAAAGGGCAGGCGAGGGCCAGGGGCGAGGAAGCCGCGAAGGCGGAGGGCCGCCGCTGCAGAGTCTGTATTTTGAGGGAAAATAAACAGATTTTTTTTTTTCAAAGCGTTGTCAACAAAATAAAACCGAGTTGTACAAGAGACTCTGTGCTACCACCATGTGACCAGCATTTACAGCTACTGCATGTGACAGTTCTCCCAATTTAGCTAGTAACTGACTCCCTTTGACCTGTAATAACACCACTCCCAAATTAGAGCCCTCAATTTGACTTGGCTTCGCTCCGTCCCTCTGAGCGACATAAAGCATCCTTTTTATTCCCCCCGAACATTCATAATCGTGTCCTTTTGCACTGCCAACTCAAACCCCGGGCACAGTCACATTTAGCCTTTTCCCTTTTTTTTTTCCTTTTTCTTTCTTTTTCTTTCCTTTTTTCTCTGTTTTCTGTGTGCTGGGGCGGCGGGGGAAGAGCGCAGAGGAACGAGAGGGCGCAGGGAGCAAGGGGTAGCGAAAGAGCCTGGTGGAAAAACACCAAGAGACAAAAACAAAAACAAAAAATCAGACCAAAATTCCAAGTTGGTGACATTCAGCTGGAAAAGCTCAGTGACTCACATGCAAATAAAATCTGCCTAAATTCACTGCTGCATGACGCAGGCCACTGGCTTCGACATAAAAAGGCCGGGATGAAATCATCCACAATTAAATTGGAGCTTGGAAGGCTGCAAAAGCAGCCGCATCAGCTCAGCTCCCGCAGCTAATAGGGAGCACAAAAGGAGGAAGTTCACCGCAGGGAGAACAGGCCCCTTCTCCCCTCCTTCSCGGCAGCACCTCGCGCCATCGGGCAGCCCCAGCCGCCCGCGCAGCCGCCCCGGCATCGGCCCTCGGCTCGGGCAAGCCGCTCCGCCGCGCGGGGCCGCCAGCTTTCAGCGGGCTTCCTGGGACCCGCGCTCAAAGGTAAAATTAAAATACGTAACTACGTCAAAGGTGGACGCGGAGGATGGCGACTCCCCTGTAATAATAATTAACGTTCACAAACCCTGGCCCAAATCCGGCGCCCTCCACCCCAAGATCCCTCGCATACGCGGGGCAAGCAAAGGGGATTTGGATCCTAGTTCCCGGGCTGCAACGGTGCTTTTAAGTATCCTCGCTAAAATAACAGGGTGGGGGGTTAAAAAAAAAACACAAAACAATGCGAAAAACCAAGCAACATCATTTTCACCTAGATCAGGCCGCAGATCTGATTCACAGCAAGGCCCCCCAAAGCTCTTTTGCCGCAAGGAGTCCAAGGAAGTCGAGCGATGAGCTGCACATTTATTGAGAAACTAGGTGCTTAAACCTTCAAAGGGCTTTCCAAGCGCCAGGGCCAGCGAACCTACGCCGGCACCGGCCGACCGCAGCAAACGGGGATGTGTTGCCAAGAGATCCCGGCCCAAGATCAAGGCTGCACTTTGCTGGCTTATTGCAGCTTGAAGTGGTTGCAGTAGCAGGGTGTTAACAGGTCCATAAAAGGTAACTCGGAGGAGCAAGCCTCTTGCCAGCAAGCCTACATTTGCTCTACAGGAATCTGCACCTCCCCTGGAGAGAGGGAAAAAAAAAAAAAAAAAAAAAAAAAAACACCGTGGAGGTCTGCAGACTGGGAAAGGTTGGAACCGCCTGCACGAGGACATCAGACCAAGCCTGGGCCATCTGGTCACCCACACAACGAAGTGACACTGCCCTCGGTTCGCTACCAGATGCTAATTCCTTTCATCCTGCCCAGCCCTCATCTCGTGTAATTTTAGGTCTGTGAAGAGGACCATCTGCCTTTGAGATGCTCATTTATTTTTGTCGTAAGCCTTTCCTTTCACCACTCCCTCCTTAAAGGAAGTCCAAATCGAGCACCATTGGAAATGGTGTTTCTTGTCCGGTCCTCTAATCACAGAGCATTAAGGAGCTATCTGGAGTATGCTCGGCACCGCCAACGCTCGCAGAAGTGCGGGCTGTCATTATCTTCAAAGTGTTTTGCAAACACTTTTTTTGTTCCTCCCCACATTACCCCGGCAAAGTAGTAATTATTAAATTCTCACTGAATATGGTGGGCTTGGTCCAGTATCCTGGACCTTGGCCAAGACACGCTCAGCAAAATTTAACCCGGCCAAAGTAAAGATAAAACAAACTGGTTCCTATCTTTGGATGTTACAGGCTGCTACTGGTGCTTCCGGTCTACAGTAGACACGGAAATATTATTAAAAGAAAAAATGCTGGAACCACACCAGCCAATACTGCAAAAAGTTATACTTTTATATATGTGTATGGGTATACATACATATATATATATGCTAAAAATGAAATTYATCATCATAACCTGCTACTGCTCTTTGCAAAATGCTACATAAGAACGCTGCAAAACCTCTCTGTTGCCCGAGCCCACCTCAGTCCCGCCAGGCACCAGCAAAGCACCTGCAGAAAGAGGAGACCAGGAGCTGGAAGCAAACACACAGCTTTACGTAGCACCAAGCCCAGCGCCGCTGCCACTGACATTTCAAAACTCTGCAGCTTGAACCTGGTGCGGATAAATCCTGGACCAGAGGAAGGCCAAGGGCTGGCCCAAGCCATGCCGGGGGCTGAGCCCACCCCACGGATGCTCCCCGGATCCCCCTCCGCCTCCAGCCTACCGGGATCTCTCCGTACGTGGAGCTGCAGCCCGTCGCGCCAGGCCCCTCGGGCGGTGCGGGCTGAATCGGTGCCTCTGCCAGCGTCCAGCGCAGCGCGGGAGGCTCGGTTAATCATTTCCCCCTCTTYGTTAACATTTCCACAAACGTCTGGACCCCGGTGGGAGAAGAGCTCCTGCCAGCAAGGTAACTCCTCATATGACAAATTGACTTCTTGCACAAAACCAGGTTGCGCAAAGATTGCACAATTCTCAAGTTTTTTCTTTTTGTTTCTTTTTTTTTTGTTGTTTGTTTTTTTCCAAGATTGAAAAGGTTGCGGTCTGAGGTTTGGCCTGACTCTCCGTTCGTACAAACCCGCTTGCCTTGCCTCAACAGCTGCAGGCTCGCGCAGTCTCCCGCTGGAAAACAGCGCTACCTGACAGCGGACACGCGTCCCCCGGGAGCACCCCTCGCTGTATGTATCCCCCCCACCAAAGCTACGTACTTTGCTTTGGCTCTAAAGCGCGATGAATAGAAACTCGAGATAGCTTAGCCTGCAAGACGGACAGCGCGCTCCGCGCGCGGCCCCTTACCTTTCACGCCCCGGACGSGGCAAACCCAGGAGGAGCGAGGCTGTGCCCGAGGCTTTGGAACAGGACCGCTTCTCGCTGAATTTTTATTCCTGTTTCACGAAAGCAYCCCGAGAGCCGCAAGGCTCTCGCTTAGTTTCGAGGAGGAAAACGCCGCGAGGGCAGAAGGGAAAGCAGGAGTGAAAGCAAAAAAAAACCCCAAAAAACAAAACAAAAAACCAAAAAAAAGATAATCCTTAAACACCTGATAAAATACCACTGGGCTCCAGCTGGACAGCGTTTTCTGTTCAACAGCAAAATGGCCACTTAAAAACTACATTTTTGAACMCTCAGATCAGATGCAGAAAATCAACTGCTTTCCCAGCTTCTAGCAATGAAAAATGAAGAGCTCTACACCTGAAACCTGTTACCAGTTAATGAAAGTTTTCAGTCAAGCCAAAATCCTTCCTCCTCCTCCTCCTCTCCTCACCAGGCTACAATATTCATTTTCAGCTACCAAGAACACAAGAAAAATGACTTGAGTTTCCATTTTCCTGACAAAATTCTACAATATTTGGGAGGAATTTTTCAATAAAATGAAAARCAGGTATTTTTCCAAAGGGAGAGGGAGGAAAATATTTTCCTATCCAGCAAAATAGCCTCCCATGTCTCCTGTTACTTTCCTCTGAACAGTAAAATGTTACAATAACCTACACAGAAAGATTCGACCTATAATGTTCTGTAGAAGTGAGGAACACAAGAAGTGACAGGATTTCTGGAAGCRCACCGACCCTTCTCTGATCCTCCAGGCTATTGATTACAGGCAGCCGGCAACCATGGTCCTCCAGGAGCTCCAAGCTAACCTGTGTCGACATTGTAGTGCATGTGTTGAAATCTAGTAAGTTAGGAGAGCTACAAAATGTTCTCTGGGATTATACAGCGGRTAAATCTTGCCTTATCGCTCCTATCAATCAGATAATTGTTTCTGTGATGCCTGAAGCCCTAATTACATCTTTCCAAACAGCRCACAGGAAACTTTCCAGCGCTGGCCAGTTTTGGAGATTGGCKGCATCATCTCCCGCAACGCAGCTGCAGGGAGCTGGGGTGTTCTCTGTTTTCTCTCCAGGGAAAGCTTTGTGTGATACCYGTTTCGTGCTTAGATCTATCAGCATGGGCCGAACTTTCAGCGCGGTTCTGGCATYTCTGCTCTGTTCTCTTCTAGCGGCAACCAAAGACCTGTGAACAGGCAGCGTTTCTTCCTTACCTCAGTGTCGTTAATACACTGCGAAATCAGAGCTCACACCAGTAAAAGATCATCTGGCTTGTCCACTCTAACGAAATACTACTGCCAAACTCCTTTCCTTTGCCGAGAAACAGGTGCAGACCTTCCTAGTGGAGATAAAGGCATGGTGGTGGATCTACAGAAATTTTGCTAGAAGCCATCTGGTTGTAAAGTTGAAAAAACACATTAAGACTGTGAACAACCAAAAATACCTATACATTTGGTAGGATTAGTAGCTTAGAAGCAGCTGGGCACCATGGGGAAAGGTCAAGGGGCCACAACATCATGCAATTAAGCGCTGCACCAATGCAGCTGACCTCTGGGTGCAAGTCTACCCTGAAGAAGGACCTGAGTGCAGAGCACCTTTAGCAATTCAGGCTTCAGCTGGAGAAATGTAAACTGCATCGCACATGTAAATAGGCAGCACGGAAAAGCACAGGAAAGCTGCTGTGTCACTGTACAGCAATAGCATCATCCCAGTCACCACTGCTTCTGACACTGCCGCCTCGGGCGGGAGAGCTGGTCTACATCCGAGTTCCTCCACGAGGAGGGTGAAGCTCAGCCAGTTCCCTGCTCTCCCCCGAAGCAGAGCAATCTCAGAGGAGGTCAAAGATTCCTAGAAATATTCAGCCTCTCCTGGGTCTTCAACTTTTCTTGTGTGGTCTGAAGGAAAGCTGAGGAGGAGTTTTTACACAGTTCTCTAAGTTATCATCTGTCTCCTTGGCCTTTCCACAGTGTCTCCTCCTGTTACTTAGGAAGGATGCRTTGGTATTTCCTAGCTAACATACATTTTTCAAACAGAGGCCTGTGTTTGCAGTAAGGAGCTTTACATAAAGCCTGCTGACAGCTCTCCTCYATTAGCTACCCTGGGTTCGTTCGTTTAGCAGAAACGTCTTAAATAGAGGGGAATTTGAGGCTGCAGTGCTCTCGCACATTGGCGACCCCATAAAGAAAAATACTCACACGAGTAATGCTTGCAAAGCTTTGGTTCCTGTTCTGGGCTGCTTTACAAATAGCGACACAGCAAGAGACTTGTTAAAGGCAGAAAATTTGACATGAGAAAAATTCCCTGACCCACCACTTTCCACAGTCTCTTTGCTACTGTTGCAGACACTAGCTAAGCACAGGCTCCTTCTCAGTTAACTCGTTCCTCTTTCTTTGGCCCTCAGCAACTACCCAACCCCACATTCGTAACTCTGTAGAGCAGCATCTCTATAGTAAAGGGATAAATGCAACACACAGAGATGYATGAGACCTGGAACATGCAAGGACACGCACACCATCACTGGACATCAAATCACGTGAACCAATGTGACAAGAAAAGCTTCAATATAAATAATCAGAAGTTTCATATGGAAACCTAGCACGCAGGCACGTCACTGTCAGAGATGCTCCTCCACGAGATGCTGACAATCGGTTCCCYAGAGGGTGAGCAGGTGAAACCACACTGACTTCAGTGGACCCAGCCTGCAGCAGCAAAAGAGCAAGGCAGCGATGGCAGCGAGCAGCACAGGTACTCTAGTCCGACCAAGTACTGCTCCTCTGGCGTGATTTTGAGGAGGACTGGAAAACAGTTTTTGTGGAGAAATAATAGATGCAACCACTTCCTGGCTTGAAGAAGTAACGAACACAAAGCTAAGCTCAGGTTTCAGACCAGATAATGGCCACTACTGTTGACACAAGAAAGTTATTTAAGGGTGAAACCTGATCGGCTCTCAGCGCAAAGACCTGGAAGAAGCCTGTCACTGCTCCTTCTGGGATGCAACTGCCAAGGACCTGGCTGAATCACAGAGGTGGCATTACCCACACCAGCACAGCTATACCTCTCCTAACCTCCGCACACACGCACTTCACAGCTGCGTCACACAGCATCCACCTGAAATACAGCTCAKGAAACACTGCAGTCTCATCAGGCAGCAAAAGCCTACCATGACAGCAGAGCCCTTGCACTATGTCTGCTGGCCAGACTGGATGGGTTCCTGAAGCACCACGCTCTCCACCTCAGTCTGTTGTGCCCCAGACTGCAAGCCCAAAGCTTGCTGGAGTGAATTTAACTGTTCCTACCGGCTTTGGGTCCAYCTTGCAGGACTGGACTCTACAATGTGAGCAAAGCTTCAGCTAAGCACTGAAAAGCAGCCCAACTTCAGGTGTAAGCAGCTGCATGTGATTGCTTTGCTGACACCTCCCCAGACAGGAGCAAGCTATTGAATGCAAGATGGTTATTTTCTCCAGGAATCCCRGAGGACTTCTAAAGGTAGGAAATAATGCAGGCAATAGAAGTGCCCTGATAAAGAGGGCTTTTTGTCTACTTAAGAGAGGTAACAGTTCATAACATGGCTCTATGCTGCACACCATGCTAAAAAACTTTTGCTTTGCAGGCTCTAAKGGCATGTTCTGCACACAAGAGAAGTCAGCTGGAGCTTGTGGCACCTGCCATGCTAAGCGAGTCTTGCTCTCTGCACATACAGGTAGGAACTGCTATTCTGGTGGAGTCCAGCAGGAACAGTGTGGACACAAAAGGGGAGCTTGTGTGTTCTTTTTTTGGAAGTAGGAGTTGATCTGCATGGATTGATCTTGCAGCTTTGTCAGCGCTCAATGAACTACCTCCTGTTCCAAAGGCAGCAGAGCTGCAAGGCAGGAGTTTGCTCTATCTCCTTCATCCTCAACCCATCCTTTTCTTTCTTTCAAAGTGCAAGTACTTTAACATGAGTTTAAAGCTTCCTACTTGAGCTTAAAGCTTGCCCTTAAATCTTCCTGACTGATAGCACAGAGGACATGGCAGGACAACCTATCAATGRAAGATGAGTACTAAAGTCAGAGCTCTTGAGCCCCTGCTGTCCACCTCAGCATCAGGGGCTGGGATTTCCCCCTGCTCTGTATCTTCTGTAATGATTTTCTCCTGCACCAAATGAATGCAGAATGGGGTTAAAAGACCACCTCCCTGTCTCCTCTGCCCCCATCACTAGCACAAGTAACGGCCTGAAGTGCTAGGTGTTGGAGAATCATATCTCTGTGACCCAAATCTGCCCTTGGGCCAGTGACGCCCAGGAGGGCCCGCGCAGTWCCAGTCTCAGTGTGATCTACCACTGGTATTTTTACAGGGCTCTCCATTGCAAAAGCAGCGTTTCTGATGTGGACGTCTGTACTCGAGAACTGGAATGAGACTCCCTGCTCAGTTAACATGGGGCGCAGATCAGCCAAGAACTGCTGTTGCATCAACTTACCATTCCAGCTGGTGACCTAAAACCGGCAGCCTGCATGCCAGAGAATAGGAATTGTAAATGTGGCAAGGGGATGTGGGAGGATTGGTTTCCGAGAGAGGAAAATAATGTTCAAATGCTAAAAAAAAAAAACCCTCAGAGAAGACTCCAGCAATGAGAGAACTTCTACCATTTTCTTCTGTTTGAGGTATTTTCAAAGTAAAACCATGAAAACTGTAGATACCCAGTAACTCTGTCAGAGCTGCCCTGTCTTGTGCAAAGCTTGCATTTAAATGAGCTTTTTTGCCTTCTCCCTCTTTTTGCAAGGAAAAGTCAGTTTCTCCAGCCTGGCTAAACAGCTCTCAGGAGTTCACCGCACTGAAATGCAACCCACTGTCAACTCTCTGAACTTCAGGGATTACTGGGTTACAAATACACGGCCTTACCATACAAAAACAGTTTCCTGGATACTGGCACCAAGGCTTCTAAATTCTGTTGTGGTCTGGACTGTATAGGCGGCTGTTTTTAATATTTTCTGATGCTAAAAGCAAGGCAAACTTGCTGCAAGCCCCAGCAATATTCTTTAACCCTTTTTGGAAGGTGTACATTCCCTTATGCTGCAGAAGAGACACAGGCTATGGGGCATGGTTAGGTCAACTCTTTGCACACTGTTTCCAGGGGACTGTCTGGCCTGAAGATACAGTTGCTTCTAATCTTTATTCATGTAAGACCAAGCAAAGTTACTTTTCATTATGTAAATGCATCTATTATGAATATAATTTATGGCCTATTATTAAACGAGATTAATGAAGCATCCTTGCTTATAAAGATAAAACATCTTTCCAAATACTTCCTATACAAATACTGCTTATTCAGACTTTGTACATTATTCATCCACAACATTATGGCATTCCTCTAATAGCTTTCCATTAGCAGCACCCTCTGTAAACAGACGGCTGCTCCAGGCTGGGAAGAGGAGCCCTGGATGCACCTTGTTCTCACGAATAGAATAGTTTAAATCCTCCGGGATTCTTCAAATAGACAAGAGTGGGAAATCTCTATACCATTTCTCCCCCAAAGTATCCTAGCCTTTCAGGCTGTGGGTCATTTCCCAGCCTCCTCTTGAAGGATTTCTAGTGCAAAGCTACAAGGGAGGTCAAGCTGATGCTCCTGATGAAAATCSCTTCCTCCCGGCTGTGGAGCTCCCCGCAGCTACAGTGTCTTTGCTACCTTGAGGGTGGTTATGGCAGAGGGARTGAAGCTAATGTGAYATGCAGTGGTCAGAGCCACRCTGCAGGTTTKCTCTGGCTCCTAGTCCTTTTCTGTTTGTGGATCAAGATGACCAGAGAACTCTAAATTATTTGCATCTTCCAGAGCAAACCACCTTTCCACTTCATGTAGTGAAGAACCACCACATGTTCTGAGATCCAAGCTGCCACGGGTGCTGGGCTGCCCTCAGGCCTGCAGCGCTTTCTTTGCTACAGTCTGACGGTGTTGCCTAGCAGGACACCCTCAGAGTCAAGTTTCCTCAGACTTGTGAGAAAAAGACAGGACTGCAGGTATACAACGTAGCATCTGATCGGTCAATGCCTGACTGAGTAAGGACACGACTGTCATTTCTTCCTGGCCTATTYCACAAGCTTCGTGGAAGGCTTAAAGAAAAGTCTTGGGCAATGCAACTGCAGCCAGCTTCAGAGATCAAAGCCGTGGGCACCAAGTCCGTCCAAACTTCAGCATGAACAGGCAAAACCACCTGACCCAAGGACCAAAAAGAACACCAACCTTGCTGCAGACTTGAAGTAAGCAYCCCCAAACGCTGCTCGATCCTGATGAGCATTGCTCTGCCTGAGAAGCTAACACCGGGGGACAGAACCTGTTTGGTAGTCTCTTATTTTCAGGGATGTCCCAGACYACCACACAATCTGTCCTAGCCTTTCAGTGCAACCTACAACCTTGGCATTGGCTCTACTGGGCACCAGAGACCTGAACCAGCAAGGGCAACATCATCTCACGTCTACCAGGAACACAGAATAGCACAGTGCTGACCACATACATCACACTAAGGGAAATCTGCCCCTGCCTTTGGTCCATCTTGGAGAATCCCCCTCTGCTGTGCATTCAGAGCTGAAGAAAACCTGCCACATCAGCAGAGGAATAGGCACGGAAGAAGGTAACGCGCACTTCCATTGCGGTATGCAATCACATACATCTTCAGTGCCCAGCATGTAGCGTTCAGAAACTTGTTTTAGATCTYAGTTTATGCCTTTTGTGGCTCTTCAGTGAAACTTGTCTTTCACAAACAAAATCTAGCCTGGGGGAAGAAGATGGTAATTAAACATCTCAATCTGCTACTGAATTTCTTGAAATAAACAGCACCTTCAAAGTATCAACACAAACTCYGTTCAGTCTCTAGCAAAAGGGGGATTATGAATGATAATTTCCTATTGATTCCATAATTCCTAATACAAGGATATGCAATACATAACGCAGCAGTGATTTCTGCAGCACCCTGACAGCCTTTTGCAGTCACAGCACTAAGAGACTGCCAAGCAAGACATACAAGYCCTTATCGAGAAATGTCCAGCCGGRCTCTCTTATCATTCTGTGGGCCTGTGACACAGTTGTCACTGTTGTGACATGCTTATGGGGACAGCTCTAGGTAGCTTTAAAGTAGCCACTGGCTACTTTACAAAACAGTGGGAAAAATCAGTACAGCCAGGAAAAGCCCATCCAAAAAACTGATTTAATACACAGCCCGAAAGCTTAGGCCAAACTCTGTGCTCTGAGGACTTCTCCAGGGCTCACCTGGAGACGCTGCAGGCAAGCTGGGTAGATCTACATTTGGGAAACCACTCCCCCACCAAGAAGGTTCACTCCAAGCTATGCCATCTTCATCACTGTTCTCCTATGGCAAACCAAAGCCTTTGCTGTAGGCCATGACCTGACCCTGCTACACGTGTTATCACATAGGATAAGACAACYAGTCTGGTCTCAAAGCACACACTTCAGCATGGAAGAGGACCCACGAGAGAAACGCAGACAGAACTGAACAACATTAGCCTGTCTAGGTTCAGATTTTTGATGGTATCCTGCAAAAAGACAGTCTTAAAAGGGGATTTGGCACATTGTAGCTTCGCAGGTGTTCCAGAACAGTTCTTTGCAACCCTGAGGAGCAGCACTGGAAAACAAGATGCTTATCAACTGGCATCTAAAGTAGCCTCCTCTGAGGGGGAAGGCAAAATTTACCTCTCTCACAAATATATTCCTTATTCTCAGGGAACACAGAAGTACAACCCCGGAAGTCAGGATGTATCTAAATAGACAATTTATCAAGAAGAAATTAGTCAGTTCGTTCGTACCACACACGAGCCACAAAGTCTCCCARGATGAAAAGACCAAGCAGAGCCTGCCTGCCTTGAGACATGCTCCCGAGACATTCTTAATTAGCACGATACCTAAACAGCCATCAGTTCTCTTCTCCTTTAGAAGAGTTTACAGGGATACAATACAAGCAGGTCTCCCTTGTCCATCAGCTAGTCATCCCCTTTGCAGATAAACCAYGTAATGAACACAAGGGTACCCAGGCTGGCTCTGCAGAGGCTGGAGCAAGGCCAGGCTTTGTGCATGCTGCCATATTGCTCCAAAGCTAGCAAAAATTCAAAAGCAATGCTATCATATTACCCACACTTTTCAACTATTTGGGGTATTCCACATGATCATTACTASTGATTTTCTACCTCTTTTAGTTTGTGAAGTCCTAAACACTTTCTGAGGAAAGCGTGGACCTCACAGATCTGTTTCTGAATTTGTTTTGGTTGTCTAGCTGAAGACCAGCAGCCCACAGAAGCCAGGTYCAAAACCTCTGCCCTGGACCACAGAAGGATCTGCTTATAATTTAAATAATCATAACACCCGTTAGAAGTTTCATGACTCATTTGCAAAAAAAGCAGCATCACAAAGGATTTAACTGCTTATGCACAATGCAGGACAGGAACCATTCYCTGCCCCAAATTTCTCCTGTGTTGTTTTCTGATGGTAGAAACAGTTAAAATTTTTCAGAGTCTGTGACCTGACATTTCACATGGCTGAAACTCCTGAGTACCTACAACAGCACCAATCCTTAAAACTGACCCAGCAGGATTCRAGCTCACCTAACTTCATATTAACTCCCACTGACTTCATGCCACTGCAACATCCCACGCTTGTGGGATCTGTAGGACAAGCATACACAGACACACCAGAGCACGAGGGTCCAGGGTGATGGCAGATGAGCGGGCTGCCAGCCTCAGGGAGGCCATGGTGAAAGCTGCAGCTTCAGGGAGGATGGAGTTGGCCTCCAGATGGGCATAGCAGATTGTGCAGCAGGACACACTAGTGCTCGTCTGTGGACGCCCTCTGGGCCCATGGGCAAGGAGGGCATCAGTCATCATCCACAGACAGGGCCACAGCAACAGCTGCCTGCCGGATCTCAGCCTACACCAGCTGGGAGGTCAAACAGACCTACGTGAACCCGCCTCCCCTGAGGTTCACACCAAGTCATACTAACCTCCCAACCAAGGCAGGCYGAGACCCACCACACTGCCTCTTCCAAGGATTCACGTAACATCACATAATTTGTAATGTGATCGTGTGATCTTTAAATTACTAGGCAATGAGGTGCAAGCACCCTTCTTCTCAGGGCTGGAATTCAGTGTATTCAACTGGAATACAGCATCCATTTCCGGGGACCTCGCAGGACACAAGCAAAGAGAATGTGAGAAAGCAACAAGAATTAGAAAAGGTTTAAAAAACAAGACCTATATGGAAAGGTTGAAGGAACTGAATTTATTCAAAGAAATGCCCGAGAAAGGACAGAGAAAATCCATATGTAAAAACGTTGCCCCAAAACCAGTGCAGATCACTTGTTCTCCACGCCTCCAGGGAGGGGAGCAAAGAGGTACCAGTGCAATGTGCTGCAAAGAGCATTGGTTTATGCATTAGTGAAAATTTGTTCGCAGTAAGAATCAAAGCACTGGAATGAGGAGCTTGGAGAGTACTCTTTACAGGAAGATTTTAAGAGCATACAAATGTGTCCAGTATGGTCTGGACACATTTAACACTCCCAGTGCAGAAAGACAGATAAATTACCTCTTGAGGCTCTTTCCAGCAGTCTATATGGGAGTCTATATATGTATATAAGTAACTTAAGGCAATATAAAAGATAAAAAAAATTCATTCAGAAAATTGAAAGTTAACTAGTTTGCTGAAGGGCAGCTACTCTATTTGTTCTTCTTGATGATCTTGCTCACACCAACTGATCTCTGTCTGACTCCCCCCACAAGCAAGAGGAGTTTACACATTTTCACGCACCTTTTGCAAAGGTGGAATTAAATTCTATTCCCCACATCGGTGCACAGGTCCTCCTCCTCCGACTGGGATTCRGAGCCAGACTGTCAGCACTGTTTTGTTCAAAAGAAACGTGGTAATTTACACCTGCTAGGCCAGTTTCTCACCTCTGGCAGTTGGAGACATATATCTGCTCAGATGCTTAGAATCAACAAGTCTCCTTTGTGGTTCAGTGAAARCCCCAGACAAAAGCGTTTTAAAAGCTCCTACGTCTAGAACGTCAGCTACGCTTACGTAAAAATAAAGAAATAAAACAAAACGTGCTTCTCCCAAGCTTCCTGAGACACGCGGGTTTAATTAGGATGCGTAGGTCTGGTAGGAGAGGGAAGTCTTGTTGATCAAATACAGTAGGTGATACGACTGAACATTTGAAAGGCTGGAAAAATAGCTTTAGAAAGCATTAGCTCCCACACTTTCATGTAATCAGATACAATRCTAGCCAACAAAATTCTGGTTTTAATAGCCAATCCAAGTTTTACTTGGCCGGCAGACAAGATTTGCTTTCTGTTTTTTAACTCCAGTATAAGTCACTCTTGAGAAACAGATTTTGCCTGCATCGTATTTTAAACGAGTCAATAAAAACCTAATTCTGAGGAGTTAGTATTAAAAGGTTGGGGCGATGTTTTTCCATTTCTTATTCCTGAGCAAATGTTATACTCCCATCTATCTGTCTGGTGAGCACCAAGGCTGTCTAGAGCAGCTCTTCTAGAGTACGTGCTATCCCCTAGTGATTTATGAATGATTTTCCATCACTCCAAGTGGATGCATTCTGTTTTACAGCTATCCTATTGACAYATTCTTTGCATCACATTGCTCCTTCCCTTAAGATCTTCCTGTCTGCATAGGTAAGACAGCAGCTTGCAGGTAAGAATCTACCTGCAAAGAGAGAAGGAGGTGCTATACTGGTATTCAATGGGGGAAAAAAAAATTGGTGCTCTTATAGTTCACATATTTCTAAAGACGACACTCATTTCCAGGACACAAGGACGAGCGCGCTACCAACCCCTTGGCAATTTTATTTTTATCTGAGAAAGAGCTCTCAGACAGATAAGTATCTAAAAATAGCCAGAATAAGCAGGTAAGATTACCACAATTAAGAGGTTAAACAAAAAGCTTGATATGTGCAGCAGTCTCAAAAATTCTTCATATATATTTGGACAAACAGGCAAGTTGCCCAAGAAAAGATACTTCTAAACAACTAAAAGGCAGCACTGTTTTAATTTAAGATAAAAACAAAACAAATACATTATTACGGGATGTACTATTAGAACAGGGATTTTTTTTCTAAACATGTCAATTAAAAAAAAAGTTGCTAGGATCCCTTTATTATAATTATGTTTTTTAACAGCAGTCTGTGTACAGGGAAAGGATCCCTAAGAATGGTAATCTGAAAGGGAAGACCACATCCCTGTGACTGGATGGGAAGGAGGCACAGCAGCACATTAGATACAGCCAACACATGACCGCAGATCTAAAAATACGCTCCCGGTATCACAGCCGGCCAAGAATAGCCCGGGGGGCAGGAGTCCTTCGTGACAGCGTTTCTTTGTTTTATCTTTTCACACCTACCAAAGACTGCAACTTCGAAAAAACCAGCCCTGGGAGACAAACCTAAAAGTCTGGCTCCAGCTCCACGCAGAGGTGAGAGGAAACGTCCATCATCTGCGCCAGGACAAACCCAGGCAAAGAACGATTCGGCAACATCAACAGCATCGGGTGAACTTACTGCTTCCTAGCACGGCACCGATACTTGGGAAACTAGCAACAGCCTGGGACAGACCTCCCACGCACAACTGTCTCGGGTTCATTCTGGCAGCTTTTGCAAGAGAAATCAGAGCAAGCCTCCGTAGCTGGAAGGCCAACTGCCACATGGCTCTCCCTACGGAGAGGGGGGCACGCTTCTTCCTCAAAACCAGGAGCGAGCGTCTTCCCCGTTGAAAGAATCAAAAATCCGATTTAAAGCAAAGAATTATTGATTTGCTATTCACAACATAGGGGGGGAAAAAAAAGGAAATACGGTCCATCTCGAACATGCACATTTGAATGCAATCAGAAGAACGATCCTGCCAGGCACTGGAAAAACGTAAGCTTCACAGGGAAGAAGTTAAGAGAGATTAAAGTCACAACGGTTCCAGATTACCTAAGGGGCCCTTCACTACGTTACAGCATCTTGTCTTCTCAATGAAAAGGCGTCAGTATTTTCAGAACGTGCATTTCGATACAAKACTGCAGCCTAGGCAATAAACACATCAGGTCTGGGGAAAGATGCCTCCCACACAAGCAAAGAAAAAAAAGTGTTAAGAGACTATTCATAGATTCAAAAGCCAGTAGCTGTAATGGCCAGGAAGGACTGTATTGTGGTTATTTACTCTGATTTGCTGAAATAACAGAGTAAAGAGAATTTCCCCCCTAGAAGCCCTGCACCCTGGCCCGTAACACCTAAGCGCCCCTGTACTCTTCAGACAGCCAACATCCTCCATTTAAACGCTCTACGTGGTGGAGAATCAATCAGATGCCTCAGTAAAGCTGCTCCAAAGGTTAATTACACTGAGAGGTAAAAATCCAAACCTCATCTCTAACCTGAACTTATCTAGTATCTACTTCCAACCATTCTTTTGTGTTTCTTCATGCTAGCATAAACCTAGCTATCAACAGCCACTGAGACTGCTCGTGTAGGCACTTACACACAGCTGGATCAATTAGTGTCCTCCCAGACAAACTAAGTAGACTGAGCTTCTTTAATCATTCCCTCTAACACAGATTTCCATAAATATTTCTTCCTGCTGCACTGCACGCTGACCTGGGATTAACACAGCATTGCCCACAGAGATTTATTTCCCAGTCAACGTAGTTACCTTTTGTTCAGTGCGTTGTCCCCGGCCAAAGAAACCTCCTGACCTCCTGAGTCCATAAGGATTGCATTCAACAGCTTCCTCCAAAGAAGCATTCCTTAATATGCAAAACAGACAAGTCAACTTTTCTTTGAACTTCATTAGCATTTAAATGAGGACAGGTCGCTGCCCCCACGCAGCACAGCTCTGACTGACCGGCCAGGTCTAAGGGCAAGAGGAGGAAGTTCAATAAATATACCTGTGGTATTGATCACAACCTGAGCAGATCCGTCACAGCAGACACGTGGCTGACTCAARAATTAGTGTCTCTGTTAGCCTGCCCTCTTCTAGCCTGAACGCAACACGCACTGATATCGCCATTTGAAGTCAACATCCCTTCCCTAAGTAGGATTTTGTTACAAGAGAATTTACTACGAGACTCGGGGAGGAAAAGCACTCCCGTCCTTCCTCCTCCTCTGAGGGCAAGGTGTGCAATACGCGTGCAACTCCTCTTCCACTGGAGCTCAGCAGCCCACCCAGGACCTGGCAATGCACAAGCCACGCGGTGCAGTAGGTGGAGGATCCTCACCTTGTGGAGAAGCCACCAAGGAAGAGAGACAAAACCTCGCTTCCACCTCTGCAACCACAGAGTAAATTCACTTGTGCTCTTTCCTCCTCACTAACGCCTTCGGCAGAAGCCCTCATGCTTCCCCTCACCACCTCCAGCACGCTCTCTTCCCCATCCTGGTCTCCCCTGCATCACATTTCACCCACGTAAAGGACAAAGTTTTCTCCCTAAAGCGGGCGATGGGAGCGGAGGGGAGCTGCACCCTTTAGCATCTGGCTCCAGGCCGCCTGGGTGGCTGTGAATGAAGAGGCTGGTTTGTAGCACAACCACGTGGCCGGGTGCCAGCGAAAGGCTGATGTAGTGCAGCTACATAATGGCTAGTGGCAAGTCCTGCTGACAGCATCACGACCAGAGGAAATTAGAGGATTAGGTAGAAGTACAAAGCAGCAGCTACAAACAAGGTGCTGTAAGACACTGCCTAGGAACTTGTGTTATATCTGTACTTCCAGGCGGAGAGCTGGATGCTGCCATCGGCAGGAGAGCGAGGAGCTGAATGTGAAACAGGGCTGGGTTCCTTACTCCCTTTCCTCTCCCTCTTCTTCTTTAAGGGCTATAAAGTGCCTGAAAATAGAACATTTCGGGACGACAAAAAATAAAAACTAGGTCAATCAGATAATAGGCGTGATTTAAGGGAAAAAATCGTAGCATTTGTAATGGGCTAAAAATGGCATTGATGCGTTGCCGAGAAAGAATATAATTAAGAGTATTTTTAAAGCAGCGTTTCCCCACCCCAGTCGCAGAAATCACAGCTCACACTACCAGTATTGCTTCCACCTCATAGTACTGGAATGTGCTGGCATACCACAAGCTGGCCCTAAGAATGCGGAGTTTCCGTAGCGCTTGAGAAGATCCCAAATGACAGCGGTTAGTTACATTCTTTCACTTTGAGATCACTGCTCTCCATTTATAAAGCACAGCAACGGAAATAGGTCGGGGGATCTGACATTTTAATTCTTTTGGCGTTTTAACGGAGCGGCAGATAGCACTAAAAAAAAAAAAAGCAGGTGTCATCCAGTGGATAAGACAGGAAAATAAAATAAAAAATAAAAATAATTCARGTAAGATCACGCGGACAAACAGGGCAACTCTTACTCAAGGCTCTCTGAAAGCTTCCCGCAGATGGCCGGGGAGGACCTACGGCAATCGCTTATATAATAAACGCACCTTTCGACAGCGTTCATTCAAGAWCGAGCTTCTTGGAATAAAACTCTGTCCTAATTAGGTGCACGTGGCCCAATTCGAACAGGCAGGGGACGTGACTCAGGAGTCACGGCGTGGAGTAAGCCACAAGCGAGCGCGCGGTATTTCCCCTCGCGAGATGTTCGTCCCCGAGCCGCGCTTTGCAGCGAGGCCGCTGCCGAGGGACRCGGCGATCCGCCGCGGCCCCACGCAACCGCAAACTGCTCCGCGAGGGTTTTAAACGAATTGGAAAATAATTAAGCATTACTGGCAAATTTAAGTTTTATATGGAAAAAATAATCACAGTGCGTGATATACATGGGAAAGCTCCAGGACTCTGACCTTTAAATTAGCAGCTAGGACAGTCCAACAAGTATGCCTGCTGATTACATATACGTGTAGCGCAAAGGAACTCCAGAGGTTTTCCAAATCCTCCACAAACAAACCACACACCTATTTTCTT
>NW_028186557.1:5247024-5258609 GCF_003343005.1 Rhea americana
TTTCCACCCAACAAAGAGAGTTTTCTTGCAGACAAAAAAAAAAAAAAAAAAAAAAAAAAAAAAAAAAGAAGAAGAAGAAAAAGGGCCAGACTCCTAATTACTCTACAGAGTCTTTATGCTGCTCTGTTCCGACAACGAGGAAGGGCAGGGAAGAGTTAGTTGCAAAAGTGATCTATTCATTTTCTGAGGGTCCTTCATCCAGCCAAAACAGAGTAATTTGGCTTAAATATAAATGAAAACCCTGATGATAACACGACAAACAAATACACTTTGCTGCAATATGATGCAGGAGACTTAAATGGTTATCACTGGAAAATTCGTATCAGAGGTAACAAATTGGATTTGAACATTTCCATTCTGCCTCACGTATGGTAGCTGTAGCTGCACAATGTTTCCAGCACTTTGGAAAAATAGTTTCAGAGGCAGCAGAACCTATCTTGGCACCTAAAACAAGTTTCCATTAGTTAAATGCTGAGGGATGATTTCACTCCAGAACTCAAATGTGGAAACCAGCAAAATGAGTAAGATGCAGCTAAACATACACTTGTGTCTTTCCTTAACCAGCACTGAAAAACAGGTTTCTGAGAGCTTTTAGGGGGGGCAACTTTATCCCATAAAGTTAGGGATGAGTTWGGAGGGACAGAGTTAAAGAGGATTCCTGAGCCGTGAGCCAGCAAATGAGCCGTTGCCAGGGACCTTGGCAAGCCTCTGACACGGTAGGAAAGCCAGTGTGGAAGAGCCCTGGGGCAGTCGAGATCGCACCTTCATGACTGGGTGCCTCTGCAAGACTTTCGAGTTCAGGAGGGTGCAGGGAYGACCTGCTCAGCTGGCACCCGCTGGCCCTAGGAGGGATCGCAGGTCCGGGGGGAAGACTAGAAGCCAGACCCTCAGCATGCCATGAGCTGAAAGAAGAAGTGACCAAAGGCGTCACTGATGCTCCAAATCCCTCCAGGATCAGGCAACGTGTCAAAGTCAAGCTTATAGACCAGTCCGAGAACTCGCAGACCACTGTGGAAGAGCAGCAGCCCCAGCTCACCTGAGCTGGATGTCAAATTTCCCTTTGAGCCTACAACAGCACATCTACAGCACATCTACAGCACATCTCCTCAGGGTTGAGCAGGACATCGCAAGTGGCACTGGGGAAACACGCTCACGCCAAGAGAAGCCACGCGCTCTTTTTAACATCCCACTGAGTGAAGCTCCACACTGAAGCCTTTCTTTTGAGTTATGCAACCAGCACTCGCCTGTACAAGCAGCGCTGGAGTGGGGTCACCTCGCAAGCTCTTCCAAACAACCACCAAAGGACTTCACCCATCCACCGGATCCTGTAGCTGCAGTGCAGTTAAAGAGAAGGATGGAGCAGATGAGGTGGGACACCACGTACTGCGTAATACCATTGCAAAGGACCCAACTGTCCAGGATGATCACAGTGCAGTGGGCTTGTTGCGAACAGCTTGGTTGCAAGCATGGCTCCAGACAGCCAGCAGAAACATGAGCAAGAAATGCCAGGACTCAGGTGGAGCTTGCTGGTAAACAAACTATCAGAGAGAGCCTACCAAAGGGGGATATAGGTTCCAAAGCATCTCCAGCTGCAATGCGGCATCTGATTAGTTCCTTCCTCTACCAGYTCACACAGAAAGCTGCATGCATTTTTTAACTTGACACCAAACCCACTAGCAAATCTTACAGAATTCAAGAGGGACCTCTACCTGGCTTAGAAACAAGCAAAGACGGCAGGACGCAGCTTGTCAAGCCTCACGTTTTGGTCCTTCTATCTGCTCTCAGTTTACCTGGGGAAAAAGGGTTCAAGCAGCTTGCAACCAACCTGAAAGCAGAGCACAAGCCTTTCAGCAGCAAATGCTTACCAACAGCAGCTACTCAAACAAGGCGGGTAGGTGTACAGCGAGGAAGGGGCTCTGGCCAGGACCCTTCTCTGCACTGCCTGGCTGAGTGCAGGGACACACAGTGCTACCTCCTTTGSAAGGGGGAGAGCAAACCGTCCCCAGCAACTACCGCTTGAGGAGCAGGGAAAGGAAGATGTCTCCTCGGGACAATCTGGCCTTGTTAGCATGCCTTCAGGCTCCCCTCCTCACTTAGGAAGAGGTGCAGTTGCAGCAGGCACCTGAGAGGGCCTGCTCTTTTAATGCCATGGGCAGTCCCTCGTTTCACCTATCCATCACAGGCCACCGCTGCCAAGGAGGTAACCACGCGAGGTGGCAGATGCTAGYGGCAAGGACTGTCGCTCTCTGCGGCAGTTGCTGGAAGATGCTAACATCCCCGCCCGTGCRCTTTCACCACCGAGGTTACCTGGGCTGAGAATAAGGTGTGCTGATCCCCCTGCTCTGCTGGAGAGAAAGCCCTCCGCCTCCCCAGAAGAGTTCAACCCTGAGCTGTCTAAGCCAAGGCTTTGCTCCCATGGTGGCCTGCCAAAATGCCCATGGGCATGGCCAGACAACCTGTCTGGACTGCAGCAGGTGTCGGTGAAGCAGTTAACGGACCCAGTTGCCTGTTGCACCTCCTCTCCAACTGTTACAGCCCGTCATGTTCTGCCTCACCTCACCTGACTGCTTGCTAACCTGGCCCTTCCCGCAAGAGGAAAGGATCAGCTGGTCCAGGAAAACAACGCGAGATCCTCAGGAGCTCCTAGTCTCCCCAGACCTGCAGAGTAACACGGCACACAGGGAAGCTGATCTCCCGACTCAATGCAAACAAATGCCAAAGTTATTCACATCCAAACAAGTACTCCTCTATAAATACCATCGCTGCTCAGGCTTCCTGTCCAAAACACGTCTTTTCTGGAGCTGAGAGAGATGGAAGGAAATGGCGTCAGCTYCAAGAGCTCATCACAAGCGGCTAAACTCAAACATGTACGACACAACGGAAAGTCTCTGGAAACTGAAGCTTTCTCCACAATAAGGAGTGTGTGCCCCACACATCGGGGCATCCCTCTGACGCACGCACGTACGTGCACACACGCRTAAGCCTGTGAGAGTAACTCGGGTCCCACAAATGCAGCACATTAACAAGAAATACTTAGATGCATTTTTTCTTGTTTTTGATGCAGCAACATCAAGCTTTACCGTTCAAGTCATACGTGAGGACCTGTCACTTAATATTAGAGATGCACCTTTTGGATGTACTTCTTTTGAATGTTCTTCTCTGACAGAGAGTGATAGGGACCTTACAGTCAAGGAGCATCAAGACACACCTTTAATAAAAGGCCAGACTGTGCCAGCTGCTTCCCCGAGCAAYGCGAGCTCAGACCAGGCATCTGACAGAGGTGGAGAAATGCAAAGGTATTCACCGTGAAACGGTTTCCTCCTCCTGCACCCAGCCCATACAGTTTGACAAACCCAAGTGGGCCGCTCAGATTGCACTGATTTTACCTTTTTGCCTCCAAGACCACCCCAGTGCAGGATACCCAGAAACTCTGACAGTAGCACAGTCCCCCTGGGGTCTTCCATTCCCATGCCAGGATACACAAGGGGGTACAGAAAGCAGATTTGAGAGGTAGCAGTGTTTCTCTCCAAGTTGCTCCCTCCTGCAGAGGCAGGTAACAGGGCCAAATCCATAGCCACCCCCTGGCCAAGACACTTGCAAACCCACCGCCCTCAGCAGCGATGGCTTGGCCTGAGCACACAAGCCACGCTCCGGGGTACGCTTGCCTTTGGAGAACGCCTCTCTCGTAACTCATCCAGGTAGCGTGTCGGCAAGCCTCCTCCTCTCCGAAGGATATAAAAATAGAAGCAGTTTGGTGCACCTGAGCGCTGCCCTGAGCGAGATGGTAATATTGTTCCTAAAACTGTGTGTTCTCTGAGTCAGACCCATCTGTCTAGACGGAGGACATTCCTCACTCCACCAGCCAGAGAAGCGGTTGGTACGAGCTGTGTCCTCACTTGTCAAGGGCAGGATCCTTGGCGAACTCCTTGGAGGACAGAAAAGGAGCCACGTTCTTCCCAGAAAAGTCAACACAACTCGAGAAGCAAACTGAACGAAAAGAGCAGGAAGGAAACCCAAACAGAGGCTCGGCAGGGCTGACTCATGCAAACCAAGCTGCAGGTAGAGCATTGGTCTGTCCATCTCCCCAGCTCCTCCTTCCTCAAATARGAGGTTTTAACATGTTTTTTTTCCCCCTGGGATTGCTAAGGGTTGGGCAGGGAAATGGCTCAGGGATCATCTGCAGCACAGGAGCTCCCCACAGAAACGGTGCCTGACGAGACACCTAGGACTTGTGTGTTAACTGAAAGCCCATCCACACTACCAAGAAGTTGAGGAGATCCTTGCTGGATGAAGTCAAGCTCCAAAAGGCAGAGGATGAATTCCCTACCATTACAAAGCCTTCAGCCGCTAATGCGGCCAGAGACGTTGGGTAGCTTGTCGCACGTGCGCTGGGGCAGTCACATCTGAGCCATACCTCTTCTCTCCAACCAGGAAAAGAGAACTGAAGCAAGTAAACTTGCAAAGCTAACAGCAAGATATTTTTGCACTTAAGGAAAAATGGGCAACTAAAACCCATGGACAGAGACCTAAATCAAATGCATCTCCTATTTYACAGCATGCTGCTACTGCAACTACTCACTGCTTCCTACATCTCTTAACATTTGAGTCCTGCTGACTTGCAACTGGTTGCAGACATGGAGTTATTTAAAGCATTTTGGAAAAATTGATTGGTATTTTCCTTGCAGAGGAAAATAAAGCAAAAGACAGAGGTAGGACCCCAAGGGTTCAAGATAATCCAATTTCAGGCACCTAATTAAAATTAAATTTCAATTAATTTTCAATTACTTTATTTTAAATTTATTTCGTATTTATACCTCTTTGCTAGTTGCCTAAGAATGACTACGTCCCTTTGGTTGCTTTTCAATTAAATATCATCTTGACACTAAAATTAGCACTTTTATTTGCTAACTCTGAGGCTATTGAAAATCCATACGCATTTAATTCAAGGACTCTCAGAACTTGACGTTCTCCCTCCCTTCACTACAACAGGAATGATGAATCATTACCTTTACTACACGCTTATTCTTACTAGTGATGTGTTGAACTTCACCTGAATGGAAACTCAATAGCAGAATGACAAGGTAACTCTTTAGCACTGTAAAATAGATATGGAAAAAGCAAGTAGAGGGAAGCTTATTTCACTTGCACTTTAGACTACCTTTTTCTTCTTCCTTTTTTTTTTTTTGTTGTTTTTTTTCCAGTGTTGCTTCAGCTCCGATTACTGCCTTTGCTTTGACTAGACCAGTCACTACATAGAACAGGGCAAATGAACAGAAAGGCAGAAAACAGCCTTTCCTGCAGATTTAGCACTTCAAAAACCTAATTACAGGCACTTARCCCATGACTCCTCACACCCAATGGTTTGACTTTCTTTAAAACTCTAGGAGCAAAGAGGTAGTGCTGGAATATTTAAAAATAAAGTGCCCTAATTCACCATGGTGTGTTTTTATCTTAACATAGACAGCATCATTTTAAGTTTAATTTTCAGTTGCTCTTTTCAAAGAGGAAAAATTGATTCAGGAAATAAAAGAACAGAATTACTTTTCCAAAAACAGACTTTTTGCAGTATTTTGCAGGATTCTGCATTTGCATGCTGCTTTTTGTATAACGCTGGTGAATTCGGGCAAAGGTAACACAGACCTGCTGTGGGGAAGCAGAAGGGCCGATACCGCGATAAATATCTGTAGGGTTTTTTTGCAGTCATGAACAACAACGGATGCGACTAGATGAAAAAGCTTCCAAAAAATTGAAGTTACAGGGACTATCTCTGGAAGGATTCACACATTTTTGGATCCACACAGATGCAAAAAAAAAAAAAAAAAAAAAAAAGGAATCCAACAAAACCTGCGCGTGCCTCAAGCCACCTTGTCTTTGCAAGACCGAAGATTTGTTATTAAACAAGCAAAACATCCTCCTGCAGAAAGACAGATTACGGACAGAAGCAGTTCAGTAAATTTAGAAGTATAGCGCACAGAAGTAAARTTACACCACGGATGAACTATTGCTTGCAGGGTTCTTGGCGGTAAGTTAAAACAAACGCTGCGCCAAGGGAAAGAGACGGCGACTCGCTGCGCACCAGAAGCTTCAGAAAGCTCTGCAGCAGGCGGACGCCCTGCTCTCTGCAATCTGGAATATACTTTTTTTTTTTTTCCTGAAAGCATCATTGACACATCATGTATTTCTTTGCTGCTTCTTTCAGAAAAAAAGAGCTACAGCATTCTTGTTTAAATCAGAGCGCTGCTTTTCAGTCGTTATTACGGATGGGCACGTCTTGGTCACTTCTCGGAGATCTCTTCTCCCTTTCGGATCTCACGGCCATCGCTGCTCAAGCACAGACGCCCCAGCGCCGCTGCGCTGGGCACGGTTTTAGATTTACCCAGCCAGCCAGCAATACCTGAACGTTAAACGGGGGAGCAAAACGACTCTTCTGCTCCAGTCCATCGTACGTTCTTCGCAGGCTCGATCCTGYGCTCTTCGCGTTGGGCTTGAGCCTAGAGAAGCGTCACGGGCTCCCGGCGGAGCCGAGCCAGATTCGCAGAGCCAGCAGGGAGCCGCAGCCGTCGCGGCCGCCGGCGGCTTCGCCGGGAGCGCTCACGGCTGGAGATGGCAGACGAGAACGGTGCCAAAGATGGGCAGCACGGAGAGCCAGCGACGCCAAAACAGTGGATTTTAGGAAGCCCCCGAGGCCGCGCGACGGTTCTGCGCCTGGCGGCCCTCTTCCTACGGCCCCAGGGCTTTCCCGGGAAGGACCAGGATCCCCGGCCAGCGGGGCACAGCCGTACGTGGTCCTCGGGGCTGGGGACGGGGCAATGCCACCTCCCGAACGCCCCGTCTCGCTCCCTGGGGGTCTTTTCCTCCTTCCCTAAGAGCGAAGGCTTTGCTTGTGACGTCTTTAGAAGGAAASATCTTGGTGTTATCTTACTGTATCCTCCACGAGACTGGTCTGAATCCTGATGCTTTAGCATATTTCTATCTTTTACCATACTTCAGGGCTATTTTTTCCCTGCCAAGATATGCAGTAAGTAACACAAACCCTGCAGCTTTGGGGGAAGGGCTAGGCCAGCAGTTCTTATTATCTTTGGAAGTAAAGAGAGAGATACTGAGACACGGTTAACGCCTCAGATATTTCTAGATTCTAGCACTGTCCTCTTATTTCCAGAACAAGTTTGAAATATAAAATACCACTGGAAACATCACATGGGGCATTAAAAAAAAAAACCAAGAAAACCTAAAAAAACCAACATAAAACAGCATCTCCGAGGTAGCCAGCTTGAAGATTAGCCTGTGATTATACAGTGCATGTGCTACCATTAAAAAATTCGAACGTGAGACCTGGGAGTTGAACAGCACCAAACCATCACCTGCAGGGTCACATCTTCAAAACAAGTCTGCGCTGTCAAGTGTTTTAGGGACTCAACCGCTTCCTGGCTTTTGTGATTTACCACTGCATCCAGCTGCRCCTTGAACCAAGGGAAGGGCAAGCTCAGGTGAGATCCGGGGTCCGTGCCGTCGCCTGCACACCAAGGCCAACGAGCTTGCCCACCARCAGCTGCCAAAAAACCTCGGCGGTCAGCAGAGAGGTAGATGCCTCCCTCTCCCATGCCAGACATGACCAGGGCTTGATTTTCCATCTACTGCAACAAAGATAAGAGAGCTAAARCTTACAGTTTTCCAGGAAAATGGCCCATTAACTAACTTCACCCGGTGCCCCCGCCGAGCTCGGCATGGCTTGCCTGTACGAGCACGGAGTCCAGAATTTGGTCTGGTTCTGGCCCGGGCAGAYGAAAGCTGGGGGTTAACCAGTTCACAGCTCTACAGTGCCCTGAAGACATGAAGCACAGTGTATGCACAAACCTTTATTGCKTATCACAAGCCTCATCTCACCTTCTCCCTGCCTCTGCCGTGACCAGCAAACACCGTGGACGGCGGGCGCAGTCTGCACCGTCCCGGCGCGGTAACAGCATACTGCCAACCTCGCAGACGCTGGTGCCGAGGTTCCCAGCGGCAGGGATCACAGCGCAGGTGAATAACCCCGGCTCGGCGCTTCCCACGGACACGCAGCATCCTCGGGCACTGGACTCGGAGGCTAAAAAACCTAAGAGGAAAGCTCTCGGGTTTTGATCCACAGCTCAGTGAAAAGGATGTTTGTTCACCAGCTCCAAGGGGACACGAACCCAGACTTTACTGAGTCTATCCAAAGCACTTCTTTCCAACTTCAAATAAATAAATAAAGACTTGTCTGGCTAGAAGGACAGAGTCCACGCTACCGCTGTGCACGTCGGTTGGCCTACATCCCAGCTGGAGCAGGAAGGCAGACTGCAGAAGTGTTGATGAAGCCATTTTATGTTTTTTGCAGAAGGTAGCAGCATTTGGGTGAGATTTCGCACAGAAAGGGTCTGGCTTGCCTCTGGAGGCCACACGCGGCTCCAACACGAACGGGACTTAACGTTCTTGCAGYGTGGGAAATCTCTCCGACCCATCCACAGATGTTCCTCCAAATACTTGTGCTAATCGAATCAACACATCTCTGTTCAATCAGACACACGGCTGCGTTTGTACCAACACTGCTTTTACTTTAAATTACCCCAGAAAGGTCTCCAAAAGGTGTTGTAAGGACAGGCTAAATTGCTAAGCTATTATGAGAGACCCTTTTAAGGAGGGAAAAAAAATAAAGAAAAGAAAGAAATAGAAATAGTCTCTTCCTGTAATTATTTGCAAAAGAAACACTGCTATTGCAAGGGCCTGTCACCTTGCCTCTCCCAGCCTCTCCACGGGGGTTAAATGCTCTTTTCAGGCTAAGTCTTTGTAACGTCTGGAGGAGGGTTCGGGCCGCGCAAAGCGGCGGGACGGGGCRGGAGCCGAGCGGCTACGCTTTCCCCTATGAAAAAAAACGCTAGCGAGGATTAAACCAAACGGGAGCCGCCAGGCCGGAGACAGGATATCGAGCGCAAAGGCTCCATATAAGGCGCTGCTCCGGAAGGGCGCGAGGCACGCGCGAGAGCCGGGCTGCGGCACGACGAACRTCAGGCGGGCAGAAGCTGACGCCGGTGCTAAAAGCGGCGCCGTGCCTGTCCCCGTTCCAGCGGGGAGGCTCGCCCGGCCGCGAAGCAAAGCAAGGGACACGGCACCGCGGGGCCGAACGGGCTCTTCCACCAGCAAAGCGTTGGCTCGCAGCGCACGTCGATCACGGCGTCGGAGAGAGCGCGGGTAACGGGGCGCGCGTGGCCCAGGAGGAAGGGGAAAATACGATAAAAAGACCAGAACGCAGGAGAGCGGGACTAAGAACGAGGGAACCCAATTAAAGGAGATGCAAAGCTGGTTTTCAGTACTCTGGACCTTGCATTTTCTGGCCTTATTTATGAAACACAAATAATCTAGCTTTCTCCGTAAGCAGGCAGATCCGGTGGAATTACATGTCTGAATACTCTCTGTAAATAGACTGAAAGCTGTGGAAACATAGCTTAAAGCAAGGAGCATTAACAAGGGGGCCTTTATCACGCAGCCCGGCTCTCCTTGGCAAGCGCAAGCCCGGCGGCACCGTCCGAAGCAGGCGGCGGTGCCTGCGATCCCCGTTCCCCCCGCCRCGGGCTGGCACCCCGGCCGCGGCGGAGATCGGAGAGCTGGGGCGACCGCCCTGCGCTGCCCTTTCCCCGAGGAGGGAGGAGAAGGGACGGCGGGCGAGCGCCGGACGCTCCGGGGGCAGGAGCCACCTTCCCCTGCAGCGTCAGGCAGCTACTTTCACCTCCTGGTARAAGCCCTACGTGCTGCTGGCACGCACCGTCAGCAAGGTTAGGCACCGAGCAGACCGTTTCCTGCCAGAAAAGCACATCATCCGCTGGAGAGAGCGGCGGGCAAAAACTGACCCATTTTGCCGAGCTGGTGGAAAATGCCAGAAAAGAAAAGAAAAAAAAAAAAAAAAAAAAGAAATCCAGCTCACCCCAAAGMCAGGAGCTTTGACTACGGGAATGACGRAGCRCGATTGTCTGGCCAGAGCAGAGCATCAGCATGCTCCCCTTCTGGCTCGAGGATCTAAGGATCTGAAAGTATTTTCCAGACCAAAAGCGAATGTACTTACTTTTAAAAATCTTACATTAAGCGGAGCCCTATTATTCCAATGGGGAGAACCTCGCACCTCTGCTGGGAGCCGGAGCCAAGCCTTCTCCCCCCAGCCCCGAGAAACTTCAAACCTCGCTGCCTGATGACGGGAGAGGGCCAAACCTTCCAACGCAGAGCTGTAATCCTCCAAAACTGACCGAGAGGGGGRAAAAAAAATAAATAAATAAACGCTCTCTCAAGTACCCCTCCTGAACGGCAACTCAGGATGAGGACACACGTGCAAGAAGGGAAAGAAAAGGCTTCGCTTCGGAAGCTGGAGGTCACAAGAGCAACACTTGGCTGATTATTCTTCCCCATATTTACGCTTCCAACTTTACAGGCCATTTTTAAAGCTATGCTAAAAGATATCAGCATATTTCTGTGTACATTAGCACGCTATATCCAAGTACTATGCAGCACCGCGCCTACACCCACACTTTGTGCTTACTGCAGCATTTTCTCTCTGAGGACGTCAGCACGCTTTAACAGCCGCGAATTAATTCAGCTTCCCAGCACCCTTGCCAGGTAGGATTATCCTCCGCTTGCAGGGAGAGGCGAGGACCAAGGAACGAAGAGGGGCTCGGGAGCAAGCAACCCGCCGTGGGAGAAGGCACCAGCTGCAGCCCAGGCTCCCCGGGCAAACCGTAGACCTGCCTTTATTCCTCGTCAGGACAAAACTGCCGAGGGATCAAATGATGCATTAATTCCGCAGTGAGCTCAGCAGAGTTTCACACGAGAGCAGGAACTGATTTTTATCAGAGCAAGGCCTCATTTAGCGTAGCCGAGAACGATAATCGCTATTTATGCGACTCTTCTTTGCCTCGATTCCAATACTGACATTTTAGGAGATTCAAAGGATAACAACAAGCYGCTATGTAAAGCGCAACAGAGTACTGATCCCAGCGGGGGAAGTCTCACTTGCCTTTAGCACAAATCTTTATATATTTTGGGTTTTTTTTCTGTTTCTGTGAAAAACTGCACTTCCAATGGAGAACACGTAAAAGGTCAAGTAGACTGACAGATGTTGATTTTCCAACTTAAACCCATGCCTCCAGGGGCAAGAGTCGTGAGCTTGCGCGGCCTGCTACACGCTGACGCCGCCGCAGTCGATGCCGACTTGACGCTCCGCGACGGGAAGGACTTCATCTCGCTCGGTCACAGGGCGACGCTGTACGGAGGAGGGACGCCGGGAGGCAGCTGCGGAGCCGCATCTGACCCCCCAGCTCTGCAGGAGCGCTCTCAACACCCAAAAGAGGTCTTCTCCGCCATCACAAGCTCTACAGACAGACTCGTTCCCGATGACCTGACTCGGAAGCAGGGGCCAGGATGCGACAGGTAACAAGGAAACAGCCGAGCGGCTTCTGCAGACCAGCGGATTCGGAGCGAAGCGCAGAAGCAGCGCCTGTTTTTGCAGGCGCGCTGCTCCGACCCTCTCCCGCGGCTCAAGCTCTCGCAACAGAGGGCTGAGAGAGCCGTCTCCTAAATTTAAA
>NW_028186557.1:5258854-5277375 GCF_003343005.1 Rhea americana
CTGTGGGAGAAACCCAGGCTCCCCGCCGCAGCGCTCGGCGCGATCCTTTCCGAGCGCGCGGCCCCTGGAAGGGAACGGCTCTAGCACGCCACGGAGCGCGTCCCAGTCCAAACATTCCCGTGCACCTGCTGACAGCAGCACGTCAGCCTTAAAAGGCCTGGATTGCTGGKTAAGGTCTGACTGACTCTCAGCCCTTCTCCCGATCGTCCTTCYGCGCGACACGAGACCCGCGGGATCCTCCCTCAAGCCAGAAGCTCCCCTCGCTCCTGGCGCGCAGTCCGTCCCGGGAGACCAACACCTCCTCATCCTCACGAGCGTGAATTCCCGTCCCGAGGTAAAGCCGGCGTCCGGCGTTACCTGCACGGGCTGCAGGAGGGTCCCCTCGCCCGCGCTTCCCTTGGGGAGCCCCCGGGGTGACAAGGGGGGAGCTGGAGGTGACCCCCTCCTCCAGCCGCGGCACCGAGCCCGGCGAGCGACGGTCCTCGGCGAGCCGCGGCTCACGCGCCGGGAGGACGGAGGAGACGAGCGCGCGCAAGACGAGCGGTGTGCTCAACCCCCTCCCCCCAGAGARAATAAAAATAAATAAATTWAAAAAAAAAAAGCAGAACTCAAATGTCTGCAGCAAGGTTCACATGCACCGTAAAACACCGTCGTTCGCAGCGACACCAAAACTCGGCGTAAACAAACTTTGAGCTATAAACCCCCCCCGTCCCAATATCCCTCTAAATTACCCAAGAAATCCTCCAGAGCTGTTACTTCAGGCAAAAAGAAAAACGGCAAAAAAAAAAAAAAAAAAAAAAACACGCTTCCATTATCGTGGCACCAATAAAAAGCGCACGCGCGTGGCTTTTGCTTTGACAGGGAAAAAGGCCAGCGCGGAGAAACACGCAGCCGTAACGAGTCCTGAGCGAGTCCTCCTCGCGCTTCCCTGCGGGCTCTGGAAACAGCAGCAACACAGATTTGCTTTTCATTAAGTAGAATTTTTCCCTTCCTTCTCCTCCCCTTTACCACATATCCCCAGTCAAAGGGGCAYCCGCAAGTAATGGACAGTAACAAGAAAAAAGTTGATTTTTCAAAAAGAATTTAAATATGGCACGGCTCCATTCACCTGATACTTGATGCATCACAGAGAGAGCTGAAATCCTTTGGATAAATATAGAAATACTGTAGCAGCCTCAGCTGACCATCCTGCTCCAGACCCACCAGTTCAGTAGCATGCTGAAACCCCAAGGGGTTTTGAGGTTTTTTTTTTTTTCCCCCCTGCAATGACAAGTTATCATTAACTGAGGGTCCTGCTAAAGCTCTTGGTGCTCCTTCCTTTACGAGGTTGAAAATCCTGCTTCTGAAGTTTTCTATCCTGTTGCATTATCTCATTAGAAGTATTTTTTTATTTTTATTTATTTATTTTAAGTTAGACATAAGAAGGACTAAAATCTAGCTGCAAGGTGTCAGCTTGCTGAAGCCTCATGGGGCTTATCACAGCGTTCAGGACAGAGCTGCTGATCAGGACTTGACACGGCCACAGAGGTGATGGAGGGATCTGCACCGCTGCTCCCTCCGCTCTCCCCAGAGGCGGAGAGAAGCAGGGCAGGAGAAGAAAGCCTGAACTCCAGCTAAACCCCCTCAAATGCAGGGCTAAATCCCAAAATAGCACGAGCAACCGGCGGAGTAGCTCCCACCTGCTGCAGACAAGCGAGCCGGCCCGTTCCCAGAGCGGACACTGACTTCATCARCGTTTTTGTCCCGTCTCCATCTCGGCTCTTGCCTCATGCCCGGCGCTGGACAGATAGGGCAGGCTCAGCGTACAAGGCAGGCATGCAAGTACTACTGCACACGCCAAGAAGATTATTTTGGACAACTAAAAGGACAGCAATAGAAAGCCCGCCAGCCACAGCATAATGCAACGAGAAGACAGCAGAACTAAGAAAAGAGGAAAAACCACTGCATATGCTCTCAAGTTTTGTGAGCTCTTCTGCCTGTTAAAGAAGTTCTCAGCCCTGAAAAACTCTTAGCAAATTTAGCAAAACATGTCAACAATTTTTATGTTATACCCCAGGCACATGTGTTCTCCTCACGAAAAGGAGATTCGTTTTTAAAAGCCTTTTGCAAAACTGTGAGTGTTGGTGGGCCTTTTGTTTTCCTTTCTCGTGCTAAGTACTCACAAGCATCCTGGAAATTAAAAAAAAAAAAAAAAGCCATTTTTAGACTTACAAGTGCAGAGAATACCAAGATTCTGTATCACCATGTGCCTGAGCTAGATGTTAAATTCTCACAAAACCATAGGCTAAGATGGCTTTAACCAAGACGCTGCAATGATAAAGGAAAGTCTTATTATGTTCTGGTTAGTTGTGAAAGATGAGAAATTAGCTCACTATTCAATGCTTATATAAAAGATTTTAAAAGAACAAGATTTCTCCTTAACATGAAAGCAGGGAACTGATAGCTATTTTTTATTGAATTACTCACTCAAACTTGCAGGAATCACAAGTACAACAAAGCTTGCCTTATCCTGCATCTTCAAGAACAACTACAGGGGATCACGCAGGCAAGAGCTAAAGCATCAAATCCTAAAGAGCAAATACATTTTGTTGGTTTCACACTTAAACTCTACTCCCGTGAAGATCTGCTTCGAGCACCCAAGCTGTCCTTCTCAATTCAAGGTCAAAGATTTGCAGGCCAGTTACCATAGCATACACATAATGCATTAGAAATTCAGCCTCAGAAAAGATGGACCACACATTTTAAAAAAAAAAGAGAGAGAGAGAGAGAGAGAGAGAGAGAGAGAGAGAGAACAACATGCATGCTTGCAAGCAGGATGACTCCAGACTTGGATAGGAGGCTGCGTGTGATCCTACCCTCTCAGAAGAGAAGGCAGAATATAAAATCCTTGAAGGAGTAGCCAGTACATAATACAGAGTGGATTAAGCTTTTGGTTCTCCAAATGGTGATTATGGCCCTAAGCAAAAGCCCCAGGGTTAAACTGTTTGCGTCAAAATTAGTGTTGATTACCAAGCATGGAAAAGGTGTAGGTGGTGATCAGTATGGACAGTTCAGTGTCAGACATGTCCAAGAGCAGAGTGACCAGGTGAGTTCACCCCTAAATTTTTCAGGTCTTCAAGGCAGAGAGAGTGAAATCATGGCAGCAATGGCAAAACTTCCACTCCCTCCAGCAGCACCAGCATTTCACTCTCGGCTGTCTCCAAAGCCTACCACGTGCTTTTTGGCACTCCAAATATATGATTGTCAATATAAATTGTGTCATGGAGGCAGGAAGTTCCTCTTCCACTGACTGAACTTTGCAGAACCCCTCGCTTGAGGAAGTTGTGCGCTATAGCAGAAGAATCCCACGAATGCTTCCTTGCACATAAATCTCCGTCTGATAATCTCCAAGGCGGTAGGCTGCATGGCAACTGCAACGAAGAGCCCAACTTCATCAAAACACAGCAGTTCTCTCTCATTCCTATGCTAGCCTATCCAAACCCAGCTTAAATTTCAAGCTGCAGTTGTTCCTAAATTGCTCCYAATTAAATATTCCCCTTTCCTCCCTGCAAAACCCAAGGTCTGGTGTACGATTCACCCTGTAAGATGACAGTACGCTATGTGACCAGTTAAAAAAAAAAGGGGGGGGGGAGGGAAGGCAATTAAAACAAACTTTCTCTGGACTTAATACTCCACCAGCTGAAGTATTCCAATGAAATACTACTACCTGGAGGATTAAAATATAAATAGATTGAAATGACTATGTAATTTCTACAATGTATTCTCCAGAAAGGGGGAACGGAGGAATGCGAGCACATACACACAAAGCAATGAGTCTGACATTCGGGCAGAACAGCTGCGTACACTATAAAGCATTCCCCCGTTATCTACAGGATCAACGCTTGTCAGAATTTGTTAGAATATAAAGATAGGAAGGGGCTAACAATATTCTTGACATTTACTATCCAATGCAAAAAAAAAAACACACCTAGCAAAGCAAGCCAAATTAACCAAAGGTGTATTTTCAGGGGCAGAAAGTGCTTGAAGCAAAACAAATGCAGGTACTTAAATACCCTAAATAAGTCACATTGCATGTATCCAAAGTATTTCCAAGTGGTTTCTGAAGAGCAGGCCGCTGCATTCTGGCCATGAACAGGCAGTCTGCAAGCAAATGTTGCAGATTAAGCACCAAGCAACATTTTAAAAACAGCTGTAAACACTAATGCCATCTGAATCTGGCAAGTTAGAAGGAAGACTGACCTGTACACCAAGGTTACCCTTGGAAAGACCAAGGCACAACCCTCCCTTTCCATCTGTCATGAGTTAACAGTCACGGCTGCTTAGGCAGGATAGGGAGTTACTTATTAAGTGAAGCTAATAGAATCAAACAGTTTGCGCTCAAGTTGTGGTTTACCACTCAAAAATCCATCTTAGGAAAACCAGAGCACTTGTTGCAGAATCAGATATACTTATCTTCAAAGTCGCACCGTTATCTGGTTTCAGCATACAGTTCCTTCATTGAGTAAGTTGTGGCAATACATGATAAATCACAAAGCCATCCTAACAACATAAATGCATCACATCTATAAAATAGCCATCTTGTGTAAGAAAGCAAACACACAGCAGGAAAAGCAGTTGGTGATATGAAAAAAAAAAAACCCCACTTCCTTGACAGGATTTATTTTTAAATGATGGTTGCTCAAGCCTGCTCGGGGAATTGGTATGTCAAGAGCAGCTCCCGTGCAGGGGGATGAATAGTGAGTCAGCAGGTAAAAGCTGTCAAAAACATGTCCAAAATTGGAAGGATAAAAATCAGAAGGGRAAAAAAAAACAAAACTATAAATACCTCTAACAGTGTTGCTTTRTACATTGGCTGGATGTCTGTCATTGCAAGAGATGCTCTGCAAAGCAAGCAGGGAATCCCACCCCCTTGCCGGCACTTCCGAACACCCTCGCGGGGACTCCTCCGCCCAGGCGGGCCAGCGACCTCCAGGTGAGGACGCCCGGCAGCCCCCGCTCCCCACTCGGGACGGCAACAGAGGTGCCACAGGCAGGAACTTCGAGAGACAGCGGGAGCTTTGCCTCTGATTTTCGTGGGGCCACGGCTTCACCCCAGGAGATGCGTTTTACAGGTGCTGGCAGCACGCAGGAACCTGTTGCTTTGCTCTCCGACGCTCACTTCGTTGCTGGCAGTGAACGCCGTGGTGGGAGACCTCCAGCAGCCCCCTTCCCTGCTCTCCTCCTGCTGCTGGGTGCTGCACCTGGGCCACGTTTCCATCCCAAACACAGTGATGAAGGGCCCCACCGCAGCTGCAAYTCCACCGTGCCGTCCAGGAGAGCCTGTCACCTGACAGAGCTCACCGGCAGCCACACGTCCCTCAGCTACCAACACATAACAGGATCCACTCTTCAAAGCCACGATATATACTGGTCATGAACCAGCAAGCCGCCTGCAAAAAGCCAACCAGGCTTCTCCTCAAACCTCCATTTTGCACATCACACCAGAGCCGAAAAGAACGGCTGCTCACAGCAGACACCAAGGTGCATCGTAGAGCCAACAACCCTCTCCCAAGACCTTCTCCTGTGAGTCCTAATTCATCTCTGCCATACCTCTGTCCACTGGGAAAACAGGGTGGGGAGGCACGCATGAGTAATGGGTTGCAGAATGGCCCCTTTTAAATGCATATTCACAAAATTTTTTTCTTTTTTTCTTTTTTTTTTTGCATTGACATTTCTATAAAAGTTAAAAAACCCAGCCAACATGAAAGGCTGGATAAACACTCCTCCTTTCCCCAAAAGAAATTACAAAAATGCCTTTGAATTTGTTTTGGCAAGCAACAATGTTTTTTCTTTTTAGTGAAAGAACTTCATTGAAAAGTCATGATTTGGAAAATATTCATCTACTCTACATTTTTTAAAAGTTTTAATTACCATCTTAACCATATTGTGACATAGTTTATGGTTCGTTAGATTGTATTATGTGTTACAAATACCAAACACACCTTTTTGGAAGGGTCGTCTTATTGTATTAATGCTAACTGTTGTGTTTGCGCTGTACTGAGTCTTGTTTCAGTAATTTAAAAATAATAATTAATTCCATTTGGAGAAATGCTGCCATTTACAAAAGAGCAATTAAGAACAGATTTACTTTTAGATATTGCAGCATTCTCCAGTTTACTGAGTCATTCTGCACCGACACTGGTACTCTCAGCCTACCCCCTGGTTCCTAAAAGCATCGAACCCAGGCCCCTTGCTCACCGTTCCGACCGGTGACGACAGATCAGAAGTTAACGCTGCTTTCGTCTCTCCCGGGAGCTGCAGCACACGGTCTTCGCCGCAGAAAAGAGCGCAACCACCGAGCGCACGCTGGGAGCTCTAGCACAACCGGCCCACTGCTATCAGCTGGTGACACAGAAGGAGTCAACCACGTCACCGAGCAAGAAGAGGGAGGGAGAGACAGCCGTATCTGCAAACTGGGGCACGTAGACATTTTAAGGGAACGGAGACAAGAACAGACCGAGGCATGGCTGGAGATGGACAGACTGCCCCAGCTCCCTCCCTGGCGCTGGGCCACCGTGCAGCAGGTAGGAGAGGAAGAGGGAAAGCACCTTCTGCTTGGCTGTGGCTCTTCTAGCTGGAAGGGTGATGCCCAGGGATCCCGGCAGCAGGCCAGCTGGCACGGAGAGGGATAAGAGGTTGCTGGCTACATCCCACGCRGGCAGGAGCGAGCGCGCTTCAGGGCCCTGCTCCCCGCACGGCTCTGAGTCACCAGAGGCTCCCCGCCACCTCCGCCTAAGCGGTTGCAAGGGGAACGTCCACGGGAAACACCACCATGGGGAGAGCGGCACCGGCCTCGACGCCTTCCCTACGGCGTGACGTGGCAAACACTCTCGCCAGCTCCTGCTGTGATTCCTGGCAACCTCCCCTCGGAGCCACAGGGCTGAGTACCTCCACATTACGAAAACTGTCTCTTCAGGCAAAGRAGGGGATCATAAACGAGAGTGAAGGCACGGGAGCGCCCCTTCCCCATCCATTCTCACTGGTGTCACCAGGCTCTTGGCAAAGGTGACTTGCTTTCTGCTGCAGCACCTCTGGCTGTGCCACGGCCACCACTAGCAGCAAGAGACTACAATGTACAGAAAAAAGCATGTAACATGGCAGTAGCCCAGACTCTGAAGGCTTAATTAACGCATGCAACACGGGACAAGCTCAGAAATGTTCTTCAAATGACTGTAGTCAYGTACCCTAGGCATCATCTCAAACGCTAAGGTAGCGCACAGACAGGCGTTTGCTACTGCTGTTTCACACCAGCCATCAGAGCAGTATCACGGCAGGGACAAGCGCAGCTCTATCACAGAAGCCCGCATGGCTTAATCAAGATAAGCTTTTGCCACATGCAAGCTGTGGAGCTTACAGCAGAAAGGAGGAATGAAACTATTGGCTTCTTGTTGTATGGGAGGCCRGAATACGTGCCATTGCACAACAAAAGCCAATGCTTTTTAGACATTAAGATTACAAACTTAATATTCATCACAACAAATCTAAATGGTGCAATAAAGAGATTTTGGAAAATTAGTAAAGTCATCATGCCTTGAAAGCCCAGCTGCTCAGCTGGGACCGAGTGGCAGAGCTTATAGAGCAACAGCAGACTGCTGCCACAACCTGAACTGCTAGACCCCAGGACAAAAGCTCCCAGGGTCCTTGGGACRCTGCCAGGGATGAGGCTGGCCAAAGAGAGCAGACTCAAAACGTGAAACCCACACACACACTGCTTCACACCGTCCTGACGCGCTCAGGGCAGTAAGCAAGCATCTCCTTCCCACTGAATCCAGCCCCAATACCTCCATCCCAAATGCTGATGGCAAGGAGTGTGTGTGGGGAGGTCTCCTACACTAGTCCTTCCAGCCAGCTCAAGTCTTCTCCCTTGCAACAGCAGCCCCTTCTCTAACAAAGCTGAATTTCAGACAGAGTTTCTGCTTCCCACAGGGTCAAGGTACCACAGACTGGTGGCCTGGACCCTAGATCCCCTTCCAAGGGAAGCGCAGGGTACAACACAAGAGCCAACAGGTACCTGACAACACCAGAAATAYATCACTGCTGCTTTCTAGGGGATTCTTGGGACTAGGACGTTGCCAACCAGCCTTCTCTTCGCTCTACTGCCGACCCTCGTGGGGCATCCAGCCGGCAACGAGCCTTCACCTGTTCCCGTGCCAGGTYGCAGCCCTTGCCAGCCACTGCTGAAGGACTCGAGGGCACTTTCGGCACATCTTGTCTTCCTGCCACTTAGASAGGAAACCCTGACCGTGAACCCAGGAGGTGCCCAAAGAAGCAGATGTAGCACATCAAGCTGCAGCTCAGCCAAGGGAACTGAAAAGTTTCCCAAGGGGCAGCATTCGTCTCTCCCTTGTTGTAAATCCTCTTGGGGCAAAGAACATGTGAAAACAAGAAAAACAAAACCCTGGATTTTACCGCATTCTCCCTCCTCTTAAAGGAAAAAAAAAAAATCTTCAAGTAGATTTTTTTATTTACAAACATTCCAATAGTCTCATTTCCTCTTGTGTTCTTCTTGAAGACRTAAGTATTGTTTCACTAATTGTAAGCACTGAGAAACAGGCTACCCTCTGCTCTCAAACTGGAATTAGTTACACTTAGTCTGACCTTGTCTTATTTTAAAGCACCGCAACATCAAAAGAAAATTAGAGCGACTTGTTAATTCCTTTAAAAGGTAAAGCAACCCTATTACTTCCAGCTTCACATGCAAAAATTAAGCTCTTAACAAATCTAACTACTGCTTTAATGTGGTAAGATTAAGTCTTATATTTTAATTCAATCACTTCTAATTTACTTGGACAATCATGCTAGCTTTAACRAGCTCTCCTTATGAAAACTGCAACAAAAGATCAGATTTGCTTACATTACAGAACCCTGTACACCTAGTAAGGAAACCCTAAACACTCGTGTTCCCTAACAATCAGATTACTAGTTTTTAAATCCTCTCTGCCAGATGCATTTTTAATCTCTTTGCATATAATAAAGCTAATTAGAGCAATTGTATGGGTAAACCAAACCCAAATTTGCACCTTAGATTAAAAAATACCTACGTTGTTTTGCAGAGGTGGCAACTAATGAAATTGGTGGTTGAATTCTGCTCTGAAGAGCCTGGCAGTGGAAGAAACCAATGCAGGRTAAGTGAGGTTGCGTGAGCTGCACGGCTCCCCCGTTTCTGCTCGTTCGCACTCGTCTATCCTCGCGGTCCCCCACAACGCGCGCGTGGGGCACCACGTTCTGCCCCAGGCGCACGCGTCCTTGCACTCGCTGCAGAGCCTACTGCAAAAAGGCTGGTCCACAGCAAGTTCATACCCTCAGTTACCAACTGGAAATTACTCATCTGCCCAGATTTACACCCGTTGAGTCACCTCAAGCCACCAAATCACATATTTGCACGAGTTCTTCGCTATCCACCATCAGTGGATTTTAGTACCCCAGTAAATATGGCACTGCCATCCTTATACTGTTGACYTGAGGCACAAGACCGATGACAAGCGACTTACCCGTCCCCGCGGACCTAAAGGGCAAATTCATCGCAAATGGCAGATCTCCTCAAAAAAGCTCCCAAGTAATAAGATCACCCTCTTAGCACAGCTCCAAGCACATACCCCGAGTCAGAGCCACGGAGCCGTAACAGCGGCAACGCGCCGTCGTCCTCCGTGCCCGGCAGCACCGCAGAAACGCCGACGGCCRAAAACGCGGGCTTCACGGGGGCTCGCTGCCGCCAGCGGCGCGGCCCTTCTGCGCGCCCCGCAATCAGGGGCCCCGTTTCAGGGGCGCGAGTCCTCCTCCCAGCCAGCGCACCACGCTTACCCCGGGCCTTCGCGCTAACGCAGCTCACAGCCCGCGGGAGCGCAGGAAGAGGCAAGGCAAGGCGGTCGCTCCGCGCCGAGGGCCGGGCGGCACGCTGCCCTCGCGCCTAGCGAGCCTGGAGAACGCAGGAGCCGAAGGAAAGGGTGCGTTTGCCAAGCTTTTGCAGGTTCGGAGCTCAGCAGCTCACATCTCCAGAGCTACCCCTTCTACCCCAGCTTGCACCAGCAGCCTTCATTAATTCAAGACCATCGTTATTTCCCATCTTGGAAAAAGAGATTCAGTGTCATCACGTATTTTGCCCAGATCAGGCAGAACCCTGACAAAGTTTGCTTATTCAGAATCACCGCAGTTGCTCTCGTTTTCCACCAGCATGATGGGGGGGGTATATTAGAATAATTACATAAAACCTCAAGGCATTGGRGGTTTTGCCTGTTTTTGTTCTTTCAGATTTTTAAATCCTGTCTTAACTGGTGAGTAGGAATCCCCTCACTTAAGTTAAGCCCAACTCAAAGCATCACTGCCTTCAGCAGCACCGTTCTTGCACGCCAGACTGCCTCCCTCTTCCTCTCCTCCTCCGAGGTCGGACTCGCTCCCACCAGAAAGCGCTCCTTCTCCCCTCCGCCCCCGAGAAATTCCCTGCGGTCAGCAGGCTCCAGCCAGCGGAGCGCTCAGAATCGCCATTCACGCGGCAACTCGGCGAGGGCGAGCGCGTCCGAGCCCGGCCCAGCGCGGGGCCAGCCGGCGCCGAGGGAGCTCGCTGCAGAACGCGGGCTCGCGCCGCCGGCACGGGCGAAGCTCCATCGGCACCGCTCTGCCCCCGGCACGCAGAGCTGCCGACCCCGCGGGAGACGGAAAAGGAAACCGTGTGTAAAGGGAGGAAAAAAAAGAAAAAAAAAAATCAGCTGTGCACAGTGACAGCTTCAAATCCGCTCGGATTTGAGGCCGCACGGACCTCGCGAAGCTCATACCRTGCAGAAATGCTGACCATCTTGCAGGAAAAGCTTTTTTTTTTTAATTATTACTTATTTTGATCACACCAGAGAAGATGCTCCAAGCCAAGCTCTGACAAAATGCTTTCTGGAGGGGACGCAAATGGTGAAATGGATAGGCTATATCTTACGTGGGTATATAAACAACTCTAGCAAGACTCAAACTACAGGACAGGAATAAACAAATTTACAAAGAAATAAATGCAATAAAGGACCCTGCAAAGAGGAAACTCAAACACAAACATGTCAAAGYTGGATGACAGCTCTCAAGGTTTATTTCCCCTGCCTGCAGAGCCTGAGCCACACGTAGGATGCTCACTCTCACACCGAATCTTTCTCAAGCATGAGAAACCGTGCCTAGGCAAATGGATTCTCTAGCAGCAGGTCTCGTGCGTGGGTCCTCCGGTACTGTTTCATCAGGACGCGTACTGAGTGTGCCAGCTGCAACTCACCGCAGCCCTCCGGGAGGGGAGGAAGCCCCCACGCAGCCTCACAACGATCACCCGCAACGAGAAACGGGCTCTGCAACAGCTCTAAGCATCTCTCCTCCAAAGGGCACTAAAAACCAACCAGCCTCAGAGAGGGGGGAGCCCCGCGATCCGGGCAATACGAGCCACCGGCTGCTACGGGACCGCCGCTGCCCCTGCAAACCCTCCTCTGGGGGAGAGGCACGGGCCGCGTGCCCTGGCGGAGGCGCACCGGCCGAGGGGCTGATCCCAGGTGCGGTCCAGCCAACGCAGCATCAACAGCGACTCAGAGATCAAATTAACCATGGGACTAATTCTGCCCAAAACAAAACAAAAACAAAAAAAAAACCCACCAACCACATTACACCAGTGAGGAGCGGGTCTAAGGGAAGTCAGAGCAAGGCACGTTCGGGCCCGACGTCTCAACAGCTCAGTGCTGCAGAGCTGGTTATCAAAGGGGCAGGCTCCGTGCCCCACATGTGGTAGGACCCCTGGTATTATGCAGAGATTAATGACTGCTCAGGGAACAAAAAAAATAAATAAGAAACACCGCAGAACTATTTCTATTTTAAAAACAGAAAACAACTGAACCTCAGTGTTAACATCCAGTTTGGCTTTAGGAGGGATTTAAAGAACTCTGACTTCTTCATTCTTTAATCCTACATCATACTTAGCTATTACCAGAAGTATCAACTTCTAACAATGCAAAAGCATCTGCCCACATTTTTGCAATTATTTTAGACCCAGCAAAGAACATCCTCCCCCTTCTGTAGGGTTAATCTAAAGAACAGTTGCCAAAATGCTGAGAACACAGTCGAACAATAGCCTCTCTGATGAAATTCCTACACTCCATAGAGAAACCAGTATCCTCCAGCTGCTGTGGCTTGTCCAGCGAGATCTCTGAGTGTTTCCTCACTGCTATAAAAAAAGAAGAAAGATGACAAACTGAAAGATTTGAGTGCAGCTTGCAGAAAATTAATGCAGATCTTGCACTTTAACCACAACACAAAAGTTTTATTAATGCAACATTTGCTTTGCGTGAAATATAAAACCAGGACATCAATAGAAGCGTGGCAATGCAGGCCACCTGTTACCAGTATAGAGCCTTACTATACTTATTAGTACAGAGACCACTTTTAGCAGCTCCATCACTTTAAATACTCTTTCTCTGTGGAATCTCTGATCAGTCATTTATAAAAGCTGGGTAGCTGAGCTAGACAGCTGAATTACAGTAGCCATCATCCATATATGCCTGAACACAGTAAACATTTTTATAAATAAAAGTCGCTCTGCCTGGCCGAGATCTGACATGAACTACAAAAAGCATTCAGCATCCGACTGACTGCTTCAGAATAATTTGATGAGGAAAGGTTCCTAGATGTACAGCCCAAGACGACATCTTTATACAACACAAAGAGCTATCACGAAAGAGTCCTCCAAACAGCGTGAATTCTCTTAACTGACCAGTTTTACGTAATTAATTTCCTGATAAGACCCACTAAGCTGCACAGCCTTGCCTCTTCTGATGGTATATATTCACACAGAACTTATTTTGTAGACCTAAGTTTTATTTTATTTTATTTTAATCTAGGTGCTCTCAGGCCTATCCCCCCTCCTTTGCATTTCCTAGCTGTTGCTTCTTGCCTGTTCACCTGCTTCCCATAACACGCAGAAACCGGGCTGCCTGATGATGCAAGTGGAAGGGAATGGGGGAGGATGAAGAAAAGCAGCGATAAGAAAATCAATTGCTCACAGTTGGTTTTCTTTAGCTGTARCAAGCCCAGTGGCTACCTGTGACAACAGAACATAATCACATTTGCTGGCAGAAGCGCAAATTCTGCTTTAAATTGACAGCATCCCCAGGACGGGCACGTGCAAACGTACAAAGCACCGCTCAGTTTGCCGAGGAAAGGATTTAAATGTACTTTCTCATCAGGCACTAAGTCCACCRTAGTAATCCAAAACAAGAACCAGCACCACAGCTGGCACCCACGCATCGGACCTGGGACCCACGGGGACCCCRAGGCTCCGCCGTGCCTTGTGGCACAGTAACTACAAGGGATAAGAAGTGAGCGGTTGGGCAAGGCGGGTTGCGTGACAGCCAGCCACCGCTTCCCGAAAGGCATCCGCCTCCCGCTGCAAGATCGCAGCGCCGAACCCACCCGGCGCCACGAGCACAGGAGCAAACGCACGGAGCCGGGGCCCGGCTCTCCCGCTAAAATTCGTTGTCCGTGGTGAAAGTTTGGGGCCCCGACAGCAACAGAAGCAGTCGCGTGCCCAGGGCACSTCTCAGCACCACCCCGAAGCTACGAGGACGTTTGCCAGGTCGCCTCGAGAGCCGCCACCGCTCCCGGAGGAGGGTGGAAAGGCAGCGCGCGGCCAGCGGAGATGCTCCCGGGGCAGCTCTCGAGCCTCGAGCACAGCGTCTGGAAGGAGCTGCACGCCACTGGGTCCGCTGCCCAGTAAACTGTTATAGTCACTACGGGTATTTTTTTTAATTATTATTTTAAAAAGAATTCTTATCAGTTTAACATAATAATGCAAGTCAATAACAACTCTTATCTTTAAAGGTCACTCAGGTAGTTATAACTCAACATTTCATATTTCATCTACGTTCGCTTTATCTGGCGGGAAACAGCCCCAGACTTTTTTTTTTTTTTTTTTTTAATAATTCACCTCTCTGGAACTCTTAAGGTTTTTAAAAAAAATTTTTAAATGCCCACTGCTGACACCACAGGCAATTCAAGCACACAAGCAAGAACTTCTGCCGCAAACCTTCTGAAGCAAGGGGAATATGTCAACAGAAAAGCAAAGAAAAATGGGAAAATGGAGAAATGTACCATTTCTCCAGCAGCTGCAGCATACATTTTGCTTGCAAAAGTCAAATTAGCAAAGTTTTCCACAAAAAGAGTTGTGAGAAATTTCCCTCCAAATTTTTCTTTTCTAATTTTATTTCTTCCTCATTTATCGCTGCAGAAGAGGGACAAAAAAAAAAAAGGAGGAGGAGACAACAGCAAAAATAATAAAACCTAATACTGATCTAATGATGCTCAGTCTTTCTTTGCAAATATAGACATAAGAAGAAAACGCTGTGGAAGTTTTTTTCCTTCTTYTAAGAGAAGTGAGCTAAGAAGAGTTTCAAGCTAAATCAGGCCAAATCATGTTTTTATCTACCCACTCAATTACTTCTTAGAAGAACAATAAAACAACTCCAAAGATAATACAGATCTGCATCCCACCAGACAACGCAGGCGAGGAGCAGGAAAACTAACRGGTCAGAACTAATGTAGGCTTGCGATTTGTTTGAAGTAAGTATTAAAAAAGCAGAACTGGAACCAGTAATTTGCGGAGAGCAGGAACAGAAGAGAAGGTTTTTAGAGCAGCCTGGGCTTCCACTCCAGGGGTGCCTCTCGCTCGAGAGCAAAGAGCAGAGCAAAGCTGCTGAGTTCTGCAGAAGACACGTTGCAATATTAACATTTCTTCAAGTAAAACAACATCTTCAGGCGTAAGAGCCCGACACACTGGGTCATGTCCAACGCCTGCAAACGTCAAAGAACTCTTCCATCGATTGTGGCAGAAGCTGGCTCAGACCGTGGCGCAGCAGAGCCATCAGCAACGCCCGTCTGCACCGTTCAGGTAACGGGAAGTCTCACGCTCGCAGTACAAGGTGACCATAAGTCCATCCGAGCACGTAGTTAGCTATCAAACCACTGAGCAGGAAGAAAAGAGTCTTTTCCCGCCCAGCAGATTATTTCTATACAACGTAAGGAAGTTTGAGCTCCAGCTCAAGCGCTGCATACGCCTCTGGAAACGGCCACCGAGCGCCAACAGCAGCGGGCGCAGAAACCGCGAGCTCCAAGTCGGAGCTAATAGCGGCAAAACACACAGTTATCGCCTGGGACACGACTCTGATCACCTCAGCCGGCAGATTAAATCCGTACAGAACAGGCCAGATCTTCACTTAACACTAGGCAGCAGCCACACGCCCAAGAGGTTTTGCACAAATTGCTTCACTGCTGGCCTGTGGCTACAACCGTGCAAGCACAGGGCCTAATCAGAAGAACGCTATGATTTAGATACCTTTGCCAAAAAAATATCTTCGGTATACCCATACCGTGAAATACAGTCACCACACGCAAATAAACAAATAAAACTACAAGCTGTGAACGAGGCATCCGACGTGCGAATCCGTGCTGATAAATCCTTCGCTTACATCTGTTCTCTCCCTAGACACAGATGCATTTGCCTTCTGCACGGAAAGGCTAATAGAAAACTAGGCACCTGCTTCAAACAGGTACAAAGGAAAGCAGACTTCTGCCTCCAGAGCAGGTCTTCTCCACCCCGCAGGGCTCATTCTCCACTCATCGTCAAGGAACCAGCACAGCTCCTGGCCCCGTACTAAGCACCAGAATTGCGTGACCATCGCTCGACAAGCAGGACTGACTTGCTTGCAAGACTCCTTGCTCCAGGAGAGGAGATCACAAGTTTCCAATTGCCTAGTACCAGAAACGTGATTCATCCTGTCTATAAAACCTCTTCCAAAAAAAAAGCCAACACCATATCCTCCAGAAGAGAAAGAACCTGAATCTTATTTTGAGGAAATCTTGCCTCTTCACCTAAGGCACCTGCTGCAGAAGAGGAAGCAGCACATGCAGAAAGTCAGGGGATGGATCTGTTCACTCTAACCTGAACTTTATTTGCGAATACCGGGCCCAAGTTGGAAAGCCACTGGCAAGGCTGTTTGCCATTACCAAGCTCACACTCAGCAGCAATCTCTGCAAATCTCCGAGTCTCCTTCGGACCAAAACACTGCAAAAATAAACGCATCTTCTTTAAAGAGAAAACGTACGATACTGCAGAACTTTGCATCTGCTGCATCAGGGCTTACGTCATCATTTAAAACGCTTTAGCGGCTTTGGGGAAATGAAGAGTTAACAAAAATAATGCTCTTGTTTATTCACTGGAAGTAGAAAGTACAAGGGGCATGTACACACACAAAGGCATATACGCACACACACGTGAGTCGCATAAGGATTTGCCCCAAGAGCAATCCCCAGCGCCAAGCCCCACTCCTACACATCCACAAAAAGCAGAGGTTTAAAACACCACGGCTTATGCTTTGCCATGGGGCTCCAATGCAAGAAGGGGGAGGACAGGAGAAGACCAAGGAAGAGCCGGGACGTTCAGCCACTGTCGGCAATTTCACAGGAATACCCAGGCACGGCTTGGCACCRTCCCAATACCAAGAGGCAGAAACCCAGCTGTGTGGGAACTCCAAAACGCAGACCGGCAACCACTGTAATGCAACAGCTTTTCTGCCCTTTGATGAATCCAACCTTGAGTTTTTCAACACCCTCCAGAGAAACACAAGGAAAACCAGGAGATTTGGCCCCTAGAGCTTAAATGCACTGGCAGTGCAAGGGGTGCCCTTTCTCCAAGCAGTTATCTGCAGTAACACTAGATGCAACAAGCATGAAGCTCAAAAGCTAAAGTACTGACTAATACATCTTAAAATAAAGTGTTCACGCTAATTACTATTTCAGTTACTCATACTGATTGCAAACATAACTCCCAGCTTGGGAAAAAAAATTGCTTTCATGGGCCACAAATTAAATAAATAATTTTTTTTTTTTTTGATGGAAGATTAGAAGTCGTAGTAAGGGCAGGCATGAGAAATAGCAGAAACAGAAACACTCAYCAGGATTCATCTGGCACATAGAATCCTACACCAACTGCTTCAGGGAAGAGTACATGAACTCTTGCAGGAGAAAATTACAGATAGCCTACCTGGAGGAAAGTAAACTCCTGACCCTCCAATAGCTGTGGGTTAGATATACTCTGGAGCAGAAAAAGGCTGCTTTCCTTTCACTAGTGCTTACTAGCTTGATACCTTTGCTTTCTACCTATAGAGATTAAGGTTTCAGAACTGAACCCTCTAGACAGAATATGGGTGAATTATTTCAGTGATTTGGTCCTGCATACACTGCAAAGCGGACTGGAGCATCAACCCTTTTAAAAACAACTGGCCTAAATGCAAACATATAAAATATAAATGACCAAATTGGCACATAGCTTCATTCAAATGCTAATGCCTAATATGCCAAATGACGTAACCACGCTGCAGAGTGCACAGACCATCATCCATTGGCAACAGCCGAGGCTGCACTAGCAGAGCAGTTTCCCTATTCATCCATTTAATCTCATTTGAAGGTAAGTGTATTTGCAAATTAGATTATTTTAACTTATGGCTCTACAGTTGGTTCTTACATAGCTACCAATCTAAAGCTATTCCTGACCTGTCCCATCAATCCATATCTTGACAAATACAAGACTGCCATAAAGCATCAGATACCCTATACAGTCCCTCCTCCTTACACACCACTTCTCCTTGCCATTCTTCACCTACTTTTAAGGCAGAACTTAATCCTGACCACTTTGCCAAGCACAAAAGCAACGGATCTACTCAAGTGCTGCATCTGGATAGAAATCGAGTGAGAGCAAGGCAAGACAGACAGGAAACTCCAGCTCAGTTCTGCGAGGATGCCCAAAACGCCACCCTGCACCTTTCACAAGCACTTGCACAGCGGGGTTTTTCAGAACGGATCAACACCGCCCTCACCCCGCTCCCTCCGAAGTCAATCGAGGGATCAGCTCTGACATCAGGCCCCCTCCCCGAGGTCCGAGTTATGTGATAAAATGATAAAAGCACATACTCAAAGCATGGGAAAACCTCTTCGGGGGATYCCACCCCACCAGCAAACCTCGGGGCAGACCCAGTTACACCAGCAAGCTACCCAGAGGTGGCGTAACTACGCTGGCAGAGATCTCCCCCTCTTTGTAYAAGGGGGCTGCTGCTTCAGATCTCGAACACACACGTCTCCACGTGACAAGCCATTTYCATTAGCTAACTTTTTTCCTTTTTACTGCTACCTAAAAAGGTTTCCACCTTGGAAAAAAAAATGCTGCCATAGGAAGACAGGCACATCTGCAACACAGAGGTCCCAACCCTCACTGGTTCTGCCTGATGGCTCTCAGCGGAGGAACCTTTGCCATTCGTGTTYTTGGTTCTTCAGGAACGAACCCCAAGGAGCTTCTCCCTCATTCTTTGACWGCAAGGGATGCATACCAAGAACATCTTTAAGCAAGTAAAATGCGAACAGAGAAATGTAGGTTAAACGCAAGTGCAGAAGTGCCTCCTCTAAGTCCTATCAGCTCAAGAGCAGGC
>NW_028186557.1:5278401-5283843 GCF_003343005.1 Rhea americana
ATTCCTCAATTCTAAAAAAGAAAGAAAGGAAAAAAAAAAAAACAACAACAAAAAAGAACACACACACACACCACAAGCCCTGCTTTGAGCTGGTGTACCTTAACGCTTGTCCATTTTTTCCAGCTGCATCACTTGGTCTAATTGAAGACATCACCACTCCCCACAATCYTCGTCTCTTCCTCCAGCCTGTCCCTCCCAGAATGAGGGATCTAGGTCATTTTAATACTCTCATTGTGATACTTGAGAGCTTGCTGAAATGAAGAAAGATTTTGCACTTAACAAGTTAAGTAGTTTGTGTCCTGTGCACAGGGCAGAGGAGGCTTACTGCTCTTTAGACTAAGAATTTAAAGCTGTGACTCCATTACCACCAATTAAGATGGAAATYTGGAAGCCTAGAGGAGGTACCTAAAGGCCCCTGTGAGTCCAAGTCTCCAGAGATAGCAAGAACACAAGGACTACTGGCCCAGGCTTTGGAGTTGCTGTGAAGCACTTCACACAGGACTACTCTGGAAGTCCCAAGAAAACCCAATCACACCTCCGGCCATCAGAGAAGCCACGTCCAAGCAGGTAGGAACAGAAGCACACTACAYGCTCAGTGCCAAAAGCATACAAGCTGTGTTTCACAGCTACAGTAGCCCCCATGTCCTAATCAAGTTTGTATCCTGCAAAATCCAGTATTACTCGAGTCTCTCTAATCCAAAATCTGGACAAGAACAGCACTCTGCATGTCCTCTCCTCCCTGATCTCAAGTTTAGTAAATTCCTCCTGCAGAACATTTTCAGGTGTTAAGAGAACCTGTGAAAGTAGCCACCCCGAGCCCCTTCTCAGCACAGTCCTGAATAAATCCTACTCCGCAAGCATAGGTCCCGCTCTTACCGCAGGGGGTGAATTATACTTCTGTCTGACCTTTATTTTTGACTTGCAGGAGGTTGCAGTGCCCTGACAGCTCTTAGCAGCTGGGACTGAAACTGCCCATGAAGCCACACAGTGAGGCCAAGATGGAAGGAAGGAAGGAAGTTATAATAGACTTTTTAAATAGTGCTATATAATACCTGAACCTTCTATTTTTGTGTGCTGATAATATGGTTTCCATATTATTATTCTYCGTACACAGCAGGTCAAGCCATTTTCACTCAAATTGAAATTAGCAGCAACCGAGATTCTTCACCCATTAGACCAAGGAGCCACATGCATTTAATCTCCGTGAGGCTCCTAATTGCACAGGTCACACATTTCACTAAGAACCCTATGGATTTCTTTCTTACTTCTGTTTTACCTTTACGATCAAGTGACAATAACTTTAAATGCACTCTTGATTTTRAGTGGTTTCACAGCCATCTATGTAGCCTGGGCAATGCCTACATCACACTTAGTTACAACATCTGGCAGGTCCAGAGATGCCTATGTAGCCTTCTGCCCAGAAKAGTCCTGCAAGATGTCTCTCATCTAAGGACAGCAATGCAGTAATGTTCTTCCATGCTTACACAGTTATTCAAAGATCCACAAAACAGGAGGCTTCTTAGGTCTTCCTGAGAGTTACAACGTGGCTATACTTGGCAGTCACACCTTGGGTTTGCGGTCCGAATGAGAAGAGCTTGGCTGTCATTATTAACAATAAAAATATGCCCACACTTGAAGATAGAGCTCTTTCAAAGTAGATATATTGGCTTTCCTGTTTAATTTAAACTCATTAAAAATAATCATTTTGCTTCCTTGACTTTTCCCATTTCATTTGCAACACAATAGGTTTCTCATTTTGGGTTGACAGAGCAAGAAACAACCCGATACCTTTGTTTAAGAAGAATTTTCTTGCGTGCCTGGTTCACACACCTCAAGTCTCATGAGACCAGTTCCACAGGTGAGCAAGAATTTCGCTCTCTGCTGTCTCTTTGGGCTCCATCCTGACCTTTGTCATTGGCAATGATATTCCCAAGGACAGTGCCCAACCAGTAAGGAGCAGAGTAAGGCTGTGCCACACTCTCCTGATAACTTGAAAGTTGCTCCTAATTCATAGCTATCCTCCTCCTTTCCCCAGACAGGGTTGGAGCAAGGGACAGGCTCTGCACATAAAAAAAAATAACTCACTTCTCATGATAATTCATTTTTCAAGCCGATTCAGACATTTGGTCTAGCGCATCACACTACCATGTTGCATTCAGACCAGCAACGCTTAAGACACGGTGACAACCCCTCACCGGACACAGCATTTCACTGGTGCTTCACCTCAGATCGTTACATCAAGATTTACAGCCAACTCCTCCACCCTGTTTTAAGTGCACACGCATGCACACATACACCTACATCCTGTGGTCCCTTGCATAACACCACCACRTCCCCACGGTCAAAGAGGACAACGGGGGCACCTACAAGTAGGCAGCTGCAGTCTTCAAGTTGGCAAACACTACAAAAACCTCCAGTAGCTTAGTGGGAGCCAGCTCAGACCCCCTAGAGGGACCAGGCTGAAGACACCCAAAGTACAACCATCTCAGCCCTCAGCCTGGGAAGAAATCAAGCCTAAATTAGGTATGTAAATTGTGGGATTCAAATAGTAAGAGTAATACGAGGTTAGAGGACGATGATGCTTTTCAAAAGAACTTGGTGTGATTCCATTTCCAGTCAAGTGACAAATGTCAGACTATGAAACACAGCGAACATGAGACAATTTAAAAACACAGGTGGTTTTTACAAAGAAGGCAGTGTTAATACTAGCAACTAAAAGCCATTTCCTATCAGTTCTYGCTTGCAAAGCACAGCTACCATCCCCTCCCCTGTAACAACTRGATTATCTGCTTAGAAAGCACACATCCTGCTCCTCAGATGCATAGAAATACTCATCTTGTGCATGCCAAATGAACAGCCATAAAGAGAGGTGTTTGGTGATTAAAAAAAAAATGTTAACAAAGGGCTCAGGTTTTCCTATCAGTGTTACAAATGCCCTAAAGGAACAGCTGATTTTTGGAACAAGTAYCAGAGAAAGTGCAGTCAGCTTCACAGATGTATTAAGTGGGAAGCAAGAGGCTAAATGCCAAGCCTAACTCACAGGAGAAATCCTCGCACCAAGCAAGGTCAACGGCATGACATGGACAAGGAAGAACTGCTCGCACGAGAAAAGATGCAAAGTGCCACCTCCCCCCACCCCCCACCCGTTTCAGCTCTGGCTTAGCGATCAGACGAACACTATATGGGCAGCCCTTTCAGTCATATGTGACTTCATACCCGGGAAGACTTCGAAGTGATGTTTTCTTTCAAAATTAGAACGGACACGCTGCCTTTCCTGCAGCCTGCAGGTAAATCATTCACTGCTAATTACCTGACAAAGCTAGGCAACATGGCTACCACCAAAAACGCACTTTGAACTAAAAATTTTGACGCCGATAATCGTTTGCAGCGCCTTACAGCGGGAATCAAAGAAACACTGTGCTAGCGCGGGCCCGAGAGGCTGCACATTTCTTCTGGAGAAGCTCAGTTTAAGGAGCATGCTCCCTTCCTGCTCTCCCCGATGTCTCTGTACTCAGACCTCCCCACCCAAATGGATGAGGTTAGGCTGCTCAGCTGTTTATAAAACGTAGTATTGCACTGAAACGTACGCTGCAACATTCTTCCCTCTCATTCCTGCAAGCTATATAAGGACATAGCCAATTCCAGCGTTCTCCCCATAGTCATTACTGATCCCTTTGCACTGGAACAGCTCCGGGTYGGTTTCCTGAAGGCATACTTAAATATATCCTAGGCCTAGCAGCATTGTACTGGACGTTGTCATCAAATGGCAGCACAGGCAGCTGCCAAATCTTGCAGGCTCAGTGCTCTAATATGGAACAGCTGGAGAAGGACCCTGCATTCTTCACTCCGCGTAAACACTGGGGGCTCTGTTCAGGATCTGGCGGCAGCGAGGCCGGAAGAATTCCACCTATCGCGAAATGCGGCGAGCGGCACGGGCTTCTTTCTCCCCCTCGCAGGCGGTGCTCGCCGTCGCCTCTTAAACGTGCGCAGTCCGAAATCAGGAGCTTGAGCCCCCAGGTAACATCGCAAGATTTTAAACACGAGGGATGGTTTGCAACCGGGGCGGGGGGGCTAAGAGAAACAGAACGGTGCAACTAAGACAGGTTTAGCCTTCCCTCCTTAAGCAACAGTCTCTATTTCAGAAAGTCTGTTTAAAACAACTTGCACCTCTGTCTATGCAATGCATATATAGATATATGAACATTCATGTATTTGTACATGCACACAATCATCAGCTCAAATACAGCAACATACAGCACAATTCTCACATCACTTGCATAATTTTTATACTGCTCTAACCCCCCTTACTTCTGTGAAGTTCAGTAACTTGCAATGGTTTGTAAATAAGATCAGAATATATGAAGAAAATGTACCCAGCTAAGAAAGTAACATATCATATACATTAGACTATGTGCAGTACCATAAAACTGTCTACTAATATTTTCTCAAAGCTCCACTGAAACACAAGAGGGTATTCAGAGCTGCAGGAAAAATGTGTCCAAACAGGATCTGAATGATGAAATAGAAATTGCCACATTAAAAAAAAAAGGAAAGAAAGAAAGAAAGAAAGAAAGAAAAAAAAAGATAACCCAGCTGGTCAGACCTTCAGAAAATAACAGTTCGTATAAGGTACCGATGGGGTTCTTCTGCATGTTGCAGAAAGCAAAGCAAGCCACGTTGTCCAAAAGAAGCCTAGAAAATCCAGACTCTACGTGACCTGACTAACTTATTTCACAGGAAACTGCATGGAAGGAGGAAAGGAGGGGGGGGAAAGAGGAGGGGAAAAAAGGGGGAAAAAAAAGAAAAAGAAAAGAAGCAATCATTCATGCTACCACAGTTGCACTATGTAATAGACTGAAATAGTTTGCTGCGAAAAATCAAACTGAAATAAGTCATCGTCAGTTTGAAAAATAAAACATGAAGAGGGAAGCCATTAACACAATCCAGCCGTTTCGCCGGGAGCTCTGGCTCCCCAACCTCCCCTCCCCTCCCCCCCCTTTTTTTTTTGGCCATGGTAGGGCATCAATCACAGAACAATGTAGTATTCAAAACACATCGGTTGCACCAAAACTTACCAGGGTTGTTGGCTTCCCCTTCAAGGATGTGCAGCTCGGTGCAGTCTGCGAGGGAATGCTCCAGGCAGAGCTGGAGGAAACGGGCTTGGGTCCGGCTCACTCGCTTCAGCAAGGAGAGCAAAGCAACAGTCTGCTCGCACTCATTCCAGCCTTTAAACCACCCAGCCAGCACTCCGACCTGGTCTCGAAACATCATGATTAGGTGGTGGCCAGGGGTGGCAGGGGAGCAGGGGGCAGGAGGATGAACCTCTGCAGGAAAAAAATAAATAAATAGGAAATCCTTCCCCCCCCTCCGCCGAGTTTATTTTCTTATTTTCTCCCCCACGTCTTGTCTCACAATTAAAAATACTAGTAATTAAAAAAAAAA
>NW_028186557.1:5285998-5310559 GCF_003343005.1 Rhea americana
CCACCATCTAGCGGGCTGCGAAATAATCACACCCCGGAGGGACCCCGGCGCTGAGGGACCCCGGCGCTGAGGGACCCCGGCGCTGAGGGACCCCAACCCTGAGGGACCCCGGCGCTGAGGGACCCCGGCGCTGAGGGACCCCAACCCTGTGGGACCCCAACCCTGAGGGACCCCGGCGCTGAGGGACCCCAACCCTGAGGGACCCCGGCCCTGACGGACCCCGGCCCTGAGGGACCCCGGCGCTGAGGGACCCCGGCCCTGAGGGACCCCGGCCCTGACGGACCCCGGCGCTGAGGGACCCCGGCACTGAGGGACCCCACCGCTGAGGGACCCCAACCCTGAGGGACCCCGGCCCTGACAGACCCCAACCCTGAGGGACCCCACCGCTGAGGGACCCCGGCCCTGACGGACCCCGGCGCTGAAGGATCCCAACCCTGAGGGACCCTGCCTCTGGCAGACCCCGCTGCTGAGGGACCCCAACCCTGACAGACCCTGCCCCTAATGGACCCCACCGCTGAGGGACCCCACCCCTGACAGACCCCAACCCTGAGGGACCCCACCTCTGGCGGATCTCACCTCTGACACTTGCCAGGTCCCACCTCTGAAGGATCCCACCTCTGGGATCTATTTCTGATGGGTCCCACCTGTGGTGAATCACACCTTCGATGGTTCCCACCTCCAGCAGATCCTACCTACAACAGGTCCCACCTCCAGCAGATCTCACSTACCATGGAGGCCATCTCTAGTGGATCCCACTTCCGACAGGTCCCACCTCTGGTGAATCCCACCTCTGACGGATCCCACCTCTGGCAATGCAGGATCAAAGGACTGCACCTCCTGGGCTGCGGGAGCGATAGCGTTTCACCCCAGGGATGTCGGGGGCACGAGTGCTGCATGGCGCAAACCAGCTTTCGCTGTTTGTACASCTGGTGCTCGGCGTCGGGTTCTGCCCGGGGTGGTGCCACTGCTGCTGGGCTCCGTCAGCAGCCCGGTGAGGTTAACGCCACGCGCGTCAGCCCTGCCAGGGCTGCAGGTGCAGGGCGAGGACGGCGCAGGACTTGCCCTTTGGGCTGTCGGTGCGCTCTGCGCGTTTCCTTTGCCCGGGAGGATAAACGCTGTAGGTACCTCCAGGAAGGAGAAATAAAAACAAGGCAAAGCACAAGGCCTGCGCTTGCAGGGGCCCRACTGACGTTGCAAGGCCGGGAGCACGACCCTGCCTCGCGCTTCCTAAAGCTTAACTGAAAGTGCAAAAYGTGGTTCTTTGTGGGCACAGGGGARAGATGTCAGGCGTGATCCACACACKCCTTGCAGTCCWGTTGCTCTGCAGGCAGCAGAGCCTCACGCACACACCCAGGCGTTCGGGGAACGGGGAGGGAGGCAGGGAGAAGTGCTGGGAAAGGAGCGGCTGGGGGGACGAAGGCTCAGCTCCGCTCTGGGCATGGAGAATGCTGGTTGCTGTGTCCAGGTTCTGACCAGTACAGGCTGGGGGCTGACCTGCTGTAAAGCAGCTCTGCAGAGAAGGACCTGGGAGTGCTGGTGGACACCAAGTTGCCCGTGAGCCAGCAATGTGCCCTTGTGGCCAGGAAGGCCAATGGTCTCCTGGGCTGCATCAGGAAGAGTGTTGCCAGCAGGTCGAGGGAGGTGATCCTGCCCCTCTMCTCAGCCCTGGTGAGGCCTCATCTTGAGTACTGTGTTCAGTTGTGGGCTCCCCAGTACAAGAGAGACATGGAGCTACTGGAGAGAGTCCAGCGTAGGGCTATGAAGATGATCAGAGGTCTGGAGCATCTGCCCTACGAGGAATGGCTGCGGGAGCAGAGCAGAGAGGAGAGGAGACTGAGAGGGGATCTTAGCAATGTCTACAAATATCTTCCGGGGGGGGGGGTGTCAAGATGATGGGGCCAGACTCTTCTCAGTGGTTCCCGGCAACAGGATGACAGGCAATGGRCACAAACTGAAGCACGGGAAGGTCCATCCAAACATGAAGAAAAACCTTGCTGTGAAGGTGATAGGGCACAGGTTGCCCAGAGAGGCTGTGGAGTCTCCTTCTCTGGAGATGTTCAAAACCCGCCTGGACGTGATTCTGGGCAACACACTCTAGGCGACCCAGCTGGAGCAGGGGGGTTGGACTAGATGCTCTCCTGAGGTCCCCGCCAGCCTCAACCACACTGTGATTCTGAGCTCCCCGAGGGGAGGACGCGGCATGGGGATTGCTTGGTACAAAGCRTCGTTTCCGACAGCTCCAATACGTCACGCTCAAATGCTCCAGCTCCTGGAGACGCTGAGGAGTTTGCATGTAACATGCCTCAGCTCTCAGTATGTCTTGTGAGTGATTAAGCGAACGTGAGAGGAGATCCTCGCCAGCAAGCCGCAGCCATCTGCCGCATCCCGCTGCTCCGTCCTAAGAAATGGTCCGTCAAAGAGCCTCCTTCGTCCTCGCCTCCGCGCCGCSAGCCCTCGCGCAGCTCCCACGGCTGAGGAACGGTGCGGGGAGCCTCCAGGCTGCACCGTCCGTGGTGCTGGGGGGCACGGCTCGCGTGGGGGCGGACAGCAGGGCTCCACACACCGCCGCTAAGAGCACAGGGAGCGCCAGGAGCCCGCGGGAGAGTGCGAACGGCTGCTCCCCAGGGCGCCCTGGGCAAGCGAGATCCTGCCAAAACTCCACGAGGGTCTCGTATCCTGCGGTGTCCAGAGGTTTCTATGGAAATTAAAAAATGTAAATACACCCATAACTGGCGAAAGAAACGCCCTGATGCCTCGATAGATGAGGGGGGTGAGAAAAAACAAGCGTCCTGCAGTAATACGAGCCAACAGGTGGGCAGAGCAAATGAGGGACTCTCGACTGCTCGTGGGTTCGGAGGAAGCCGTTGCTCATCTCCGCTGAAGCTATCCATCGACGCAGTTGCCTGGAGAAAGGACGAGCATCTCCGCCAGCGTGCCAAGCAGCGGCTGCCGAGCGACGCAGGCGCTGGGGAACGCCGCTCCGCGCGGGAAGCGGCGCCAGCGCCGCCAAGCTGCTCTCGAGGGGTTGCTTTGGGGAGCACCCGGTTTCACCCAGGAAAACACCGTCGCACCGCACCGCGAGTGCCCCGGCATCCGCTGCTGCCGTCGTGCCGCCTCGGCCCGCAGCGCCTCCTGAGTTTGCTTGCAGGCACCCGAGGGCAACAGCTTAACTAACGCCCCCCGCGAATGCATCACAGCCTTGCGACCCCTCCGAGTTAGTTTCTAGCTAAAGACGAGAAGAACGTGGAGCATTTATTTAATCAGACAGGCAGCAAAGTCCCCTTTGACTCTTCCAGTTTCAAATATCCCCTTAGTTGTGCACATAAACGCAGGCTTTTGCATCGAAAAGCCTCACGCGGCTGAATCGTCCCAGCAGCAGCGAGGGAGTATTTGCAGGATTCGTCTTTGCAGAAGGGAGCTTCCCGGGTCGCTCGAGGGCYGCACAGCCCTGGGGGCAGCACGGTTAGGGGGCAGGGTGGTTTCCGCAGAGGGGGAGACACCCCGCGTCCCATGGCACCCCACGGACGGGTGTCAGCGCGGTGCCTTCAGCTGCGCCGTGCCCCGCTGCCCGCGCGCCCCGTGAAGGCCCGCGTGGCTGCGCCCCGTCTCCTCGCGCCCCGTTTCCCTGCAGCACCGGGGCTTCGCGAACCTTTTCCAGCCGGTGCCACTGCGAATGAGAGCAGCTTGCTGGAGGACTTGGAGCTGGCCGTGGCTGCAGCGCAAGCAGATGGCCCTGCTGGAGCGAGCCGCGGGTCCCTGCGGAGGCCCCGCGCGGCTCCCCAGCGCCAGCAGCGCCCCAGCAGACGGGGCGATCTGCATTAGCGCGCAGCAGCGAGGAAATTGCCTCCCTAACSACCCCCTTTTAAGCGAATGATTTGCTTTGGAAACCTGCTTCCAGCTCGAGATACGTGTCAGCGGCATGGCTACTAAGAAAGTTTCTGCATTTAATTATTAATAACAAAGCATGACCAACGTGAATGAAACGAGGGTGAATTAAAAAGAATTTCCTTGAGAGCGTTAAAGAGCTGCCAGACAGGATTAGGTGTTAGACGTAGCCTGGACGCTGGGGTGGAGGGAAACCCTCATGCTTGCACCCTGCAAAGCACTGATAATCCCAGGAAGCACGCGGGAGGCAGTGCAGACACAGAGGGAAGCAGCTCTCCTCGGTTTGCTGCTCGTCTTTCCAGATAGGCAATTTTCAGCAAAAGCCACGTAAGTAGCATCTAGATCTGCACCAGCTTGTTAGATGAGACTGATACCGGTAGCCTGACCGAGGTCCATTTCTAAATCCTGGTAAGAAAGATTATCCTGCTCYAAGTGTGAGACACACACAGAAGACTGCAAAACCTGCAAATTACTGCTAGCCTTGCGCTTGCGGGCGTTCATCTGAAGAAGGCTCTTGACTGAAAATCGGTGGATTCGTCTCTGAGTTGGCATTGTCCTCGTACAGATTYGTCCCACTATCTGCAGCATAGACGACCGCACAGTTAAAATAACGAGAGCATGGATTATAGCCCAGCGTAGATGGCTGTGGTTAAAATCGGTGCTGCTGGGGCAAGCCTTTATAAACTGCCAGGTTCTCCGTGCTTGCCTCCAGCTTCACCAGCGTTCAGCCACCTCTCTGTTCCCACCAGCTCCTTCCAGAAGCTGCCTGATTACGTGGGATGATGGAAATATTGGCTGTGCTGGAGGACACTGTTTTTATGGGCATCTCTGGCGGAGAAACACTCAAGACGTGGAACAACCAGGGGGAGTTAGGGCAGCAGCCAGAAAAGCGAGCTCCTCACTTGGTCTTTCTCGTTGGGCGGTGGGAGCAGCTTAGCCCCCCAGCACTTCCCGCCACATGTAGTGATGTTCCTCACAGCTAGCACCAACCATTTTTTTTCCTCCGTCATGCTGTTTATTCCCATTATTCGCTCTGTGTTTCTGCCCGGCTGGACCTGCAGCACAGGTATTGCTGCAAGGAGGTCCAGCAGTTAGACCCACGCAGCCCTGGGCCACCGAGGCACGAGCRGATAAACCCTGCCAAAGCAGAGGATACAAATGCCTCCTTCAAAACATTTCAGAGCGTCAGGAGGCCTGTATATTATCACGTAGCTTTTTCAGGACAGCAAATGGTTTGTTAGTGAGAGAGCAGGAAACATTGCTGGACTTGATGGAGGCTCTTTAGAGTTCGTTAAGAAGTTAGGGCTCAAAGGGAAAACTGTAGCTGGCAGATGTATTTACACATTTTCATGTCTCTGGTGAAATACTTACAGACTGAGAGCCTGGAAAAGCTATAGCAGTTCTTAAACGTGAATCCCCCAGCTCTTGGCCGCTATCCTTCTTTGGTCCTATAGCAAAACGTAACGGTAACTTCTTCTTGTGCGATTTAAGCTGGCCTCGGAGCAAGTTGTCCCAGCGGAGGGGGATTTGGATGACGCTTCAGCCGCCCTCGCCAGGGTCGAGTACTGGCCGCCTCGGAAGAAGGCAGCTCTCAAAGGAGAGGCGGCAGCTGCGTTGTCGATCTCKTCGCCGTGGATGGCAGCCTCTGGTGAGGAGCACTGCTTTTCAAGCTGTCGTATGCCATAAATCGCTGCCCTGTTCTTACTTTGATCAATGAAACGTGCCGCCGTGGAAAGGGGTCTGCTAATCTTGGCARCCAGAGCAGTCACATGAGGAAAAGCAGCTTCTGACTCCCTCGACACTCCCTTATTCCAGCAATTATCCGCAGCCTTGATGCCAGCGACATCCCACCCCAGGTTTCCAGCAAACCAGCATATTTTGAGCTTGCAGCCCAGGCTCGTTCCCTCCAGGGSAAACCCTTGTAGATCAAGGACCTTCAGGAACTGGAGACCAACATCTARTACCTCAGAGCGTCGTATCTATGTTTCACTTCATCAACCAAGAAGCAGACCAGACCTCTGAGGTTTCACTGCTTAGAGCTCTCCGAACTCTACAGCATTTGCAGAATTARAAGAAATAAACAAAAAAGGGAACAACTCTGAAGATAATTCACAAGTTAGTAATCCTCCCTCTAGCCTATTTGTTAAAGTATTGCTCACAAGGAGCTGATAGATGCAGAAATAAATAACACTATGCGAGAGAGAAGTGATTCATTAGACTTTTCACCAGTCCCCTGACTACAGCTACTATTAAAAATCCGCCAAGAAATACTAGATATGAAGTGGCTACACAATGGGAGAGCAAAAAATATTAGGAACAGACAAAAGCTCTCATTTGATGAAGACAGAAACCTCAAGGAGGCATCTAAAACCTAAAACCAAGCTTTCTTGGTACAAATCTTCTGGCAATACAAGACTTGCAGACCGAGGATATTAAAACACAGGTAGCTATTAGCAGTCCGGATAATTTATTGCTGGTCCCCTAGAGGTAATTCTGGGATTCGCACAAGCATCCAAACACCGCATAGATAGTACATGTATTTTTTGAATAGTGTAAATACAGTGACTTGTCATGTCATGGCTACGGCAGACGTCACACCGTTGCTCTGTATCTGGCTGAGGAGGACGCACACAGGGAGGAGGAGTAAAAGGAATTTGTCAGGCTTCCCTGAACCCTAATGAAGGCTCGGGAACCTCAGCGGGAGTTTGTAATCTGTCGTTGTTTTTCAAAATATTGCAGGAGAAGGAGAGCAGCTCCTCACTTTGGACATCCATCTCAGTTAAAGGCTTTGTCTAGTCTTAAAATTTTCCTTACATGTATTTTTTACTGTTTTAAATCATTCTGATTACAGAATGACATAATTAAAGCAGTATCTCTGCWGGCGTAGAAGCGGCTGTCTCCAGACACAGATGCCTCTGTGTAGGTGTTGCATATTCCTACTGATTTGCAGGGCACGGGGTGTGATTGCTCTAGGGGGGACCCAGCATCGCGTGGGGCTCTCCCGTGCTTGGTCGTGGCCTCGTAACTACAGCCAGGAACGCCTCCGCATCGCGGGGCCACTGCGCTCAGTCAATGCAAAGTTAAGTCAGTAGTAATATTATTTAACGTTGTCCAGAAATATAATCGCTGGTTTCTCTTGGCCACCTCTGGCTCAGCGTACTCCTGCAAGGCAATACCGAGGCTTTCCAAGGGCCTAGCTAGAGGAGGACTTCTGCTGTACCAGCTGTTCAGCTACTGCAGGCATTAATTCCCCCAGCCATACACATCTAGGGCACCAGGGACTTTGCAGGGGCCGCAGGTCCGCCTCAGTGATACAGGCAAGTTCTTCTTCACTCGGGAGACTGGGACAACTGAGCAAGTCATGGTGGGTGGCTGCTTACTGGAGATACTTCCACATTGCRCCCATCATCCCTAGCCCTCCCTCGGCTGGTGGCCCCAAGCTGGTTACGCAGACCTCGGTCCRTCAGCAGGTGCTGGAGCTGAGCAGAGCCCAGACTAGCGCTGGAGGCTCTGACACCAAGTCCTGGCTCCTTTTACTGTACCTTTAAGTTTGATGTTAGCAAATAAATAAATCAAATTAATCAGGYTCAATGAGAAGGTCTTATCAGAGCTGAACAAACAGCGTTTGTGCGTTCTGACCTGCTCACACGCACCAAAACGGGAGATACTGAACTCCCCCTTCCCTTCTTACCTGACGGCAAATAGCAGGATACYGAGTGTTGGCTACTGACAGCTCGGCACACAGCTGTGGTCCCCTGAGGGCAGCGGTCAACTGTGATGATGGTGATGATGATGATACCAGTTAAGAGTATTGAGCGCTAAGAAAAGAGMACAGTTACGCGAGGCTAGCGTAGGTGTTCTGAGAACAGCAGAAAAGAYCAAATACACTTGATTTCATAAAACTGAATCATGATGCGTAGAAGACCAGTTGTTTTAATAGCCTAATTTAGAGCCAGTACCCACCAGGCGCTGTTGCTAGARTGTTTATTTGGTTCTGTAGGGTCTGCAGCAGAGGCAGCACCATTTTAGCCCATAAAGARTCAGGGCAAGGGTGTTAGCTAGTCTTCAGCCTGCCCTGTGGGAATTGTGAATTCCCTGTAGGAAGGGGAAGACCCGTTYCAAGGTGAATTGACCAGAATTGTCTTCCTCCTGCTCTCTCTCTTCTACTGGGACAGGGAGGAAGATTCTAATACACAAATTTATCTACAGAAGGAAATTTCCGTGTCATGGTCCACACCTTGACGTGAAAAGGCAGTGTGGGGCCTCTCTTGACACTATCACTTAGTTTGATCAACTCATTTCAAAGCCCAGGCTCTGAGCAGAGCTAATGAACTATATACCAAGCAGTGAGGGTTGCCTCCTGTCTCTCCCCTGCAACAAAAATCATTGCAAGTTTGTAATACCCCAGCCCAGTTGAACACGAGCAAGGCTGGTTGCCAGAAGTCTGCGTACGTTCTTTGACATCACCAGATCCGTAAACATCATCTGTCATGAGCAAATGAGGAATATTATATTACCTCCATTACAACAGGGCGACAGAGCAGCACAGCCTCTATCAATATACTGCATTTTTGTGGAAGGTTTTATTTCTCTATTACTGTCTTGAATCCCTGTTTTAAGAGAACCAAGGGACACCCAAGGCAGCTCTAGATGAGCTCCTTTTACTTCTCACCTTGTCTTTATTTTGAGATGGCTTCTTAGAAGATGGGCAAATGTAATAAGGCAGCTACTGTACTTTTTATATCTCTCAGTTAGGTTTTTCATCTGGGCCAGAAAGAAAGTTTGTTAGATCTGATAAAACAAGTAGCATCTCTGGAAAATGTTATTAAGAGAAAAACGAGGAACAAAGGAAAAGCCGAGACAGACTTAACAGCAAATAGTTGGCCTGGAAGGTCAGCACAGCTACATCCTGTTGGCCATTATTATTCCATACTGGCATCTATATGGAGAAAATTCAGTATCTGTTAGCTATCAAGCAGTGCCTGACTCCAGATCAGAACGAGGGCAGCACCAGCTGCTCCCTTGCAGTAGTGATCTGTGTGGCCACTATCCCAAACRCAGGGAGTGTTAACTGCTCCTTTGGGAACAGCCACTGTCATGGCTCAGGCTTTCTGGTGGCATCTGTGAGGGGCTGTGGCATTAATTTTTCTGGGAGCCAATGGAGGCATAGAAGCATTTATACTAACTCTCTGTTTCACAACAGCGACACACGGGCGTGAGGAGAAGTCTGAAGAACAGTCAGCTCCACCATCCTCATGTTAACCGCTCCCACTTAGTGGTCAAACAGAGTTAGCAACACAGAGAGGCTAAAGTCAGCAACTACCTTCATCAGCCCGAGTTTGCCTTCAGCAGCTTTTCTGACAAAGATGGGTTAGAGCAGAGGATCAGCAAATAAAGCAAATCTCCTAAGGATGGACACTAAATGATGGCCAAGTCTGACAGTAAGTAACAACCAAGGTAGCAAAACTCAGTGCAAGGCCACATGGAAGGACAGAGATTTTTATTTTAAAGAAGAATGATTTCAATGCTCATTCTTTTGTGTTCGTTTTTGCACACTCACTCACTAGCACCAAGTGCTACTGTCCAAACACTCAGGTCAGGGTTACTTGTGGTGACARAGGACAAGGGACGTTGACCGTCAAGTCCTCATCATGCCTCTGTGGTTCRTCTTGAGTGGTGAGGACATAGCATGATGTTTGCAGTCTCTATACTCTYTCCTAATACAGGCAGCTCTGGGCCTACCTGAGTTGCATCGCATTGGTGTTGCTCCACATCTGCGTTGTGGTYTTACCTGCGGCATGGCCTCGGTGCAGTCAGCACTCCCTCTAGCACCTGTTCTCTCAGACTACATTCTCCTTGGATTCCTCTCGCTGCTCTCAGTCTCCTGAATTGCTGCATATCCACTATTCYTTGCCATGACGATTTCTATACAGGACCTTCTGGCAGTCCTCACAGACACGTATGCATTTAATTCCCGTCTGACACACAGCGCAAGAGAAGAGCTGATCTGGCCAGCAGTTTATTCCTGAGTCGTYCCCGGAAAGGAAGGTGACCCTACCTAAACCAGATAAATTGTCTCACGAATAGCCTGTGGATCACTGGCTGGAAATCTGTGGCCACACGCATCGATCTGCCTATCTCTCCAACTAAACCTTACTCTTTGYGTGACTACCTAAATCTTTTATTCAGAAGTGACCACCAGGACTTTGGAAGCAGGGCCAAGGCAAGAGATAAGATAGAACATCTTTGTACCTACAGAAGTCGGCACCAATCAAGACGCTACAGGAGAAGGTAGCAGAACAGCAGCACAGCTTCCTTCCCCCGGCACCGACCAGCTGTGCTGCAGTTGAATGTGGAACAAAGCTACAAGGGAACAAGAGGAGGACAGAGAGCAACAATTTCTCATTTCCTGCAGGTTCTAACAAGTGTTTGTATTTTGGTGTCTCACATCAGCAAGATGCGAAACCTTGGCCTGTCTTACTTCAGGAGAATTTGGCGCTCTCCTAAGAACCAAAACAACAATCTCTCTTCTCCACAAGCCATTTTTATTGCTTTTGACAATACACAATTGGAAACAAATATTTTCTTCTGATCTTTAGTTTCTCTCTTTATTAGAGTAAATAAATTTCCTGGGACTACTGATAAGGAAGAAAAAGTAAATCATTAACTTGTTCTCATCCAATCTGGCATTGCAAATATAAACATTAGAAATTCACAACAGCAGGCTACTCATGCAAGAATAACGCAGCAATATTGCCCAAGTTATCGCTCCACACAGTAATTAACTAACACTTACATGGACAGCAAGTTCTTACAGCCCATGGCTAACCAGACTGAAAGCCCGCACCTCGAGGTGAYGCTGTGAAGGCTCAGGTGTGAAAGTGTCACTGAGGTTCAGTTCAAGCCAACAACAGTCAACAAGAATCTCTCCATTGATTCCAATGGGCTTTGGCTCAGGTTTTATACACACACACMCCCCTACTGCCACAGTCCAGCCTTCATCTACAAAATAAATATATAGATTTAACAATAAAGATCTACTTTCCTTCATTTGTCACGTTCTGTAAAGTGCTATGTTTCTAAATTATACTGAAATAAAATGATATATTGGTCTAGTATTTTAAATATAATAAATAAAGAGCTGCGTGCATTTCAATGCCACTTGTAAGTTTTATTCTTTGTTAGTAGATAAACTAAATTTAGTAATCAAAATAGCCTCCAATAATACTCCATGAAAAACTAGTACGAAGTTATAAAAATAATCACATCTTTCCAAGATATCCYACGCACTACTTCTGTCCATACTGCAGAGATAAATGTACTGTTCTTGCAGGCACATGGAGCAAACATGAATAAGGAAGCTGAAAGTTATTTTACAATTAAAAGCAAGCCYTACAAGTTAATGCTACATATCCCTCCCATAAACAGTCTGTTTTCTACATTTAATCTTGGAGCATACAATTAAGTTCTTCTATTTTTTCTGCCATTAAAAAACTCTTCCAGGAAGAACATCTTGCAAGATACGGGTTGATTCATCTTCATCTTGTTCCTTTTTACTGCAAAGTGGAAAAGATTCTTGAACAAACTGCCTACACATTGGACACTGCTGAAAATACTTAATGCAGCCATCACACAGGCATGTGTGCCTACAGGGCAGGAGTACCCAGTTCACTGCGCCATTCTGGCAAACCACACAGTCTTTACTATTTTCTTCATGCAGTTCTGAATCATCTTCAGCCAGCCCGACCTTTTCCAGCAAGCTTCTGTCAGTGCTTGTCTCACCAGGGGAGGTATCGCTCAAAGGTGGTGCAGTACTGTTTGCAGACATGAAGAGTTGCTAAAATAAACATTAAAAAAAAAGAATAAAAATCAGCAGAAATCGACAAACTCCCCCCCGCACACCCCCAAACATGCCAAGTAGGTCGCTCTAGGTCAGATTCATCAGGTACCACTGGGTGAAATAGTGACAGACTCGCTCTTGTGTGAGCCAAGACTGAGTTCAGTTATACATAATCCAGATGCATTAAATGATACAAAACACTGGGAAAATATTAAGGATAAGATGTCAAATCTTAGCTGAATCAATGTAATGCACGAACCTTACTAGGATTGCACAGGTTTTGAACGCTAGGGCTTTGTGCCTTCCAGCATCRTCTATGCCTGGACGGACGCTTCTATCCCCTTCTACCAAACGGGTACCCACCACACCTTCAAATCTACTTAATTCAGCCTGTTCTGCTTCTCCTTATGCTACATACCATTTCCTTTTTGACTTATTTTATAGGAAGCACAAGTTCTTCTGGGTGCGATCTGTTACTAAAACTAGTAAACTAATAAGCACACAAAGATGTCCGAGCATTGTGCAATACACAAGCTTCAAAACGTAGCTGCACAGTTGTATCTGTCTGCAGTTTCAGCAGTATTTTTTTGTAACGGTAACAATACATGAAAATAAAGCATAACTGGAAGGGCCTACTCAGAACAAATACTTAAGTCAAAAATGGTCAGGACAAAAATTTCTTGTGACAAATCTATTTCTGAATGAATGCTAATCAAGTCAATAGAATTAAYCTGGCCAAATTTCCAACTGATCAATAACCTAAGTTATTTTCATTATCACAATAATACAGAAATGTTACAGAATCACATCATCAACTGCTTAACAGGAACAGAACAAAGATTGTGGAACAATATGCACAGATATGGAAATAGAACAGGAATGAGAACACTGGTTAACCTGACAGCGCTGTGTGCTACGCAGAACCCTAATCTTTGTGCACATATTGCAGTAAAAGAAGATTTTAAGAAGAAAAGCAAAAAGTAATGAGACTTCTGATGTTTTTGATGAGATGCTCATCCCAATCACTAGGGCAATATAGGAGAAAACATTTATTTGAGAGACTAGCAAAGAGGTGACAAATGTTCTAGAGGGAGGAAGCATTCAACAGCCAGTTATCACTGCTGAAATAAGTGGAGAGAGACTCCTAGACTAGAAACAAATCTAGGAACTCTTAATATTTTTAGATAAAATATTTTTGCACAGTAGCTTTGGCTAGAATTACTTAACTAATGAAATAATTTTTAACTATTAGCAGTTCTTTGCTTGACAACAAAACTTACACTAACCTAGGATACTGAAAGCCTACACATACTAACTTATCAGTATAGCCCCAGCAGAACAAGGCTCAGTTCAGGTTACCTTAAGATCATGGCATTGACCTTGGGCTAGAAGTAGATACTGATGTAATATCCTGCAGGAAAGTCTGTAGCTCTCATCAGGAATATGAATTACAGCCACCATTGATATCTACCAAAAAAAAACCAAAACAGTTAACACTTTTCCTTTTCACATGTATGGTTTGTTGATTTGTATAGAACACAGAATCTGCACGCTTGAAAGCTTATATACTTTGTTTTAACTTCTGACTTGCTTATTTCCTTAGACAATTAGGGTTGCAACAATACTGACTAAGTATAGAGAAAAAATGCTRGACAAGGTAAAACAGTATGTAGCATAAAACAGTGCTTGCGGAGCTTCAGCTTTCTGAACTAGTTTTATACAGAGTTCTGCCATGGACAGTTTACAGTGGAGCCACYCTCACCGCTCTTATCTAACGGAGCAAGGCCACGACCAAGAAGCACTGAAGCACGCGAGGTCCTCTTGAAGCTACGTGTTCATGCAGCTGRGGTAGGACTAATGTACTCACACATGTGCCTCATAGCAGCTACCTGCTTAATAATTTCATCCCGGAGGATGAAAAGCTCCTCTGAGCACAGAGGCCAAGTTCTGATGAGCTCTTCCTAGATAGAAGTGAAGTTGAGAAATTCCAAGGATTTGCCYACACCAATCTAGCCCCAAGCAAGCRCAGGCACTGAAGTCCAATACAATGCGCTCACTCTCCTGCAGCTGCAATCCAGCCTGCCTTCAACACAAGAAATAACCCTGTCAACTGAATTCTGAGTGCAAATTTATAGGGGAACGTATAAAAGGCAAAATCTTCTCCACTCTCTCTCACTTCCCTCACAAACACAGACTTTATTTTTTGATTCCAAAAAGCATTCAGAAGTGTCACTGATTGGCTTGTAAACTGAGTAAGCACAAGACAAAAATTCACTGAAAAGGATTATACGAGGACCCCATGAGTTGACTTTTCACTTCACCTCATTTTTCACTTCACTTTTATGAAAATAAAAGCACTCTAAGCTTGCATGCTGTGTTTAATACCCTTTCCCTGCCCACATTACATAATAGCCTCAGAAGGAAGAAAAGAAAGAAAGAGTGAAATTTAATATTACTGTAGTTCTCAGAAGCTGTCATAAGAGAAATGAAACCCGCAAGATAGGTGTCCCTTTTTTTCTTTTAGATAAGCATGGCAAATCAGACTTGCACTTTGAAAGCCACTACATGGCTAATTAAAAGCAGAAATTAAATGTATGTGTGTATACATACATATGTATTTATACTAAATGAATTTACTATTCTTTGGCAATAAGATCTTTTTTTTAAAAAAAATCAATGTATCATATAGTTTCATAAAGATTTCTTAGTTTTAGAATCCCAAAGCTATTAAATCTCCGTTGTATTTTGATAATAGGAGTTTAAAAGCTAACTGCACAGAATCACARAACGGTTGAGGTTGGCAGGGACCTCTGGAGATCACCTAGTCCAACCCCCCTGCTCCAGCAGGGTCACCTAGAGCACGTTGCTCAAAATCATGTCCAGATGGCTTCCGAATATCGCCGAGAAAGGAGACTCCACAACCTCTCTGCGTAAACTGTTCCAGYGCTCCGTTATCCTCACAGGTGCCGTGAGCGTTGCTCTCAGTGTACCAGTGTATTTGTATTGTGTCATCCCACCATAACACAAGTACCTTCTCAATGACTATATGTCCTCAATTAATAGTTTGTTCAGAAAACTAGCCAATTTTTTGAACTGTGAGTGGGACCACTTCCTAATGCAAGTGTCTTCAGCTTCAAGCTACTGTCTCCTCTATAATGCTATCCTATCATATAGAAATATATATTCCTACACTAAAATACAACATAGCATTTCTGCTAGATTAGATTACAGAATCCTTTTCTCATGACCACTAGACATTTTCCTCTCTATGTAAATACCTGTACACCATAATCAAGCTACTTCTCAATCTTCTGTTTTATACATGAGACCTGAGACCTAAATCTTCCAATTTGTCAAATTATTTCTCTAACTGCCTTCTATGCTTACTCATTCTAATTTTCTGGAGCTAGAGGAGAGTTCTGGCATAAAAMCAAATAGGTATAACATGGCCACAAATACATTCAGGATGAAAATTAGAGGACAGTTTCTAACGTCCAAAAAAGAGATTCTAAAACACCACCCATAGCGATGGAGCCAAAAAAAAGTGCTCATTTTAAGATGGAGCTTCATGCATTGATGTGAGAAATCATATCATCCCTTGTGGTAACAGAATACTGGCTGCCCTGGCAAAGTTCCCTTTCCCTACCATGCTTGCATTTCACAAGTATGTTTCAATATTAGCTAGCTTGCAAGGAGTTCAGGTACAGTTATTTCTTTGACCATATAAACAGATTCCAACTACATTCCTTTCCTCCAAAACCAGGGGAAAAACGTCTCCCTCACTTTCTCTCCACCTCTTTCTTCTAYGTTAAAGAATGAAAAAGCGGTGCTACATATTCATCTCCATGCTAACATCAACCACATTAAAACTCAAATTTACAGTTTCTTTATATTAAGCTAAATTGAGCTCTAAACATCCACAGACATACTGAGCTGAGCAACAGCCGGGAAAAAAAAAGGGAGGAAGAGTAGTGGGGCAAGGCAGTCCTGAAGTCAGGTGCCAAGAAGCCACAGAGAGGCATCAGATGGAAAGGGAACATAGGAGCTCTCCTAAGTACGACTGGGATCACAGACAGTTTCCAAATGAGTGTATAGAAGAAGGTTCGGTGGGTGTAGGCAGCTTGCTTCTGAGTTTATATGTATTATTGTGCAGTTAGAGCTATCAGTTTATCAACCAAATAACAACAACAAGAAAAGATAAGCATGTTCCAAATTGCCCCAGAAAGAATCAGTTTCTAGTAGGAGTCAGAATTTAGACAGGGTATTAAACTGCATGTGACAACACTGAAGTTACTTAGGCTATAAGAGATTAGGAGGAGACCTTTCTGAGGAGCTGAATATCTCATATCAGTCTGCTGCAGAATTTTCACACCTTCCTATAAATGACCTGGGGCTAGCTGCTGTGAGACACAACGTACTAAACTACACAGACTTGTGCTTTTTGCAGAAAGGTAATTTCTATGTTCCTCATGTTCAAGTCAGAAATCAAAAAAAAAAAAAAAAAAAAAAAATCCTTTTTTTTTTTGCCAACAGCAATCTGAAGCACTGTATCAGCTCAAGAGCTCCACAGGTTTGTGAGATCAGAAATGAGCAATAGCTTAATAACCCTCCACAACCCTAGTTTATCTGGCCACAGAGAAGACCTTTGCAGAYATGAGCTCTGTGAAAATCATAAGCATCTTCTGAATGGCATACATACATTTCARTATAACAATTATCCTTGTCCCCTGCCATGGGGCCATCAGTGACAAAGCTTGCAACTAAATTCTAAGAGCCAAGGGAAGGAAGTAACTTTATTCCAGACTAGATTTGCCTCCTGAAGCATTCAGAACTTAAACAAAGCAGTCCTAAAATATATTATTATATTACTTACAATATCATATATTTCTCTGTCRTCTTCATCAGCCAAAGTCAACAAAGCTATCAATGGATAGCGAGATCTAGGCACTGGACCAAAATCAACAACTTSAGCATCTTCTGGTAACTGACAATATTTTTCTTCCTTGTCATTTTTTTTTATGCTTTATTTGTGTCAAGGAAAACAATCAGTGTCACTAGAATTGAAGACAAATGTGACGTTTGCACAAAGTCTATTTTTTGTCATGCATTCATAAATATATTCTGCCAAAACCTGCTGAATGCTCATGAGTCTCAACTCTCCCTGTGCCAATAAATTAGCATATTTTGTCAAAACAGTTTTAAAAAAGGATACAAGTACTGTTGTCGATAGAGGTATTCGCTGTATAGAGCATCCTCTAATGCCTGAGGAGTCTTTATTCTGAAGCAGTAGATATGTTTTTGCAACGCTTCATGGAGTTTTTGAACACTGCAGCCCCAGTAGCATGTGAGAATACAGTCTTCCAGACAATCAGGTGTCAGTGTTATACCCTCTTGCAGAAAGAAGATAAGGACTTCATTAAATCACCAGTGTGCAGGAATTCTGGAATTGCTAATTGTAGGTTCTTAAAAAGGCAACAGGCAGAAAACTCCTTTGTCCCAGATTTTTATTATTTTTAATTTAATCCTTTAAACCTTCGGCTAGATTTAGTGCTTAAGAAAGTCAACAGAGATGAGGAAGTGGGTGCAAGGAGATAAAATGACTGATCAAGCTAACAAAAGCTGCACACATGCTCTTTAGGTAAGGTAAGCTTTAATTGCTGGTGCTATTTCGCAGGCTCACTGTCAGATGTCAGAGSCCATCCTCTGTTCCAAAGGCCATTCCTTCTTTAGGAAACAGTACTAACTGGATCCCTGGCCTACAACACCCTCTGTTGTTTCAGAATGCATGGGGCCCTCTCAATTTAGCAGGAGGATTAAGGGAGGATAAGGACAGGATCTACAGGATCTATCCATTTCTTTTCTCACTCCTCAGTGCTATAMATGCCAGACTGGGCCATTAGAGATAGATTTTTAAATGCCCAGCAGTGCAGATTTGCAAGAATGTTTACCTCCTATCTAGGAAGCCAAGAAAGAAGCAGATCTCAAAAAGAACTGAGTACCTAACAAACTTCTAAACACTTACTGCACAAATAGGAGCAAAACCTCTTGAAAAGTTCTTCCAAATTCAAGTGCTCAGTGCTTCTGAAATACCCAAGTTACCAGAACACTAAGATTTTTTTGTGTTGGGRAGGAAGATGAAGAACATGCATTAACTGCTCCAGCACTTTCCTTATTCATAGAAAGGCTTCACGTCTCTATTGGTGGAAGATGCTCAGTCTTTCTTACTRCTCTGTGACAGTGCAGAAGGGCATGAATTTCACTTTCTATGCGGGTAGTTTCAAGGACGTTAGGGACTACTTCAGCTCTGATCCACAAAGATTCACAAAAATAGTTTCCACTGAAATACAGAGATACCTATACTTTTTAAAGCAGTAAACTTCTAAGTGCAACCAGAGACCTAGGACTTAGATTTTTAACTGGATAGCATATACTTTGTAATACATTAAGTTTACAGAAAAACCACCCACAGTAGCTGGTGATGAGCAAACGTGTTTTTTAATTAAAAATCCATTATAGTAGGAAGTATTTAGTAATAAATGATATATAAATATCCAAATATTTCACATTAGAAAACACCACACTTATCTGTGAGCTGTGTAAAAATAGTTATTTCTGTTGTAATCATGGATGAACTATGTTTCCAAGGAATTACTGATATAGGAAGAGAAAACGGTTAGAACAAGAAATTAACAGAAAGTACTTTTTAGAAACTTAGATTAACAAAAATCAAGCATATCAAAACCACTGACTTGTTACTGAAGCTGCAGAAGGACGAGGGATTTCTAACCCAAAAGGATTCTTCACTTGCCTCATCTGCTTCTTCAACACTCTTGCACTGGATTCTGTCTCTTCAGAGTTTCTCAGAATAACAGGAACACCCAAACCAAACCTAAGAGACATGAAACAACAAAACAAACAGGTGTTGGTARTGTTGGCATGTTTGAATTGTTCTTCAGCTCTAAGTAACAACCAGCACAGCAAATAAAACTAGCTTGGCTTTTGCTCGGATGCATGCATAATATAACCCGCCAATCTGTCTCCAGCTTTCTGTGGAAAAAAAAAATGGGAGTCTTAACACTGCTAAATAAAAATAAAAKCTTTAAAGGGAAAATACTTTATTGCAACATTTCTAGGAAGAGAGCGAAATTAATGAGGATGGTCARTGCCCTCTAGTGGTGAAAGGTTAGCCAAGGCTTCCTCCCAACTGATCTGCACCCACAGGACCAAGAAGTCGCTGCTTGCAGAGATGGATCAGACATAATGGACCGGGTGCTCTGTAAGGACTCCTTGAAGTGGATCTTTCAGCCCTAAAATATGTGTAGCTCTAACTACAGCCAGAGATATCATCTTAAGGGAGACAGAGATCCTGGTTTCCCATGTTAATCTTGTTATAAAAAGATGTTGATATTAAGTCAGGTGTCTTAAAGCCTTTGGTTTAAGCCAGAATCCAAATGCAAAGTAGTCAAGACTGAATCAAAGCTGAGAGTCTAATATCCCTTTAAAGCTGAAACTAGAACATTAGCCCAACTAATATATTGACTTTAAAAGAAAAATTAAGTAACAGTTTAAAATCATCATACGCATCAAAATAAAATCAAAGAAACCAAGATGGAACTCTTTAGGATGATTTCTGGTATCAATAAATACTCAGAATTTTCATATTGTCTCAAGTTTTTAAAGGACTCGTTACAGAAGATCATAATCTACAAATATTGCTCCACAATAGGCTTGCTTTTATATATGGCTAAAATATTTTTTTAACGTGACAACAACTTTCAGTAACCACAAACGATTAGAGAAGTTGCCCTATATATGCAATCAAAAGACTACTTTGGAAACTGAAGAGTTTTCCTAACTGCATTAATCCAGTTCTGTCTTAACAGGAAGGCGTCAGGGAGAGGCTGTGGGAGTCTTTTGTTAATGCATTTTATAAAACAGTTATTAATTAGCTCAGGCTGAAGTTTCATGAATTTGCAGTTCTGCCACGGCCAGCTGTACTGGTTAAGTCAYGGTCTGTTCAATGGCTTTGAATTTTGGTTTATGCAGCCACGAGCATACTGCTTGTCTGAAAATGCTGAAACTGTTTCTTTGTAACAAACTTCCTAGCAAGAATGACATGAAGTGCAGGCTCTTCCCTGCATCAAGTGCTTCCATTTAGTATAGTGAAACAGTAGCTGTCACAGGGAGATGGATCTCCTATGAATAACCTGAGAAGAAAAGGGTACTATCAAAGGTAATCACTTTGAAAATTGCTGAAGAAATTTCAGGTACAATACACCTCTGAGCCAAACAGACAATTTTGTGGCTTTGCTAGTGCTTTTACCTGTTTTTCAAATTCGTTCTGTCTCCTGTATCAAAGAGATGTTAAATCAAGAAGAAAAGCAGAGCTTTTACAGACATTGGGCTCCTAAAAATTGCCTGTTAATTCATGTTGGAGGCATGCCATCTGTAAGACCAACAGGCAAAAACATCAGACAAAAGTGATTTTCAAGCTGAGGAAACTACTTCAGAAAAAAATTCTCAAAGTCATCCTCAGAAGCAACAAACCTGCTCCCGGCAGTCTAACAGATGGTTTCCTTGACCATTTACTGCCTTGCCTGCATGACTGTCACAGATACCCCAGAAAGGAAAAAGAGCTGGGGGGAATCTATACATGTTGCTCCATCTTTGACAACAATAGGATTTTATTTGTGTACAGGAAGGAAAAAGAAAAGAGTAAATTCCTTTGGTTTTCCAGAGTTTTGTAGAAACATTTCAATTTCTTTAAGATACAATAGAGAACACTGAGCCATATTTAGTCTATGCATAGAGAGTCAAACCTCTATCTGATGTAAGTAAATAGGGCTATGTTGACTTCACTGGGGCGAAAATGAAGTAGGCCAGTTAAACATCTTACCCATAAAGAGACCAGGTGCAGCAGCTGTTTTATTTATTCAGTACCCAAGATTCAACGGAGTTAATCTCTGCAGCAGCACATAAAGATGCCTCCTGTCTTGTGCCATCTGGCTGATTCCAAAGTAAAAACCCTTTTCTCTGGAAACTTCCTTCACTGGTCATAAGCAACAGGATAATTACCATGAAAAGCCATCATAGAAAAAAGTCACYAGTACAGTTTTAGAAGCAGCTGGTGGCAAAAACCCCTTTCCGTTCAACAACAACAAAAAAAATACAGTGCTTTATAAACTTCAATGTAGTATTCAGGGTATGAAGGATGAAAAAATGTATAGTTTTTTATGTTTTTTTTTCAATTAACATTCTGTCAGTCCGGAGTCAGATCGTTAGCTGGTATATGGAATAATGAATCAGAACTGTCAGTTTTAGAAAAGACAAGGGTTCCCAAAGGCTTTGTTCAGCAGTTAGTTTCTCCAAAGAGCAGTCTTTGGACTTTGAAGAGGTGCTGAGTCCATAGTTTCTCGTGATGCCAACTCTCATCTCCAGCTAAAAGACAGTTCAGCACAATATTCAGCCAGCCTAAATTTCCCTTCATTCCTATGCCCAGAGTATCTAACAGGCTGGCTCTAGAAAGCTACCAATTCAATAACCTACAYTGACCCTCTGAGCAGGGCCACAGGTGTCTAAGGCTGGCCAAAAAACCAYGTTCCTCAAATCAACACATGATTTTGCAAATGAAAATGATAACTCATAAGGAGTTGGCGTTTTTCAGGTCAACTTACACCATCACGAACACATTGATTCTGAAAACGATGGGCGTGAGAAAACAAATGTCATCACAGCAATATATCAAGCGTTACATATTCATATAATACCATATGCGTTTCTAGTACTCTGTATAGCAAATAAAGGATCAAGTTGTCTTCATGAACTAGTAAGTCCCAGAGTACTTCAGCAGAGCYGTAACTGCAGAGACACTTAAGTCGCTTGGAGACTTTTGGTCACGTGGCCACAGTTCAGCAGAGTTCAAAGGTAGCTGCAAATATCTCAGAAAAGCTGGTTAAATATTCAGATGACATGAACTTCATACTGCTGCATTTTCCTCAATTATCAGTTCCTGAGCAAACTAGTTTGAAGTCAGCTTAGATATATGCAGACTGCAATACTAAGTGCAAACATATCTAGAAGCTCTAATTCTGARGGAAAAAAATGCATTTGGATAATCCTCTGCCCACCTTTTAGCCCTAGAAGCATCAACAGATAGATGCAAACATAAGGATCTGCTGGCAAGCCTTTACATCCTGAGTTCAGCCTAATTCAGGCGTTTTACAGCAGTGAACAGCAAAGTATTAAATACAAGCAGAAAAATAATRATTAAATTGATTAGGGATCACAGATTTTGGCTATGCAGGTTGGAAATTTATCTGAATCACGATTCAGAATTATAKTTTTTTTTTTAATGAAAAGAAAGTATTTTCAAGAATCAACGCAGCAAAAAAACGGGAGAGAAGCAGATGGAAACACTACACTGTCAACGTGCAACAGGAGAACGGGAATTTCGGAAAGGATTTCTGGCACCCTCTCTCACCAGGCAACAACGAGGCGAGCTGCGGCTCAAAAGGTAACTTCACTCGCAGGGGAGGCAAGAGACGGCCCAGGGTGGGGGCTGCGCCCCTCACCCCGCCCCGGACCCTGCGGCCGGCCCAGCTGCTTGCGCCCCCCCCCCCCCGCGGGCCCAGCGCCGCCTCCGACCCGCCTCAGGCGCCGGAGCGCTGCCAGGCGGACACACCGCTGCCCGGCGGCAGCCCCCGGCCGCGCCGCGCCGCACTCACCAGCCCAGCACCAGCCCGCTGGTGACCAGGAAGCAGACGAAGACGACGGTGATGTAGAAGAGCGGCGAGTACTCGTAGAGCGTGACGAGGAACACGGCGGCCATGGGGCCCCCGCGGGCAGCGGCGGCTCCCGCCACCGCCCGCCCGCCCCGACGCATGCGCCGCACCGCCCGCGCCTGCGCACTGCTGCCGCGAGGCCGTTGCCGCGCCCGGAGTCGGGCGGGGCCGCGTTGCCTAGTGACGGGGCCGCGTTGCCTAGTGACGGGGCCGCGTTGCCTAGTGACGGCGCCCGGCGGCTCCGCTCGTCACGCAAACCCGTCGCCGTGGCGGCAGGCCCGGCCCGGCGCTGTGGCGACTTCGAGCGGCTCTGTAGTAGCTACGTCCCGTGTACTCTGAATAAAGCATTTGAATGTGTGCGTGCACCCATAGGTGCATATCCAGCGCAGCCCTCCGCAGACACGAAATCATCCTCATTCCTTCTTTTATCAGCCCCGGCCCTCGGACTGTGGAGCTCCACTAAAGAAATGCTTCCAAATCCCTCCGATGACCTTTTAAACAGAGCACGCAAAACACAGGCAAATAYGTTTTGCATTTTGAAAGGAACAAGCTGCCTCCCTACGCGCTACAGCACCAGGAAATATCCGCCGTTAAGATCACACTGAGATTAAGACGCTGAAATAGCTACTTGGCAAAGCTCCGCTTCCACAGGGTTTACTTAATTCCTGCTGGAAATGTGCAATTTCGTCTTACTAATCTGGCATTTAAGTCCTTAATATCATTCACCTGAGGCTGTATTTGAGGTGTTAAGTCTTGACGTATGCTTTCGCTCTCGTTTAGTAAGCAGACAAGGTGATGACTTTTTCTATTTCTCAGTGTTAAGGGATCTTTGAGAAACAAGGCATTTTCTCTTCTCTTGTAACAGTCCAAATTTCCAGCAACACCAAAAAGGCCAGCTATTTTCCCCAGCACCAAGACTATGCCCACAGCCTGTTATGGAAGAGAAGTTTGTCTAGCATTTGCTGTTCGTATTTGTAATTTCTTGAGGCCAAATGCTGGTTTACTTCCAGCATCACAGTTAGCTTTTCTAAGCAAGTAGTCCCCAACCATGATGCTCTCCTCTTTCATCCTTACATATGTACCACAATTGACGTTAGACTTGGGTTGTAATTTGGGCAGAAGGAATGGATGTTACCTTCTCAATACACAGCAGTCCCTGTAGCTCAAATAAACAACAGATTTTTCTTATTCAAATAAAACCAGCAAGGAATCAGGATGCACTTTCAGGATTTCTACGAGCATCATAGAAATAATAATAAAAAAAAAAGTAATTTGGGAACCAAAATCTCTAAAGAACGCAAGTAATTACTGTTTACAAGTTTCTTGTGCCTATCACGATGGACGCACAGCACCTGATACCAGCATAGTCATAGCATTATTTTTAGCGCTGAAGATTAATAGATACTGGCTGTATTAAGGCTCCAGTCACGTAGAAACTTTAAYCAGAATGCTGCACCATTTAAGGTAGCGGGTTTCCACAGACAAAGCTCTCCAAAGATCAGGGTYGAAATATTCAGCCCTTTTCACATTTAAAACGGCATCAACCACCGAGCAAYGAAACTGCGGTTCTGTTTTTGTGCGTGTCACTGGGATCACCACTGCAGAGCGTCACCAGGGGAAGGCGGCATGTGRAAAACCACCGCTGGCTCATTCCACCTGAAGCGCTTCACTTCTGATGTTAGATACACTATTTGTGCAAATATTTTACTGAAGAGTGGGAAGAAGAATCCTTCCCCCCCCCAAATTAAAAGTGCTGCTGTGACCCCCAGTAACGTCACGGTGGGGTGGTACGACGCAGTGCCCTATAAATGTGGCACTGGCCCCATGGCAGCGATGGGGGGTGGGGGGGTGCAGAGCAGCACCACTGGGGCCCGGGATGCCCGGGGGGCCCCGGGGAGGCCCGGGGGGGCCCGTGGCTGCTCCCGAAGGCCCCTGAGGCCACGCAGGCCAAGGTGGGCTGCGTGTCGTGAYGGCACGCGTGTCCTGACCGTGCTCCTGTCGGCGCGGTGTTCCCGTCGTGACAACGCGCGTGTGTGCGGACAGCGCGGCACCGCC
>NW_028186557.1:5310894-5332162 GCF_003343005.1 Rhea americana
GGCCGTGCTGATTGGATGGGGGTGGGGGGAAGAGAAGGGGGCTCCGCCGCGCAGGCGCAGTGGGCGCAGTTCAGCGAGGCGGCGGCAGCAGCAGGAGCAGCGGGTGGCGGCGGCGGCGGCGGCGGCTTCCGTTGTTGGCGCGCGAGCGGCGGGAGCCGGGCGGTTGGGCGCGCGCGCAAGATGGTGAGCGGAGCCCGGGGGCGGAGGGGGCCGCTGAGGTGGGAGCGGCGCCGCGGCGGGGTCGAGGTGGGGCCTGGCAGGGGGGGGGGGGACGCGCCGCTCCAGGCGAAGCTTGATGTCGCCGTGTGTTTTGCAGGCAGAGCTTAAACTTCTTTCAGGAATTTGCACTTGGGCGGCTGCGCAGGCACGGCCAAGGCGGCTGCTCCGCTGGAAGAGTGCGGAGTCTTATCCCGGGTCCGCAGGGCTGGCAGAAATGACCCCTTCACGGGTGGGAGGGGAAGGCGCTTCGTGTGGAACAGGGCTTCACCCTTGGGCRCAGCCCCTGAGCTCTTCTGAAGTAGAAACCTCCTGAAACAGCGAGAGCGGATATTGACGGCTGTTGTGGATGTGAGGGAGGCAGAAAAAAAGTCTTTAAAACTTACAGAGACCAAGCAAAAAAGTGAAGGCTGCACCATGGTGTCTGACCTTAAAATAATAGAGTCCTGTCACAACAGAGCCTGATTGCCTCTCTGGCCGTTGTGAGGGAGCAGASACAAGGCCTTCTGCCAGTAGTTGGTGAAGGTGCAAGTTTGTTGGGAGTAATAATAAACATAATAGGATGTTTGCCAGTTGATTTTGAAAGTGGRGGAAGCAGAGCCACCTCTGTGCTTTTTGAGGAAACCTAGCAAACAATCAAGTACTCAAGTCGAGAAAGGTCTGATGAGCAGCCMGAACTCAGAGTTTAAACAGTAACTTTCTGACACGTAAGCTGTGATCTGTCTCGATGAAGARCTATTTAATAGACCTTGTGATTGTTTTGCAAGTATGTCTTTCACTGAGCTATTTTTCTTAAAGATGTCTTGAAATATAGCTACTTTGGCAGGAAAAGCTTGATGCCTTAAGAGTGTACAAGTACAATAATATGAGTAAGCTGGAGGTGGTAAATCAGCTTGTCTTCTCAGGCTGGCTTGCAGCTCTATCTGTAATGATAGGAGTTGGTTGTATGTATAAAATGTTGCTCCGGAAATGGCAGTGGTTGGTCTGGTACAGTTAAAAATTGCATATATAATGGAAGAAAACCTGCAGCGTTGCTTGTGAAATAATCATTTCCTTCCCCATCTTCAGTGTGATGAGTAATATGTTACTTGGATATTCTGAAAACTTGGAGTTAGTAATTAAACACATGAGGGGGAAATATGCTAACTTATTGATTAAAATGTTTAATTAAATGCTTCTTGCATGTGTGCAAATCTCAAGCTCAGTTAATACTTCTGAGGGTAAAAAGGTAGTGCCCCTCGGTTAGAGTCTGCGTTCTTCTGAAATACTAATAATAGCTCTTAGGACTCTAAATCTTTAAATTATTTTAACCACTTTACTACTACCTTAAGGGACTCTGATATCAGAACTCATCTTGACAAATGCACTATAAATTTATGTCTAAGAACTATGTTGCAGAAATAGGAGTCCTTCATAAGATAAATATTTCAGGGTAACCTGACTTTAGGAACAGCTAATAAAGTATATGGCTTTGAGACAGGGTAATAGAACAGATAAGTGTTCTGTTCTTTGTGTTAAAATCTGCTTTCATCTGTTTTTCTGGATTTTGTGTGTTTCTGAGACTTGCAATAGGTTGCAAGTAGTTCCACTTCAATAGCGTTTGTCCTGTGCACACATGCATGACATCTTTTTTTTTCTATTTTACTTGAAAGATTTCCCTCATCTTTCCCTCTCTTCTGCTATTTCCTTTTTGTAGAGTGAATCTCTGGTGGTTTGTGATGTTGCTGAAGACCTAGTGGAGAAACTGAGAAAATTCCGGTTTCGTAAAGAAACCAACAACGCTGCCATTATAAGTAAGTTAAAAACATTACTGGCGAAAGTTGCAAGGTCTTGCAGAAAATCCTATCTCCTCTCTTCCTTCCCATGTAATTTTGCTCCTGCAACAGCTAAATGTGATTCAAGAAGACTGCTTCTAGTATATGCTTCAGTATATCCCGTCTTCTCTGTAATTTTAATAATAACGTAATGCTATTCTTATGAAACGAGACTTGTCGTCTTTTGCTTTTAGCGGAGTATTGATACTTACATGTAGCTTGAACTCTGTAGTCCTGAAGTAAGAGACTTTGACATTTCTGTCTTTGAAATTTGAAAAAAAGAAATATTGCAATGAACAGCACTTAAATTGTGTGCTTCTTGACAGAAAAAATTTTGTGAAATCATGGGATAGGGACTGAGGAACAGAAGGGAAACACAAGGACTGCTGGGGGAATATWAAAAGCTTCATCCATACATTGTATAAAATGATGGCTGGACAACAGTTAAAATGTGGGTGGATGTAAGCATCTTTGTATAAAAAATTGATCTGTTTTATTTTGATTTATAGTGAAAATCGACAAGGATAAACAGCTGGTGGTACTGGATGAGGAGCATGAGGTTTGTTAAATGAATTGTAAATAAGAGTATCTTCAGCCTGCAATGTATTGTTGTCTCTAAGGTACTGCCTTAGTTTCAAATCGTTATCAAACACTTAATCTAATTTGGGTCATGAACTTATTTAAATGCATGGTCACTCTGCATGTAAAACACAGCACTATTAATAGTGGAACTTTGCAGAAGCAATTGAATTGACTAATTAATTGCACAAAAATTAATTTAAAGCTATTAAAACATAATGCTGTATGTAGAAAGCATCCTTTGGCACCTGTTAGCTTTTTGAAGAGATTTCTGCTGCATTTCCATGTTGATCAGCATTTTGACTCTGAACTGATTTGCCATCAATTAGAAGCTAGCATTGCTAATCCTTTGCAGACACTAAATATGATAGGTGGCATAATAGGGTCAGCCCAGTGTGTAGTGTTTCTTGWTGATACATGGGGCAAAATTAAATCCTTGGCAGGGATTTGAGTATTAGAGCTCTTATTCCCTAGAATATAGGAGTTAATGTAACATCTGAAGAGAATAGGGACTTTGTTTGCTTAAGAAGGAAGGACTGAATTTCCAAAAGCACCATTTATGTAGCTGATTTTAACAGATAATCTTTTGGGTGTTCTTTGTTCTGTTTAGTAGTAAAGTTAGAAAAGTAGAGTAGCTGCCAGCGTAATCAAATAGGGCCCAAAATGTTTTCTAAACTCATTATGCATAAAATAGGGATGACGATTCATGCTCACGTTAATCCTGTTTAGTCATAGGAATCTATTAACAGACAAGTTTTCCTAAACTGCTCTTGAACAGTTTACCAGAGATTGTTATCAGTTAAACTGTAGATATGTATCTAACTTAGAGCGGTTTCACTATTCCATTGTTCTGTTTCAGCCTTCATAGTACATAATTGCAAGTTAATTTGTTCAAATATTGCTTGTGTTTAATGTTACCAGGGTATTTCTCCTGATGAGCTAAAAGATGAGCTGCCTGAGAGACAACCTCGATATCCTTCTTATGTTGCTGGCATTTGGTCTCGTTCATTSCTGGAAACTGTTCAAAATGTTCCAAGCTGGACCTCACTTTTTCTATGCCAATTCTTGCCTGTAGTGCAACTCTACTAATGTTCTATTTGTGAAGTAACATAAGGATAAGCTCTCGTGAGGCACTGAGCAATTGTGTCCCACTTTGTAAAGACTTGTTTTAAAAAAAATGACTGATAACCCTTGAGCCTTTGCTGGGATTTAACTTCCCCTAAATGTTACAGAATTTAGTTTTAAAGGAAATAAACTGAAGTCATGCTACTGTTGATGTCAAGAAATGAGTAAAGTATACCAATTTTGTATGTGGCTCCTTATAGATACAGAAAACTGCCTGTGTAACTTAAGATAGGTTTTGATGATTTCTTAGTAAGTGGCCCATGCTATTTTACTGTTGTAACTGAACCACACGCTCCTCCCAAAAATCAGGGAGGAATTCCCATTCTCCTCAGTGGCTGGCTGGGTGACATTATTCTGGATGCCATGCTTAATCTTACATTATTCTGGATGCCATGCTTAATCTTACATTATTCTGGATGCCATGCTTAATCTTACTTTTCACGAACATAGTGCAGTAAGAGGCTATACAGGAAGAATCTTGACTAAAACAAAAAACCTGAAACAAAGCAGTGCTAGGTCTTCAAGGAACAAATTTGACTTTCATTAAGTTAAAAACTTACTGGTGGGCGTGGGAAGTCTTTTTACAAAGGTGAGGGAAGGACTGTTTGCAGTGGAAAGAGTGGGGTTGTTTTTAGCCCTCTAATGTGATGTGAAACAGCAATACGGAAACAGCCTTTGCTCTCAGATGTGGGAGGGATTGGTAAAGAAAAGTGAGGTCTGTTCTGAAAGTCAAATGTGGATCTGAAATAGTAGATGAAAATGAAGATAGAGAACAGTGAGACTACTTACCAAAGTCAAAGCATCTGCTAGAATGCAAGACTGAGGGAAACCTTTGTGCCTACATTAAGCTCTGATAACTGAGGGTTATAGCCTAGGAAAAATCATTGATTTTTAGTTTCTTTAACCTCAGAAAAAACATTCATTGTGTATAGTTACAAGTATCAGCATGAAGATGGAAGAGTTTCTTACCCATTGTGCTTTATCTTCTCCAGTCCAGTTGGTGAGTGAATGTTGTGAATGATAGCTACTGTGTACTGTAAAMACGGAATGTTTTTTGCTATAGAAGGTAAAGTGAGTGCTTAGTGTTCAAACAGTGATTCAGATAGTGGAAGATAAACTTACTTAYGGTGGTACTGGAATCAAGACATTGTAAAGCTGCAGTGTTAGCTGGAGACTGTCTTTGGTAAAGAGGAATTTCTGGTGTAATAGCTCCATCCTCACTGTCAGCTTGTTGCAAGTATCAGTACTTACATCTGTCTACCAAATCTCCTTAGTTGCTAGAGGTTCTCATTGCATTTGGGGTTTGCATCTAGAGCTCTTAGGAGGAAGTAGGGTAGAAGAGATCTCTTCTCCATCTTCCTCTCTTTCCCCCACCCCCAATAATTTCTGAAGGTGGAACAGAAATGTTAGTTCACTGTATAGCCTTCCAAAAGGTGTGCCCACTGTTCTTGGTAACCTGCTCAGCAACATACTGATGTAAACAAAAGAAGCCTGGAGCACTCTGCATCTATTCATGTAGATTTACCTTAACATGTTTCTTGTCTACCTTTCCCCAAATCTTGGAGAATCCTTGAAATATGTTCTGAGCCTGGTCTGGTCAGGAGTAAGGAGAGACCTGCAAATCACCACCTCTTTTGCTGAAGGTTCCTGGTTACCTCTGTCCTCTTGCTATTTTGGTAAAGTGATTGAGTGGGAAGACAGTCCTCTCATCCCCAATAGGGCATGGGGGGACAAGCCCCTGCAAAAGGGATTTGGATAAAACAGGACTCAAGGGGTTTGGCATGGAATTATCAAGGGAGATTTTTCCTGGGGGCCTGTGTGTGATGGGCAGCAAAACTGGATACCTCCAAACACTGCAGTGACATGCAGATGCAAAGGCCTATCGCAGCTTTGAGGGTGGAGGAGAATAGTGCTCTGTAACTGAGATCTGGGCAGGTGAATGTGGTGCGGTGGGCAGCCAGTGCTCAGAGAGAAAAACTGGAGCCTTAAATTGTCCCAAGTTTATTGACTAGTAGCAGCTTCTGCTGCCATTACAGCGATCCTCAGTATAGATCAGACTGCACTGGGAACTGTGTAATTTTAATAGAAATCAAATAACTTGTGACTTGATTTGGACTTTACAGAGCTGAATTGCCCTTATAGCTTCCATCTATGTGTTCTGAATTGTAATAGGGTAGCTTTCTGGTATTACTGGATTATCCTTGTTATCCTCTAGAAGAGGATAAATTGATTGCAATCATATCCTTCTTGGAGCTAGAATAACCAGGCAGGTAAGAGTTTAGCAACTAGTGAGCATATTTGTAGTTACCAGAGCATCTCTGTACAAATGTTGCGGGTGTATCTTTCTCCTTAGAAGGATGTTCCGAAAGTTGGAACAGCATCTTCCTGGAAGACCTTGAAATAGCTGAAGCAAGTGAACTTGGAGTACTTCGTAGAAACAGACAATTTAGATAATGTTCTTTATGGTCTGTAGGATTTAAAACTGTACCCATACCTAAACTTCTAAACAAGAAAAAAATTCTGAAGAAAAGGCAGCTATCTTTTTGTTAATATTTCTGTTTCAAAAAATATTCTGCCAGCAAAAGTTAGTGGTCAGACTGATGCCGGAGTCATAAACAAGAAACTATAGATTGGTTAGACTTCTAGCTGAATGTCAAGTGTGATTGAAGTTGCTCTGCTTTGCATTCAGCAAAAAAAGTAGCTTTGAGCTGCTAGTTCTGCTGGAGGGTTTGGGGGAGAGAATAATGGTATAAACAGGTATGGTATGTTTTCAGGCTGATTCCAGTTCAGATGCATGTTCTATTCCGAGCTATATAAATGTAACTAGTGCAGACACGGAAATCTTCTAGAAGTAGCAGGAGGGTGAAGAACTTAATGTGGTGTAACTGGCACACTACTGTAGTGACAGGAGGTAGTAGTTTGTAGTGTTTTGTTGGCTGTTTATTCTGAATTGGAATTAAAGTTTGCTGCAATGTTTGATACCAGGTCTAAGCAGAAATATAGGTGTGTGTTGAAACCAGTTCAACCTACATGACTATAACCAGCAAATGCTTTTCAAGTATGAAAGTAAGAACAAGGGTGATACTGTATATAAAGAATTAGGTCACCTCTTCTGCATGGAGACTCAGCTTTTGAGTTGGATTAAAAATCTGCTCTTTGAAATACTGCAGTTAAAATATCTAAATGCAATCTCTTCTTTCACAACTATAGGATGTAAGCCTGAACAGCAGATGATGTATGCTGGGAGCAAGAATAAGCTTGTACAGACAGCTGAACTCACTAAGGTATAAATGACTATTTGAAATAACTGTCTTCCCCTTAAATGCAGGCTTCAGAAGTTGTTTTTCTGTCTTACTGAACCTAACACAAGAAGGATATTATGAGACTTCAAAATAAGAGTGAACAGATTCTGTTTCAGGAAGACGGAAGAAAGGAGCATATGTAGGAATTTTTGGAGTTGTAAGGGACAGGAAGAAGAAAAATGTTCTCTGAGACCAAAATGCCTTTCACTGGGGTGGGTATCTTCACTTGGAGAAACTAATTTATTGAGAAGAACAGACTGAAGTCTGGTGTAGTATGGACTTGTCTGCTGTATGCTTCATGGTTTGTGGGATTGTGTACTTACAGAATCATAGCATTCAGAATTTATGTCTACATTGGAAGCAAGAGTGAAGGCAGTTGCAAAAAACTTACTGCTTGACTTTGTGTTAGTATGTACCCGTGTTCGGTACATATGTACCAAAGCTATTGGTTACATGACAGAACCTTTTCCTGATGGGTAAAAAATTTATTAGAAGATAGAATAGAGCTTAGACAGCAAGTCTAAATATTTGTAAGTAAAACGTGCCAGTTGCTGAACATCTGTAAACCTTCCTCTGTTTGCTTTCTCCACCCTGACACCAGAAGAAATCACTGCGTTCACTAAGCATAGGTTTGCCTATTAAAGGAAAAATAGTTGCCTAATTGTCATCTTGGAGGTCTCTTGAAATTTTTGCTTAATTAGCACCTAAATTTCTCAAGGTTTTAGTTTCAACTAGTAAAGGTACATAGATCCAATGGTCACTTCATTTTTTTTCATACAATATAGAATGATTTCATTATTCTTTTTATCTTCCTTATGCTGACTAGGTTCTTTAACATCCTGGTAAAAATGTATATTGGGGCAGGGGGAATATTGTGAACTTCCACCTCATCTAGAGGTGCTTGTAAGAAAGGACCACTTAGTGAGAAGGAAGTTTTGAGGAAAAGAAGGTGAAAGCCTGGGGACCTGCTRTATTGTACTTAGTATCACTTGTCAAGTGGGCAGAGTTCAAGCTGAAAGGCTTTTGAATGAAAGCCCAGATTAGAGGCATGTGATTATCTTCCTTCTGCAGCTGACAGTCCCCTGCATCCAGCACAGGTTGTTTACTTGCTCTTCAAATGTGCTTTATACTTGCCCTTCCCTGAGCTGTGTTTCATTCTAGCTCATGCTGTGACTTCCTCCTAGTGTGATTTCTGCAGTGATTCAACTGAGTCCTCATATTTTTCAATGGCTTGTGTATCAGCTTGGCTTCTGTTAAGCTATAGTACTTAATGCTGGAATACTGAAATYTGGGGTTTATATTCCATATTTTACTTAGTGATCTGCTGCTATCAACTGATATATTGATTTATTGTCCTAATACAAGAATCATTGTGCAGAGACTATTCCAGCAGGGATGGGAAATGAGAAAAGACACGAAATCTAAATTATTTCTTAAAGAAGATTGAAATTGTAAAATGGATAAGGACCAAACAGCAGGTTTACTGAGTTTGAGTCTTCTAAAACTCTTCATTCTGTCAGCCTTAGCATGCTTTTTGCAGCTAGATACCCTATACACTTGAAAAGACAGRTAGTTGATTTAGTACTAGAAATAGCTTTATTCTGATATGGTCAGAATAGTAACAGCAGTCTCAATTTTGTTGCTTTCATTGCCTAGCAAAACACTTCCCAAGGCCTGTGGATTTGCAAAACTTATCTACCTCTTCTGAAAAAKATGATCCTCTGGTGAGGCATCCCAAAGACTGCATTTAGTAATACCCTTCAAGAAAGTTTAAGTTAATTCTGTATCAAAATAGTCACTTTCCCATATGGAACATAAAGAGTATATTGTGGTTTTGGTCTCATTTTCAAGACTGTTAGGGTTATACTTTTTTGTGTGTGTGTGCGCGCAAGTCAAAAAAAAAAAAAAAAAAAAACTTCTATTCTGAGGTATAACCCAAGTCTGTTTTCTTTTTAGGAAAGCAAAATGTGCTACTGTAGTATGGATGTATTTCTGTTCAAAGCAGAATAACTGTTTTGATTTGAGCAAACTTCCTGATCTTTGGGGTTAAGTCAGGCCAGAAGTTAAATTCATTTTTCAGTCTTCAAGTGGGTGATCCTCTTGCTCTAAGAGTTAAGGAATTCCAGATAAGAGATGGTGCTGTTTCAAAGTAACTGAACTTGTCATGCTTGTGCTGTTCTCACAGATGTTCTTGAACAAGAAAGAAGCCTAGAAATAGGAATTACGGAATTCCCCCCTTGTTCAAGTTAGATTCTTGCCACTTAAGGTCTTGTATATTTTCCACTTGCTGTTACTCTAAAATATTAACTGATATTTTCAAGAAAGCGGATGAGAACTCTTAATTTAGTTACTGGCTTATTACAGGTATTTTAAAATCCACAGATAACTTGTGTGGGAAGGTATWGATTGCATCATATGCTTATCCTTTTTGAGTACAGGCACCTTGGATATTTATACAATACAATTTTGTTTAGGTATTTGAAATAAGAAATACAGAAGACCTAACTGAAGAATGGCTGCGTGAGAAACTGGGCTTCTTCCATTAAGAAAACCTCTGTAATAAGTATTTATGTACCATCCTGATAATACTGGAACCAGACATGAATACTTACATCTAAAAATGCACTGTATTTACATCTGTCTTCTGCAGTACATCTCTTGTGCAAAGTTTGTGCAAAGAATAGCAGATCTGTCTCCTTGAAGTAACAAATCTTTGCAGGTGTTTCCTTATTTGTACCTGTTAAAGGGAATATTACTCTGCAGGGACTCCTTTTGCACTCTTGTGATTAATATTTCTATGATTAGAATAGTTCTGAATTTATAACTATCTACAAACATAATTTGGAAGCTGATGCTAACTTTTTCTGAGCTACAAATGCATCCTTATGATGTATGCTAGCCACTTATATGCAAAAATTGTGTAGTCACGTACTTGTCAGACTTTTTGACTTCATGTCTTCTGAATTTTGCAAACTAGTCCCTGGAAGTATTTAGCATTAAAGACAAAATCTCCATACAACGAACCCATCCATCTACCCTTCCATTGAGTCCCTATGAACTTTTCCAAATTCCTGGAACAAACACTTTTGTCATTCCACTGATTTCTCAGTTGACTGAGTCAAATTTTACTAAATTTCAGGGCAAAGCTTTGACTGTCCAGTTCTCGTGCTGTTATAGTCTTACAGGAACTAAATGATAACAAAGGGCTGAATTACGACTCTGGTTACTCTCACACCAGATGTCTTGCATATATAACTTACTACACTGTTAAGAAGTTTACCTCTCTGCTCATTGCTTTTATATAAACACCTGGTAATACTGTGTGCCTTTAATTTGTTAGCTTTAAAACRACCTAAGGATTTTACACTGCCACTTCTTACAAATTTGGTAGAAACTTTGTTAAAGATTCAAAGTAATACTTTTTCCTAGTGCCTAGTGCTGCAGTTGACATCTGTTAAAAGCTAACCTCATTTTCTTTGAAATTCCAGTCATCTGCTCCGTTTGTAGGAGTCCAGGAAGTTAAAGCTTTTCATGATATTGAATGATTTATATCTTTTTTTTTCCGCTTTAAAAGTTGACTATACATAACTATGGAGTATTTTAATGACAGTCTTTTAACTTTCTTAACTGCTTGTTGGCCAAAATTACATTCCACTTTTACATAAGTGATAATTTGATTTTGATTTATTTRCGGTTCATCTCTTTGAAACAGCAAAGATTCTAATGTGAAAATAGTATTTAACTTTTATAAACGACCAGTCTTTTTACAGGTCTGTTTTATATTGAGTAGAATAGTTCTGATATGTGACATCATGTTCAGCGCATGCAGTGGCAAAAGGAGTACTCATGTGACAGTATCTCACAATCTAGCTCATGAGTGTTTGTCGTGCTACTGAATTAAATATCTGTGGAAGAGCAGCTTCCTGTTGATAACAACGTACCTTAAAGTACAGCTGCCCTAACATCTGTTTTCAATGAATGCAGTGTTAAATTGAGGCCAGTATTTCATGCTGTGAAACCTGTGCTGAAGGAAGGTGTGTGAAAATGTATGTTGTGTTAGTCTTAAGACATCCACCTAAGATCACATGGAATTCACTTGCAGGGGTTCTCAGTGTTGGCAAATCCCTTCTTAGTTTCATGTTACTGCTCAGTCATTTGTATACAAATCTGACCTGGGAGGAGCTCTTCAAAATGCAGATGTTAAGATCTGATTAAACTGATCTTTCAGTGCAGGAAATAATTTTGCTTGTAACTAAAGGAAATAAGATTTCTGCATTAACATATTGAACTGGAACAACACTGATTTCTCTGGACAGAAAATATTGATTATGAAACGGTTACTTGATCGCTCTGTACTACAGATCAATAAAAACAACACCTTTTGTGACAAGCTTGTATAAATAAGACTTTGGTTTAAGGATTGGTGTCACTCTAAGCATCCATCTTAAAACAGCAAGAGTCTTGTTTTGCTGGTATTGTGCTAAAGGTAAGACATGTCGAAGCACAGAGTGAGCGGATAGCTGCCACTTGTAATGTTCAACTTGATTTACAGTGGGGAGAACTGGATTAATAATCTTTGTCATTGTACTTTGTACACTGGTGGGCTGCCAGCATCCAGCTGCTGCTTGCACAGGGCTTGGCAAAAGTACTTGTAAAAGGGGCCTCCCTTTAAGGGGGGGGGAGCTGCTGCAGTCAGATTAAATTTAATTCTGCATCTCTGGATCACTGTGCCTTTTGCCAAGCAAATACTGCTGCTTACGGCTTTATCAGTGTACTGGAAGTCTTCATTCTGAGACTACTCAAAGGGAACGATCTCTTCCCTTTGATGTTCTTGTTTCCTCCACCTAAAGACTTTSTGCTTTAGCCTCTGCCCCTCAAGTCTTCTAGAAAGCAATCAAATCCTGTTGAGAGCTTTCAAGCCCAGAGTCTTGTGAAAGATAGTGTTGATGCTGCTCAGCCCACCAGTACTGTTCTTCAAGCTGTGTTACTTGGTAGTTGTACCTCCTTCCCTTCTTCTCTTGCCTCTGCTGTGGAACTGAGGAAGCAGCTGCAGGTAGCTGAAGAATGACTATGCAGAGGATGTTTGCTGTTCTACACTCATTTGTGGTTTCCGTATTTTTAATGCAGTGTTCTGACACAACTGTCTGCTGCTACTTACTGTTCAAGGCTCTTGGTTTAGGTAGTAGTGTAAATTAGGAGGCCAGTAATGCTAAATTCATTAAGCAGAGATGTTAACTATATCAAACTTGTCCTGCACAAATACATGTTTTTCACAACATTTTCTCACCTTATCCTTAGAACTGCACTTTTGTTATTGCTGCTCCTTTAAGATGGGTGGGAAGCAGCTGTGTTCATGCTCAGAAGGCCAGTATGTTCTGACTGCGCTTTGCTCTTGATTTGCCTGTTTGTAATCATAATTTGTCTGAATTTTTAGATCTCTAAAGAGTGCTCAAATTGAAGGACAACCTAATTTATCTAATGCCACCTAGGTGAGCCTTTGTAGCTAAAGGTCTGAGAGTTGGTATTTTCCACTGTGAGCTGCTATTTTTCAGGAGTTTAAGTGGGCCGTAAAATTCTTGGCCTGAATTAAGCCTGAAGGCCTGTCGTAAAGAGAGTCTTCTGCCACAATCTGATTTGCTTTTAAATATTGARTAAGTGGCTGAGATACAGCTCTTGTAATCACGTTAATTGATGGTAAGGTGAGTTAAAGCATGAGTTTGCATGTTAGGCCATAAAATGGACTTGTAACATTTGAATATTTCTCACAAAAAATGTTTAAATGATGGTATTCGGTTTAAAAGTGTTTCTAGTATCATGAATGCTGTTTTTCAYCTGTAAAAGGAGGCAATAATGCAGGTGTTGACACCTTTCCACTTCTCCAAAGGAGCATCTTGTGCATTTGTACCATGATTCTGTTTTTGTATCTTAAACTGTAGAATAGCTAGTCCAGAACCAACATTAAATTGATATCAAGGGTCTGAGTCAAAAATGTAAAAGCAAGGGAGTTGATTCAATTCCTCACCTTAGTGTGCTCAGAAAAAAAGTTTTGAGCAGATTTTTTTTTTGTAATAAATACTTATAGTAAATGCAAAATGGAGGTGTAATGGGACCTGAGAAGGGATGCAGTGAAATTCTTGGTTTTGTTACATGGGTCAGACTTGATGCRGCTTACTGTGTGCTGTGACATGTCAGGGTTGGCACCAGTGCTGCAGATCGTGAAAGGTGTGAGAAAGGTTTGTGGCCAGTCTTGATAACTTGGCAATTCCGTGAAATTACCAGTAAACAGTACAACTTCCATATGCTGTTTAGTTTCTGCTAGTTCACATTGCATGTTTACTTTAAACCAAATCTTTTTTGCTAAGCATGGTGCTTGTATTGGTTTAAATAAAGTGTTTAATTAAAAGATTCTGTTCCCTGTRTTAATTGCAAAGTAGCCCATCTAGAATGAGGGTCTACGAGGGGGAAAGACATCAATATCAGGCGTGACTTTCTTCCTTTTCTTCCCAGAGTTTGCTTTGAACTTGTGTGGGATTCAGTCTGGAATATGCTTCCTCACTTGCTCTTCTACATGTAAAAATTCCTCCTCGCATCTTTTGCAAGGGTTGGCAGTAAGGGAGAGGGAAGGTAAACAACTGCTGGAGCACCATGGGGTGACTGCTRTCTCTGTCCACTGCTTTGCACCTTTGTGTCTCAAAATTCAGAGCTGTGCATTACTCGGGTCACACAACAGCAAGGGGCTCTGGGGGGATTCTGAAATGCTGCTTAGATGTTCTTGTTGCAGCTTTCCCACAAGACCAACACTCCTGCATAATCTGGAGATCCAAAAGAAAACAGAGTGCAGGTGCCAACTGTCCTGCATTGCAGGACAGGGAGGCCCCATAGTTTGGAGGAGTCAAAGGAATTTAGTTCTGTCTTTTCCTTCTCATGGTTGTTGGCGCATGTATTCCCCTGCTTTTTACCTAAGCACACTAGGGTCACTTYATCAAAGCACTCCACCTTTCCTTCATTCCTGTTGACTGTTTCTTCTTTTCCTTGTTTTTTTTCTTTGGAGACTTTTTCTYGTTGAAAAAGCTATCAAAGGTAATCCAAACGTTAGTAGCTGACACCTATTTTGCTTCTGCCAGTGCTGAAGAATAGCATTAATGGACCACAGATTAAACGTCATGGAAGTTAAACTTTTCTTTTTTCAGRTGAGAGCAACCTTTTGTAAATCTAACAGCTCTTTGGTGGACTTGATGCACAGCTGGTTCAGTACATCTGGCTAATGAATGACTTCTTGGTCACCTAAGTATGTTACAGCTTTTGCCAGAAGCTCTGAAAAAATAGCTAAACTGCTRTGGAAGAACAGTCCTCTCAAGAGGAAGAGCGGCTGGTTAAAGGTGCGTGTGTGGGGGGGAGGTTAGGAACGAATAGTTCTCAGGAGAGAGAGGCCACCTGCAGTCCTGTGACATTTTCTGTTCATTGAATATGTGTATCTAGAAAATAACGTAGTAGTTTACTGATACTAGTAGATCATTGAGATAGTGAAAACAAAAGCTGACTAAAAATAATTGCAGAAAGAGCTAGGGATATAAAGAGTGGTTGCTTTAATTCAGGAAAGGTGTTTGGCTTGTAATAGCCGTATGAGAAGAACAGTTGTGTGCGCTCGGCAACAGACAGAGAAGGGAACGAGAACGAAGCGGGAAACCTCCGCGCAACAGTGCGGACTTGCAGTGCGTGCGCGGCCTGAACGGCACCCGCAGCTGGAGCTTGCTCTTCCTGGTGTACGAGCAGACGGCTTGGCGGGGGCTAGGAGGAGTTTGCTAAGGGGATCCCGTGACTTGGCAGGGCCTTGGGTGGGGACAGTGCAGACGAAAAAGGAGAACAGAGAAGCGCAGCCAGTTTTGGAGCTGGGGCCAGAAGCGTCCGCGTGCGCCAGGGTCTCYTGGCAGCAAAAGGCTCGGGGGTTAGTCTCCTGCAAGGCTCCTGTGTGGCAGCAGTGATGATTTCAGGCAGGCTTTACCCCTTGGACCGAAACTGGGATGTGTGGCCGGCGGGCCAGCCCCTGCGCTTGTGTKTTTGCCCAGTCGCGGTAGCTCCAGTTTGGGTGATGCCCCACAAACCCGCCTGCAGCAGCGGGACAGTCCTTGACACGTGTGTCGGGGCGGTGGGGGCACATCAGTATGTTAGAGACCTGACAGCTGAATGAAACTTTAGCCTGCTCTAGTTGGATCGTTCCTGTGTTACAGTAAAATACGTAACAAGACTTGCCAACCTCAAAAAAGGTGGCTGGTCGGGGGAAAAAATACAGATTAGTGCTCAGCTTCGTGCTCAGCAGCCCTGCAAAGTTGGCCACGGCTCCCCTGCCACTTCTCATAGGCTTTCTTCCATATCAGCTTTTGCTTCTGTTCGGACACGAAGGCTCTGCGATCTTCTGGGGATAACGGGCTGTCTGCTGCAATCGTGTATGCCCCYAGCTCGTGCAGCCTGGCCTCGGGCTGACTCGGCTTGGCACGCCTGCTCTATGCTCATAAAGTGGAGGAAATGATTTTAATATGTTTGCGGAGATTTAAATATATATGCCACTAAATTGCAATGTACATATAACTAAATGTAAATATTTTATAATTCAGTTAAGTGTCTTTTCACACCACAGGGGATTGTTTTCCCTAGACTGTTTTATAATGTTTCATTCTTTCAGGGACTGCAAAAATGTTCTCAGTTAACTAGTTCACCTGTGGTGGTGAGACATCTCATGCAGAATGTGATAAAGCTTAACTAAAACTCCCCTGATGGCTCTTGCAGGAGATGTGGCAGATGACAGCTGTAGTCCAGAAAGCCACTGGATGCGGAACAGATGTGAACACTGGGAAAACAGCACGACTGTCTTTCATGGCAGATTTGCTGCTGCAATGGGGAAGTCCTGTCAAGGCTTTTTACAGGCGCAATTACCCGTTCCTGCTGTTACGTGCCGTGGAAGGCAGCTCATAGCACAAATGCAGCTTCTCTTCCTTTTTCTGCAGTACTTGGCTCCCCAGCGATGTATAATGCGTGCTTGAAATSCCCAAGCCCAGCAGCATCTGCTGTTGTTGCCTCTTTTGAGCAGAAAGTGTAAAGAGTGTAAACAAAAACAGGGCAGGGGATGCTCAGTGCGAGGAACRGGGATGCCAGCTGTCCTGTGCCTTGGCTAGAGCTTTAGAAGGCAGAAGCACAGCAGAAATCCAGGGATCGCTGCCCTCGCTGAGCTGAGCAAGGAGCGAGAGAGATGTAGCGATTCTTGAGATGATGTCTCATTTTAAATATTCCCCTGTTGGAAAACACTGCTGGGTAACTGGAAGGAGAATGTGCCTGCCCCGCTCCCAGATGCAGTCCGTCTGGCCATCTGCTCTGACAGCAGCAAATCCTGGATTGATTTGTGAATGTGATTAATTCAGCTAGGATGACTGGATCAAGGGATCAGCTAGAGACAATATTTGTACCCTACTTCCAACTGTGAATGTGCAATTGTTTGCTTCAGAAGCACAAAACAAATTGTATAGCAGTATTACTGGAAGAATGGGAAAACTGATCCACTCTACAGCCCTTTTTTTCCTTAGATGGCCTCATTCCCGAGTCTGTAAGTAAAATCTAATGTAAGCCTGCTATCCCTGTCTATGAGCAGAGCTGTTCTCATTTTACAGACAGCTTCTGCATTTCGCTTTACTGATGCTGCTTTTCATTTCCTTGCTGGACTTCAGTCATAAGATCTTAGAGCTACTGGCTTAACTCCATCGTGTCCACCTGTCCTGGAGAGCCAGACACCGTGTGCGAGCCCATCCCTGCTCCTCATGCCCATGCTTACTAATGGGAGAGCTAGTACTGGGTTAGAGCCGGTGCAGAGCAGCCCATAAATCTGCATAAATCACAAGGCGGGTGAATGCTAGTGCCGACAGAGCCTTGAGCTGATCTGGTAATACAGATGCGGCTGGAGAGATCAAAAACAAGATTTCTGAAGGAATTTAGATGTGAACCAAGGCTTTTGGAAATCCTRTTTAGTGTGATTGAAGTGTCTAAATACCCATGGGCCCCCAAGGTCCAATACTGAAAGCCACATGGGCTGTTTGTGGAAGAAGAGAGAGACCAAAGTCTCTTGCATCACCTGCTGCCTTGAGTCTGCTGCCCAGATCTTCAAGGGTGCTACAGATCTTCTGGGACTCTCCAAGCTCCTTGAGGGAAGCTTCAGGTGCTGATAACGGGGTGGTGACTTTTGGCTCTTGATGAGACATCTGAGCTTTGAAGACCTTGGTTTTTGGTGCAAAGCAGGAACTGCCTGCCTCTTCTCCATCTTTTGGGCAGAGGCAGTAACGATGACAGCTCTGGGGAGTGAACGCCTCACTTTCTGTCCCACAAAGTTAGGAGCCCTGACTGCYGTGATGCCACCTCACTGCCATATCCAGCAATGACTGTTTCTACTACAACAATTAGCAGTGGAAATAATTAACAAGGAGGACTTTTTAAAAAGTTATCATTTGGTACCAGATGTAACGTCATCTGACAATATTGGTGCTATGGTTTCAACTTCTCTGTCTACTCAGATTGATACCGCTGCACTGGCTTATATTTGGATCACAATTTAAAAGCTATTTTTYAAAGAGCTAAGTCTAAGGATGGGATTTTCAAAGTCCTCACTGATGCAGTTAGGATAACACAGAGTATTTCTGAAAACCCTGCTTTTTAAGGAGAGGCCAAATCCTGAAATGCAGCTATAAAACAGTTTTTGAAAAAACAATTATCAGCCCCTTTGCCTAGTCACACACTGGTATTATACCCTAGGCACTGAATTGCAYGGATATCCATTAACAGGAGCTCTACAGAGCAAGAGAAAAACAAACCCTCTTGCTTAAAAGGTAGGTTGAGGATTTAGCCCATTAAAAGGAAAACTGTTGCCATCTGACAGTAAATATTGGGGAGGGATTGAGGCCACGAGTGGATTCCATAATCAGATGTGGTGAGATGCCTGGCAGCATCTGCATTTTGAAATTGAGTTTTAAATGTGACGTTTGTTTCTCTTGGGATTTTTTTTATGTGCAAATGAATTTATAACTTTAATTTGTTTACTTTGTCACATACGTAATAACAGAGTCTAAGCAGGGAGTCTAAAGATGGGTTAATTAGCTCAACAGCAAGGGATATTTGCCAGTTTGGAAGGRAGCTGGTGCACTTGCAGCTCCAGGGATCTTCTCGTCCTGCTGCTGCTGGATTAAGAGTGGTGAGCCAAAATCCTGATGCCTGATCTCATAAATGAGGTAAGTAAGTGCACTTCTGATCAAAGAGTTCTTGTTTCTTCTGGTGTGTATCTAAAGGTGTGTAGAAAGGTGACCCCTGCTAGACTGCACTAGAGGTATTTGGTGAGTCTATTCTAAATTGTATAAAAATACTCAAATTTTCCTCTCCTAAAGACCCAGTAAATGAAGTCTTTAATCTACTGAAGTCAGTATAAATTTTATTATTGAGCTTAACAGTATTAGATGCTGCCCTGGTATCTTTAACTGAAATCACTATTTTTTCAGGCATGTTATTTTTAACATTGAAGAAAGTGGTTCTCATGCATTAATAGCGTGATAATTCAAAGAAAACRCTCTCTGCAGAGCACTCTAGTCATGACCTGCCAGAGTCATCTATTCTCAGCTAAATCTTCTGTCTGAATAGACTGTATAACATGCTGAATTATGATTGATTATATTACTGTTTTCTGCTAAGAACAAATATTTAGAGGGATTTAAGATGAAGTGAATAGACACTGACATTTTCCCTTGGGATTCAAATCAGGATTAAACTCTGTGAGTCCAGAAAAAAAAAAGGAAATGCATTAAAAACTATCTGCTGTCTCCAGATCTCTGCTGTGTCTTCCTTATACAGATTTTTAAAACTACTTAGTGATTTTTACTTGGGACTTTTTTGCAAGGAAGAAGGCTCCTAACAGTCAGTTGTTGTGTGCTTAGAGGTCCCCCAAAAAACGAATGAAAGGAGAATTGATTGGTTCCTTTTCTACAGAGTCTGCTTTTAATTTCCTTTAAAAGACAATCTTTAAAAGATCTTAAAAAGACAATCTAGAATATAAGAGATCCTTCAATGAACAGCTCTTAGTGGTACAAAATTACATCTCTCCCCCATTTTTCCTAATAAAATAATGTATACAGGCATTGGAGCTAATAAAATGTTGCGTTCCTTGAGGATGCGCGTGCAAATCCACGGCTGGCAGGACACGTCTCTATTGCACAAACACATTCGCTTGTTCACGCGCATGCAGTTRGCAACGCAGCAGCACCATTGCTCGGTCACGTGCGGAGCAGGTCGTTTGGTTTCCTCTTCTTGCCCTATGTTGTAGCTAATACGGATCACATATCCTAATCCAAAAGCATCGGCATCCGTTTTACCCGGAGGGCTGTGAAGTCTTACAGCCGCCGCTGAGGGGCACCGACGTCCTCGGCGGCGGTACCGCTGGCAGCGGTCGGTGGCCGGCCCGCGCTCTAGGCGAACGCGGTGCTGTGCCGTAATCCTGCGGGGGGTCCTCAGGGCACGCGCAGGTGTCTTGAAGTGCAAGTGGCTCCACTTTTCGTRCCTTATCGATGAGCCTGGTGGCTTTTCGCAGGTCCTGGCGGGAAGCACTTCTCCTTTAGCAACAGAATTAGTGGATTTAGTGTTAGAGCAGCTCCACTTCCACAAAAATTTGCCTCGCCAGGGAAGCTCKAGATGGAACAGGCAAGCGGCGATGCTCGCTGTATCACAGTGTCTTTTTAAGCAGGTATTTGCCTTGAATGGACGCAGCTCTTCCACATCGCAGGGTAAGCCCCAGCGATCCCTCGTCCCCCCGCGCGGCTGCAGCCCYGCACACGTCCTCTCTTTGCTTCCCTTGGCTGTTCTGAGGTGAGCGGAGCCCCCGTTGCCTTAGGAAGAGCCTGAGAAAATGTGGAGCTCAAACAGCAGACGTGGCTCTGCCAGCAAAGCGCGGGCAAGCAGCCTCGGAGCCGGCAGGGCCGAAGAGCGCCCCGCGCCGCTGCCTCCCGCCGCTAAACGAGGGCCTGCTGGATGAAAGGAATAAGCAGTGCGCTAATAAATAAGGCCTAAGTTCTCAGAGAAGGCGTACTTAGGAAAAGGAGTTGTTGCAGGACCGCAGTTTGGTCACGTCGTGGTTGCAACTCTCTCCCAAGGAGCAAGGGACGGGAAACGGCCATGCGAGCGGCGGCAAACGCCGGCGCCGGGGTTGCTTTCGTCCTTATCTGGCCCTCGGCACCAARGTTTTCGGTAGCGAAAGGAAACCACGGGTGAAGGAAATAAAATACACCTGTTATTGTGAGACTAAATTAACTGCRTGTAAAGCTTTCTGGCAAATACCAGTGCAAAAATGTTATTTGTTATATGTCTGCTGTTAGTTTTATGGAAATGATTGCTTGCAATATTTGTCTGGGAGGGATGATTGCAGAAGTGCTACCCTGACTCTCTTTGTTTTATTGCAAGGTATTATGGCTTTAAAAYAGAAATGACTTTTATATAATTCAATTGAAGAAAAATACACGATGTTCTCAGACTATTTGTTTTCTCACCTCCTTGTTGCTTCTGTTTAGGGAAGGACCTGAATTGTATTGATTTTGGATTGTATGAAGTTGTTATCCTCTTCCCCCAGGGCACGCGCAGTTCTCTGCTCTCAAATATTTCTTCCAAACAGACATTCATCATGTGTTTTTTCCAGACATTCTTCATATGTTGTCTTATCAGATCATCCCCGCTGAAATAGCATCATTTTTATTGCTATTGCATGTCTGTCCTCCACATTTCTACCTGGAGAAAATATATGTTCTTTTTTTTTTTTCTTCTAGCTCTGAGTCAAATTCCGTTTTCAAGCCAGTTTTTGTTACCACTTCCTTGCTCTTCAGTTTCTTGGGTTTGCAAAGGCGCGAGGCGCCACGTCTCCTCCTTTAGAGCCCCGCGGTGTTTGCCAAGTCTTGCATTAACAAGCGCAATATTAGTGCGTTAGGAAAGGTCTGTATGTGCCACGTTAATACAACRCGGTATCAGCAGGTTGGGCCAAGTCCGTATGTGTCATATTAATAGAATATAGTAGTAATAGGTTAGGGAAGGTCCGTATATGCTGTTTTAATATAACGCGGGGTAATCCGTTAGGACGAGTCCGCGCGTGTCGTGTGTCAGGACACCGCGGTGTCAGCGCAGGTCCGCGGCGGCGGCGGCGGGGCGCGAACGCGGGTCCCCGGGGCG
>NW_028186557.1:5332752-5358862 GCF_003343005.1 Rhea americana
GGCAGACGGGCTCCCGAGGAGGCAGCGCCGGGAAGCCCGCCCGGGAGAAGGGTTTACCGCGCTCCTGCCGTGGGCCAGGTCGGCTGCGTATTTGCTGGAATAATAAGTACACCGCTGGTCTCGTGCTTTCTGTTAACACTTTGTTTTAGAGGGTTTTGGTAATTGATGAGTTTCTTGTCTCGAACCTGGCGCAGGGGAGCTAGGAGGCTACCCCAGACCAGCCACGGGAGCCCTGCTTTTGGAGAGCAGGGCTGCGAGGAGGACGGTACTCTTGGCCATATTCCAGGCTGCTTAGTTACCCTTTAAAAAAGCGTTTTATTTTAACACAAATGCTGTCTCGTAGACCTCTTTGACTTTATCTTGAACATAAACGATCCTTATCCAGGTAACGTGTTGATTCTCTCAAAACTTTTTTTTTTTTTTTTAATGTTTGATAGGGTATTTGTCCTGTAGAAAGGACTTTAATTTTATTTCATATTGGTATCTTTAAGTATCTTTGTATAAGAGCTCCAACATTAAAAAAAGCGTACGTAATGTCTGTGGATGCATCTTAGGGCTACGCAAACAGGTTCAGAGACCAGACATCTGGCTCCTTTTAAGGTTGCTTTTGCGCTCCTGTTGTTAATGAGCCAACCTGTGTGTCGACACTTGCRACGTTCGGGGTCTGGGCCCGGAGGAGGCAGCGAGTGGGGTCGAACGCTGCCAAAATGCACGTGGGGAACCTGTTGCTCGCGGGTGACAGTGTGTGAATGAGGGAGGTAAAAAGGCAAAGTGTGGTTAGCGGCAGAAGTCCCCCAGCATCTTAAACATCTTCCTTTTTGTTTCCTGAACCTGTCTCAAATTGCATTTTACCTCGTGGGTTTATGGCGCTGCACTTCCCTGTTCACGGAGAAGAAACTGCGTTCCTGAATGCGATGGCGGCACTTGGAAGCTGTGGCTCTGTACCAWCACGTTATTTTTTCATGGATCATGTATTTTACTGCTTCTGGATTGAAGAATCATAACTGTTTCAATTTTATTCTAGATTATAGCATTTGATGAACTGAAGACTGATTACAAGAATCCCATAGACCAATGTAATACGCTCAATCCTGTAAGTTGCATGATGAACGATTTCTTAAAGACATTAATGTACAGTACTTGTTTTTGGTAGTATCTTGATTTAATCGAAACAGGCAGTAGAACTGCATTTGGGCTGACAAAACCTAGCTATTGGATAGAGCTCCTAGGGAGAATTCTTTATCTGATCATTCTTTACGTTCAAGGTTGAATATTCTGACTATTATTAATCTGCTGGTGATCTTGTCAGCTGTCATACTAACATTCTTTCAATCTGCTTTTTACATTTTCGGCACAAAGACAGTTGAAAAGGTCAAAAAGATTAAAAGAGTCAAAATTGCATTAAAGGTGTGTACTGCTTTTTAGTTTAATGTTTTTAATGCTACTTCATTTTGTTAGGAACATTTGTACTACTATTAAGATGTTTTGTTTATTCTGCTTGTTCATCTGCTTGTTATTTGTCTGTTTAGGTTTATAGCAACTTYATGACTTTCCATATTTTGTGCAAAACAATTTTGCTTGCTTACCCAGTGAAGTGGGGAAAACTGTTACATGCCTATTTTTTACCTCCTGTTGATTAGCTGAAGTAACTTCAGATAGAAATAGATAGTATTTTTCAAGCAATATTTATTAAACTTCGAGATCAAAGGAGACCAGTTGTTTTTAAATATTGACCAAGTAAGTTGTGACCTTGCTTGAGGGTTTTGATGGGCGTACGGTGATAGGCCTTGTTCTCACTTTTTGTTTTGTGTCCCAGGATCAGGGGTGTATCTTGGTGTCCTTTTTTGGATGCAACTCTGACAGTCCTTGATTTGTGAAAAGCATTTGAATGAACTCTTTGCTTGCGATTATGAAAGGCCATTAATAAAAGAGAGGCTTATCAAAAAGCATGTATCTCGATACAGCCGAATCTCCTGCTCGTTTCCCGTTGTTCTAATTTTGGCCGGGATAGCCGGAGTGAAGCAGAGCGCAGGGGCAGCRCAGCAGTGCAGCCTGAACTGCAACTTCCCCGTGTTTGAAGAGTTAAGTAAATTATGCAAATGCCAAATGAATTTCCATTTGCTGGGGTGGAGGGAAGCGTACATTAAACACGCACCTCGTGAATCAACAGGGAGCATTATAGCAGGAGGATGAGTGGGGAGCAGAGGAGATGATATGCAGAGGGTTGCTTCTTGGGGAGTGAGGTCTGATGCTCGAAGAGATGCGCATCTAACAGTTTCCCTTGCTTGGTCTGTTTGACAACCATTTCTGCTATAGTACGGGGGAGGGCAAATTCTCATTACATTTATGCATTATGATGCATATCTTATCACAGCCTATAATGTATTATAATGCGCATGTTTAAAGCAAATATTAACCTTCTGTTAACCCACATGCATGTAGTGTTTATTTWTATGATAGTGTTGTGAAATGAAAATATTTAATAACTTGGTATTTTCAGTTGTGAGAAGTAGGTTAGATGTTAAGAGTAAAGTTAAGATCCAGACTGGGAAATGATCCTGGACAAAGGCACACAAGTGTTGYTTTTCTGTACAAAGAATCAAAAATTCTGATAACAAGGAACTGATACACACTTCAGTAGCAAGACTGGCTCAAAATAGTAACTGCTTAGTATACTGTTGATRTCTTCTCTTTCCTGCTCCTGTTACAGTAGCATCTATTCTCAGCGATGTTTCTTCCTCCCTARCTTTTGTGATAAATATCACGATAGAGTATGCACTGATTTCATTTTCCTAGAGAAGTGGAAAGAGTAAGGAAGGAGGATAAAATGTTGTGATAAATTTGTAAGAGGCAGATATTCTGGTATGGGTATAGGGTATAAAAAACAAGAAAAAGAGAAACGTGTTTGTTAATAAACTCAGTAGGTTTCAGACCTGGTAAATCTGTTTCAGTGGGCTGCCAAATGCACTGTGTCTTGTGTGGTTAGAGGGTTCCCCCCTCCCCTTTTTATTATAATTGTCAAGTTGTGAATGGTAAGTATACCAAGGATCTGTTTAAAAAAGAAACAAGAAAAAACAAAAAAACTTGAAACATTTCATTGATGACAGCTCATTTTTGTTGATACTGAGGCAAGTTTGTTTTGTTTGGTGTTTTTTGTTTAAAGACATAGAAGATAGTAGCAGAATAGATGGGGAGAATGTCTGTTTGCTGCTAGTATTCAGATTTCTAGGAAGGTATTTTTGGTGTTTAGAAGAAGCATCTGCTTAGACAGAATGAAAGAAAAYTACAAAACACTGAATCTTGGATGTAGTCATCCTACACAGACGGTGTTGTGTGTTATGTATATATGCACGCACACACATATGCATGTTTATATAGACATTTAATTTAAAGCCTTGATTTAGAAATGGAGATTTTTTTTTCCTGAGAAGTTTTAGTTAGTGATCCTGAGTTGAGGAGTCAGAAACTTAGATTTGCTTCTTTCTGAACTGTCTAACAAAGAAGTAAAGGGTGCCATTTTTGGGTGACTTTATTTTAGAAAATTTGACTCTTGTGCTAGGTGCGAGGTTTTGCTGGCTCTTTGCATGCATTTAATCTACATATCTCTCCGTATTACTCCTTTTAAYAACACTAATGCTACCTGGCATTTCACGCTTTCTGTGATTTCACAGTAACGGACAGTTAGCTCTGCAGACTTCTGCTGGGAAGCATGATACTACAAAGCATGTGTATTAGGTTCTCGAAAGGCCTTGTCTGAAGGAAAATGAAACTGGCCAATATGCCATGAACTGCACATGCATAGCTGCTGCTCTTCCCTCCTCCGCTGCAGAGAGCATAGTGCTTGTATTTGTGCATACTCACGTGCCTAACAATGTTACGGCTGATTTTGTTCGATAAGGCTTTGCTGAGGATGTTACGTTTTAGTAATAGTTTGAATTTGAACCCTTAGGACACATGTATTAATACCAGAACAAAGCTTTAAAATAGTGAAACACAAAACGTCTGCTACAGGGAGCACATTTCCTATTGGTATTTCGATGTTGCATGAGCAGAAATATCTTGACGCCCTCTTCTGAGGGTCATGAGGGTCATGTACAAAATGTGGAAGCCGTTAACAGTGCACTTAGATAACAGAAGCAATAAATACAGAAGCAATTTCTGTATCTTTCATTTTTTAAAATATTCTTTTTGGTTGATGAGTATAATGTGAAAACAGCAAAGCATACATTGCTAGTTGTTTTCACTTTCTGCAGTCGCCTTGTTCCTRTTAGTGTTTTTAGTAATATTCTTAAACAATAACTTACTTCAAAATAAATTATACAGCATAGGGTTTGAATAAACAAAACTTGTGACTCATATTTTTCTTTTCCAGCTTGTACTTCCAGAGTACCTCATCCATGCATTCTTCTGTGTTATGTTTCTCTGTGCAGCAGAGTGGCTTACACTGGGTCTCAATATGCCATTGTTGGCTTATCATATTTGGAGGTAATATTGATGAGTCTGGTATCTCTGTCGTCATGTTAATTGTAGCTCATTTTCCAGTTGCAGTGCTTCCTGTTAAGTGTTCTGCTGCTTTGGTGAATAAAGGTGCTTTCTGATAAGACAAAGCTTATGTCATGGCTATAAAATATAAACTGTTGCATTGCTTTCTCTGTAATTTCTTTATTTTTCTTGCTATGCAAGAATTGGGTTCTGTTGTATGTGCATTGGTTTTATCTGAAACATCAAAGGCCGACTAAAACTGCAACCTCACGCTGGCTTTGAGCCAGTGTGGCCTGCTTGTAAGGGTGGCAGTCCTGCTTTCCTCCTACCCTCAAGCTACAGGTGCCTCTTTCTTGYGTTGGTGTTAGTGCCAGCGCTGCTGTGCAGGGAGCTGCAGGAAGGCAGTAATGTGGCAGAGCAGTGACCAGCGCAGCAGCTGGCGTTCACGGTGCCGCTGCATCCATGCCAGTCTTGGCATGGAAAGGAATCAGAAGGGTGGAGGTAGGACTGGTCCTTTTGCTAGTAGCCTGCATAAAACTAGTGACTTTTTTTTTTTTTATGCTGCCCCAAGTATTTGTGATAGTCAGCATTCATTTCAGTAGTGATTAGAGGCAATCAGGCTACGTGCTGCTCTCTTCTCCAGCTTTTCCAACCCTTTTGCGAGGAATGCAATTTATCAGTTAAACAGAATACTACTTTTCATTTAAAATGAAATGTAAACTTACAAATTTGTCCTATGTCCTCCTGCTGTACCACAGAATTTAGCACGAGTCAGGGCACAGGTAAGCTCTTGTGGCATCATGCGAAAAAGGTCCTCAAAAGGCATGTTTAACTTTGGGGCATTGTTCTTGCAATTCATGACTCCTTTATGGAGTTTCTGGACTGTGCTGTGAGGGATGTGATTCCTTGTCTCAATTTTGGTATGAACTTCTGGGTGTGGTGGATGGGGGCAAGAAACACTTTTCCTTTGTTGTCACTGCAAAATCTGTTGCTAATTGTGTATTGCTTTCAGGTACATGAGTAGACCTGTGATGAGTGGCCCTGGTCTGTATGATCCTACAACCATCATGAATGCAGACATTTTAGCCTACTGCCAGAAAGAAGGATGGTGCAAATTAGCATTCTACCTTCTGTCATTTTTTTACTATCTATATGGGTAAGTTTTTTCTTCCTCTTTTTTTCCTCTCCCATTTAATTTTAGTCTGAAACTTTCTGATGGGGCTTAGCGCAGAAGAGAAAATTTGTATGTAAAAACATATCTAGTACCAACTTTCTCAAAAAAGAATCCACAGTTACCATATATTCTGTTTTAAAACATAAGTTGTAATTTGGTTTTAATTACAAATTTGAACCTCCATGTACCAAAATTATTTCAGAAAACATGACTGGAGACTTGAAAGCTCCAAGCCTTTCTTCTTTTAAACATAGTTTAAAAAATCTCCAGTATTTTCATTAAGAAGTTGGAATAGTAGTATTTCTAGCATAAATGATTATTTTGAAGTAAATGTGATTTTTGTGGAAATTAAAGGTAGAAGAGTCATTCTAGAGGTGAAAAGGTGTAGGATCCACAAAAGCCAAGGCAAGCTCCAGCTGTACCTCCTCCCCCTTCTCTTCTCAAGCCAAAAGCAAATTTTTTTTGCTCGGAACCAGTGTGCAGTCTTCCCTCCTCTCTGCATACTATAGTTCTTACTATGTAACTAGAATAGTGAAGGCTTTTAACATGTATTAATTGACTTTATACAGGACTCCCCATTCTAAAATCACTTTAGTGACAGCTGAGTTTGTTGCATCACTTTATGTCTATTTTATAATGCCATTATTTTGGTTTCTGAAAAGTCAGGAAATTGTGTGTATTGGTTTCTCTAAAAAATTCAGTATAGTCGCAGTTCATGTGCCTCACACACCAATTTGTTCCTTAGAAGAATATATAGAATTATATAATTTGATGTATAACATCAATCAAAACATTACATCTTATTACATCTTAATATCTTTATTTTATTTTCCAGCATGATTTATGTTTTGGTGAGCTCTTAAGACGACATTCAGCAAGCTTTGTTCCAGTTAAGTGCATGCAAAAGCCACAAAACATGGATTCTTTCCAATAAGAACCGGTTACCAAGACTAAATACGGAATCTGATGATCACATTTGAATTAGAAAAAAACAACTCCCCTCTTTTTAAAATATTTCCACATTTTATACCTGTGGGAAGACTGTTTTCTTATATTTTACTGGGACAATGAAATTAAAGAGAATTAAATGTAAATTAATATAAGGAAATTTGGGTTTGAAAAAGTTCTGACTTTGCACTCCGTAAGGAACAGCCATAATTTTCAAGTAGCTATTCATCACTATCCTTAGTATACTAGGATTTTTTTTTTTTTAACTGGGCTTTATAGTGGTTTGTTTGGACTTGCAAATCCCCATCTAACTGTAAATCAGCTGTAGCTGTCAAGTGCTTAAGAAGGACTGAAACCTTTGCTTATTTTACCTGTAGGTGACTTCAGTCTTAGAGATGAATACATGGACACAATTGCAAAAATAGTAGTTCTATTTTTTATTTTGCYTTTTTTTTTWWAAAAAAAAGATTTCTATATGGTTAAACTTTTCCTGTATATGCATGATTGAGAGATGTCCTGTATGTTCACTAAACATTAGCCTTGTTTTAATTTCAAGCATATGTCATTGYGATAGGAGATGAATTGCCACAAAGGAATGAATTTCAGTGATTTTTTTTTTTAATGTCTGTGCAGTCTTATTAACAAATTGACAACATGCAACACTTAAAGTCCAATGGTGAAAGTACTCTTGAGTTTAAGAGTAATACTGCAGACTTTCTCAAAGCAGAAATTGAGATTGTGAAACTGCCCTATTGTTCCTTAGTGCAATAAATAAAAAAAGAAAATCAAATTTAAGAGATGCTTATTTTTACCTGGTGCCTTGTTTTGTTTTTTAAATTGAACAGATACTTGCTGTATTTATCTGCTTATTTTATGATGTATAACTGCATTACCTTTTAAAAACAGAATATAGAATCTGATTACATCTGGAAAAAGAATGCTTTAAATTTTTTTTAATGAATATGCAGATAAATAGTGGATGAAGCGGAAGAAGAAAAAAAGCTTTAGATAAACTGGTAATACTGCATTGTAAGTTGTTACTGTGAGCAACTGATTAGTTTAGACATATAGGAATTTTTTCCATTTACCTAGGCTAGAGAATAATGAAATAGCTTTTTAGTTTCACTGAAACATTTTTGTATAAACTTTGTTCACTTTAGATGCAATAAAGATCACAAGAACAGTTGTACTGGGCTAGACTAGAAATCCATGTACTCCACTACTGATGTTTTGGATATTGGTCAATAGCAAGCGACTGACAAAAAAAAATAGTATGAAGCAGGGCAGCTATGGAATGACTTTTCTTTTTTTCCACTGAATAGTGGACAAATATATTTGAAAGCTGTATGTTACAGATTTTGTGAACTAGAGCTTTTGTACATCCTGAAGAGCCTTTGAACGTCTTTTTCTGCCAGTATTTCAGTTGCTCTTCTATAGCATATGATGAAAGAAACATCCTGGGACAATGAGTTCTGCAGCTGAATTATTTGGTATGTAAAAAACACTTGTTTGAAACTTGTGTGTGACTTCATTTGGTGCCTGTAAGCTCTTATTCTTGAGACATTGAAAATTTCACCTTAGTGCTTTGAGAAAGCAGGGTCTCTACGCTGTCAAYTCATCTGCATAGAAAAAGATTTTTTTATGTGGTGGTAGTAGGGACACAGTAAAGCTTTAGGCATTTTACTTAAAGTATCCCACATTTGCTTGCATATGAATATATAGGCTGCATTTTTGATACAGCAGATGGTTGTTGTGCTGCTATTGAGGGGAACCTTGACAGGCTGGAAAAAATGAGGAGAGAASMACCTCATGAAGTTCCAGATGGCAAAGTGCTGCACCTGGAGAGRGTACAGCACCAGTACAGGCTGGAGGCCAACCAGCTGGAAAGCAACTTTGCAGAGAAGGATCTAGGGGTCCTGGTGGACACCAAGTTGGACATAAGACAGCAATGTGCCTTCATGGCAAAGAAGGCTAATGGTATCCTGGGCTGCATTAGGAAAGAGTGTTGTCAGCAGGTTGAGGGAGGTGATCCTTCCCCTCCACTCAGCACTGATGAGAAAATCTGAAGTTTTGTGATCAGTTCTGGGTACCACAGTACAAGAGGGACATGAATTTACTGGAGTGAGCCCAGTGAAGGGCCGCAAAGATGATTAAAGGACTGAAGCATCTCAGGAAAGGATGAGACTGCWAGGAATATTTAGCCTGGAGAAGAGAAGGCTTTGGGCATCTTATCAATGTATATATTTGATGGAAGAGTGTCAAGAGGATGGAGTCAGACTCTTCTCAGCAGTGCCTAGTGATGGATCAAGAAGCAGTAGGCACAAACTGAAACACATGAAATTGCACTAGAACATAAGAAAACACTTTACTGTAAGGGTGGTTGAACAGTGGAACAAGTTGCCCAGAGAGGTTGTGGAGTCTCTATCCTTGGAGATACTCAAAACCTGACTGGAAATGGTCCTGTGCAATCTGCAGCTACAGCATATAGTCTCTTTCTTCCTTATGGACATAATCAACCTGGTAGCTTTTTTGTTCACCAGTTGCAGCATGARCTCTCCATCCTGAATATGACTTAAAACAATGAGCTGTCCTGAGAACTCATTCTAAAATGTCACACTAGTTCACAAGTGGCAAACCATCCAGGAGGAAAACTTYCATATCTTTAAAGAAAGTCAAGCTGTTTGAATGAAATTCAGATATGCTTCTGTGATGTATTTTTGTCTAGCTACATTATCCCAGCATGACTGTCTTACAGAGGTAGGAAAGGAGTTGTGCTTCACCTTTTCCTACACAGYAGAGTAGAAGCCAGCCTATGAGCACTGAAGTCTAAACCTAGCTGTGATGGAGTTGGAAACTGTTCTGTTTCCTCCCCTTTCCTGCCTTTATACCCAATTGCTTAAAATAGGAAACAAAAAAGTCAGTTGCTGCTTCTTGACAGCTCCATCTACCTTCCATTTGTTAAGTACACTGCAGCAGCCCACAGGACATCAACATTTAAAAGAGCACCAGTTCAATGACTGCAGACTTGGACGCTGTCAGTACCAAGTGATGCTAAGCATGAGATAAAAGACAGTATTTATTATACTGAAGACAAGCTCATGACATCTAAGGCACTAAGCATTATTAACATTCTCCTGTATTTTAAGACAGTGAATCTTAAAGTGAGTAGTAAAGACTGCCAAGTAACAGATAAAAATGCTATACCTCTTGTAGGATTCCTCCCTCCTTCCCCAACATCTTACATACAGACCTACAGTGACATAGCAGTGACTAACAGTTATTATAAAGGTCAGGAGTGAGGTGCCTTGTCCAGGCATTTGCCACAGCCATGCAGACACAGAGATATACTGTGCTGGTGTAAGTTTATCACAATACTGATCTTAATACTGCGTCCTTCATTGACAGAGCTACAGCTAGGTTCTCTTGCAAGTCATGCAGGTAATTGTATTGTTGAAAAAGCACAATCAGGTTTGTATTGGCTGCTGTATACTTTCAGAGCAAACATCATCCATTTTAAAAAGCTATTTGATCCCTCAGGATGAAAAATATATCCTCTCTTCTGTTTACTTGTTTTTCTTGCACTTAATCCAAACCCTCTGGTGTTTTTTACCATCAGACACAGGTTAAATGGATCTTGGCTAGGATCCTATGGTTCCTCATAAAAGGCACACATGAACTCAAGGTAATTCAAAACATGGTCCACAGTAGCTGGTTGTTTCAGCTTAAAATTCAAAGCTGCTTTATTTAGGTCAGCAAGACAATTACTGTCCCCATAATGACTCCATGATGCAGAATATTGCCTTTAATTCATATAGTAAGATACATCAGTTTGTGGTAAAAGCTCTCGCATCAACCCATACATCATTTGGGTATTAATACTTAAGTGTAAATTGGTGGATGCTGACAATCAACCCACCTCAAGTGGCAGTAAAAGCTCCCCATTATAGCATTCATGTCTTCCTCTCCTTCAGCCAATGATCTAAGCTGCTCCCCACCTGTCCTCTCAGTTTGTGGAAGAAGTTTTCAAAAAATTAGTTTAAACAAGACTTAAGAGAGCATCTAAAGAGGCTCAGAGCTAGCAAAGAGGATTGCCTAAAGGCACTCCTTTCTCCTAGGAAACTACACTCTTGTAAACTGATTCAATGTCCAGCTTCTCTATCCCAGAACCTAGAGCTTAAACAAACAAACAACAAAAAACACATAGTGTCTAGGACTCGTGTTAACAGAAGTATGTATGCAGAGTAACTTTAAATACAAATGAGTTGTTCAATACCTTATGTGTAGGTTTCATTACCAGTGCTGGGGACACTTAAAGGAAGATGCTGATACATTAATGTGACAGCTGCAGAAGATAAAACATGCCAAGCTGGGTCTGAAGAAGAATGCAACAGAAGTAAAGCAGCAAAATCAAGCAGATGCTCACATTCTTCACTCACAGCTTGGTTAGCAGAGAACATGACAACAGTTTAGTGAGTTATGAGCAGGGACAAGGAGAAAAGCTGCTGAATTCAGCACAGGGAAACCAAGACTGCGTCAGCATGAAAGCGAAGAGCTAGAAGCAGCTCAAATCCAACCGAGGAGGAGGGACACCAGCTACAGAGCATCTCAAAGACAAAAAGATCCCTTTGTGAGGGAAGAGAAAGGACTGTTAGAATTTAAAGAAATTAAATTCCTACTGTAAGAAGAAAAGGTATGTAAGCAAGCTTTCTACTGAACACCTCCTGCTGTGCATAGCATCACTTTTGCACAGCAACAGGTTTGTTCAAAGAGAACTACTCCAGCAAAACTTAGCCTTATCGTACCAGAGTTCACAGATCTGTTACAACTTATGCTGCATACTGTCTGATGGGTCTGGCCTCACACCCCTGTTGCCCCCTGCCACAGCCTGCAGATTTTGGAAACCAGTGAGAAACCTCTCCCTAACCCCTTCCCCCCACACTTTTCCACACCAGCATTTGGGAGGCAAATTCTAAAGTCTGTCTAAGAGCAAGTTCCAAAACACCCAGTTAATGCCCTTTGTGTCTTCTGACTCCATTACCTTCTGGCAATACCACCACCTCTTCCTTACACAGCACATGCAATGACTGATGCCCCTTGAAGGAAGGCATTATGCTGAATAAAGAGGCTGAGCAATAGGTTCAATCTTCTGTTTCTCTTGAGAGAATGTCCTGGGAAAAGGGCAAAGTGCAATTCCATCAGTCAGAAGGGACTGAAGTTTGCAGTGAAAGTGGAAGAGTTGGAAACAGTGAGGGATAACTTCCATCAACTTCACTGAAAGCCTGACCCTCCATCTTGTCACTTACACCCTCAGAGCTATATCATGACATACTTCTGTCACTCACAACCAAACAGCCTCTACAGAGGCAGCTGAAGTTACTATCATTTGATTGCATCCTTCTCTAGAAATGGGTCCAAAAATATTAACTGGCCTAGTACCAGTAGTCTTCATTGTAACCACGCTTCGCCTTCAACCAGATTTTGGCTCCTTTAGATAATACTGTCTCATGAGAATGGGTTAGTAAAATGGGCTAGTTAATTAGGCAGTTGCCTTCCCTTTCTCAAGGGTTTCTGAGGCACAAGCATCCAAGGTTACCATAACAGCTGAAAGAGAAAGCTTGTTTCTAAACAAGCTTTGGTATGCTGTAGTACCCAGAGCTTTACACCTTAATATGAAATTGCAAGGACACAATGCTTGTCTGAATGTAATCAAGAGGAGCAGTGATACAAGAGAGTTACAATACGAACTTCTACAGAAATACTTACAGGACTATCTCCCTTTTATTCTTCAGACCCTCATTAACTAGTGTCTTTTAAGAGAAACTAAGATTTTTAACTTCCCTTTCATACATGAAAATAAACTCAAGGGCACAAGAGGATAGAAAATGGCATGACAAAGGACAGATCTCAATATTCTTTAAATCTTATTCTAGACTAAGGCTTCAATAACAAATGTGAGCTAGTGATTGCTGCAAGCTTCTGCATCAGCAGGAAGCCTCAGGAGGTCTGTGCAGGGAGCTGTCAGCAGGAACATTCAAAGAACACAGATCAGAGAAATCTCTTTCCCTCTACAGTGAGCTCAGCTATAATGATGTTTAAAGAAATGGCTTTTAAACGATTTAAGAGTGGAGTCTGCACTGCTAGAAGCCACTGAGGCCCAGAGATACATTATCCTCCCACAACATCTGCTTTAGCTTACAACTCATGTCATATATGAAATCATCCAACTACACTAGCAGCAAGGAGTCGTGTGGTGCCATTCAACACATTTTCAAGGGCTTGCTGGACAGAGCAAGGGGCAGGGGAAGGAAAGGAAGATTCAAATTTTCACAAAGGACAAGTTAATTCCAGAAAGTGCATGAGGTGAGAGAAGCAGCTTTCCACAGCTTGAACTAGTCCTAAAGTACCTCATTTTTATTTGACAGGATTCTATTGCAACTGGTCATGCTTCTGGGGAGAAATTTGTATCTTTTACATGTGTGGTGGTGAAAARATGTGTGGTGAAAGGAAAGCAAGTGAAACCTAGTCCATTACTGTTTTCTGTTTGCTTTTCAGGCAGTTTCTAGCTCTTCCAGACTTTTGCAGTGCTTGGCAATGTCATCAGCAACTCCATCATGATTAGAATAGTGGTGCACAAAGACCTCATGCTGTTGGTAGGCATCTTTAAGGTTTGGTGCTCGGTGCTTTAAGAACTCTCCTCTGGTATTAAGCACAAATATATCCCATGTCCCATAGTCCTTTAGTTCCTCTGGCAACAGATTAAGACACTTACAAATAAAAAAAAGCCTATCAACCTTAAGGATAAGCAGAGCTAAGATTATTAACCAAGCTACTTGGTACTGATCCTCCTCTTTAATCTTTAGGTTGAGACAGCAGGAGTCAATAATTTTGCTTTGAGCAGCATTTACTTCTACTGAAATGCTCCTGCATTTGCCTTCAGGTAACCATGAGAGGAATTTTCTCATGGGAAAAAGGAGATTACAGGTTTGTGACTCATCTTGGTCCTAGCTGTTTTGAAAATGCTCTCCTGCACATGGCTTAGCAACGCTCCTAGTTACTAGGAGAGATACACAGATGCCTACACAGCTCCAGCCTGAAAAAGACCCTGACTGTGCAGTCTAGTAGAGAATCCACATAAAAAGAGGTATTGCACACTTTCAAGAGGCGACCAGTACTTTAACAACAATTGTAAATGATGTTTGCTGTATCTCCACACACAGAGTTATCAAAGCTTGGACAGACACAGTTGTTAGACTTCCCCCCAGGAAAATTTTAGAAAAACTGCTCCTCTGCATTTCAACATCATTGCATGTTCAGAGGGCAACTAAAAAACAAAACCACACCTTACTGAAAAAGCATAAATTTGAACACAAGAGCACCACTTCTCAGAGTCAAACCCTAATTTAGATACCTCCCATCTGTATCTTTAGGCTCAATTCAAACAAACAAACTCCAGCAGTCTCCAGACTAAGCTGAGATAAACCTCTAGCCTGTAAGTAGTAACTCATTCTTTCAGTTTACCTGCATGTTTTTCTTATCCATTGCCTGGAAATGAGAGGCAGTTATGCGCTGACTAGATATGAGACTTACCTATACCTTTTTGAAGATTCCTTCTAACATCCTTAAACCCGCAAAAAAAATAAAAAAAGAAAAAAAAAAAAGTTATGAACAAAGTTTACCATTCTATGTAAGTGACATTTAAGGAAAGACTATTACAGCTGGGGGGGGGGTAGGTGGGAAGCAAGCACACAAAAAAGGCAAAAAATTCAATTTTCACTGTACAGATCTACAGACAGTAAATTCTTATCTACAAATAGATTACTAGAGCAAAGGACAGTTTAAACACCATTATCTGCTTAATACTAAAATGTGATAGCATTAAAAAAATTGCCCCAGGATTTAAGCTGTTATGGGTTTTCCAAATGCAAAGTTTTGGATTTAATAAACTGGCTTACATTTAAAACTTCAATAAAAGGACTGGTTARAGAGCACCAAGAACTGCACAGAAACCGACTTTCCTACTAGTCAGCTCACTTTGCAACTCTCAGCACAAACCACAAAGATCCTCCTTGTCATCAGCGTATCACAACTTCATTTCTTTCTACCTTCATGCTACCAGGGCATTTTGTAACTCCTACCGAATGCTTCACTACCGAAATTCACAGCTATTGTTTGGTTTGGRACATACAATTGCTCAAAATATTTGCAATGTGTCCTCCCTCTCCCTCCCCCACTCCACCTGGTACCCCACAGGCACACAATCTTTATGCCTGCTTTCGCTACAGCTGTAGTTGTGCATACCTTGGAAACACTCGCTCCCTTCTGAAAGCACAGAATCAGAAGGCTGCAAACCAACAGCTGTATCGGCAGGGCCACAACTAGCTGTAGTGTGGCATTAATCCCAACCTTCTATTTCTCAAGCTTGGCTAAGGAAAGCTGAGCAAGTGCTTTATCTAAAGCAGGGAAAGGTCACGCTATCACTACCAGCAGTTCTTAAATCTCTTTTGTGACCACAGCAGATTCCCCATGGTTGCAGTTCTGGCAGTTAAAAATACAGTGACAGGTATGTATTCATTTCTGTATTATGGCAGTGGTAAGTAAACACTAGGGCAACTCAGCTAGCTGGGGGAATACACTACAGGAATATCAATACAGAGAGTGACCACAATTTGAGTCTGGTATTTTTTATAAAGGAATCATTTACCAAAGCAGTCTTGTCTCACTTGTTATCACTTGTTATAAATAGTAAAATATTTGATTTTTAACATAATTTAACTGACAAGGAAAGACAGCCATTATTCTCTTACCACTTTGCCAGATGATTGCATATCAAGACATCCTTTAGATTAGCTGTGGTATTTCTTAAACATTTTTTTTTCCATTTGTAAGTTACAAAACAAGTCACTCTAATAAGTAAACAGAACAAGAATTTTTGGGGTACAGTCTTCAGCTTCAAATATACCTGAAAACTTCAGTGCCTACTACTTCATTTGAAGGGAACACAGTTCCAGGAACTCAGCAGAGTAGACAGGAGTCAAAGCCTAGCAGGAAAACAAAATGAAACATTGGAATGAAACATTTTAATCATTTAAGTAAGTACTAAACAGTCATTTTCATGAAAAAAAAAGTTAGCTACCTATAATTCAATAATMAAGCTTTTGCTACAAAGTATTCTTGTATTATTTCCATAAAACACAAAGTTGTTCAGTAGCATGCTTCATCACAACGTTTTCTCTACTCCCCTCATCATGGATAACAAATTCCTACACCAGCACCAAGATGTTTGAGAAAGCATGATAGCAACTTGTAAATACTTTCAAAACACACTTCACACCATATCAACCAACAGTCCACCAGCTACAACTTAGTGAACTGCTTTTCATCCACATGTAACATGGAAAATCCCAYGTCTAAGGAGCGTATTCATCAGTGCTGCAGCTTCAGCTGCAGCTGCTTCAAGACCAAATTCTACATACATTCAATCTTGTTTATGGATCAAGTTCTAAGGACAAACCCAACTGTGTATCAGAAATGATTAAGAGCTAGCATTGCATTCAGATTTTCAATAATTATGTACAAGCCAATGTTCGGACAGCACCTAGCACTCTTGTATTGCAGCCTGACTTCAGCTGACCCTCAAGGTTATCATCAGTGTAACTGCAAGCTTTTCACTCATTCTAGAAGGTTCCCCAGAAGGCCAGAACTCACTGCAGGTTCCCTTGGTGCAGGTAACTCCCATTTCCCAGGAGCAGGATTTAATGCAAGCACCTCTGTAGCATTCAAGGGGGGGGGGGGGGGAAGTCAGCTGCATGTATCTGCTCTAAAACTTGTCTCACCGGGAGAGCCAAGGGGAGAGCCTGGCCCTCCACAGCAAGCTGCTCATCAGAGGGGACCAAATCGGCCTGCCTGCTTCGCACAGCACCGCAGCAGAAGGGCGACAAACTCACCGAGGAGGTGCAGCCTGCCCCGCCTCCCTCGGCAGCCCTGAAATGGCGCCGGGGCCGCGGCCAGGCCCCCTCACGCCGACCGCCCCTACCCCCCGCTGCCCAGTCACCGCCGGCTTGAACCGGCCTCGCGCTCACATCCGCCAGCCGGCGGCACCTCACTGGCCAGGCGCTTCCCTCCCTTCGTCCAATGGCGAGCTGCCACCCGCCTGCTGCATGGAAAACCAGACGCCACGACGTCGCGGCGGCCGCCAACCTTTGCGCTGATTGGCTGGGGGCAGTGTGGCGGGAAGGGTCCGTGTCGCGTGCGCAAGGTGCCGTTGAGGGTGGGGGAAGAGGCGCTGTGAGGAGCTGAAGCAGTTGGTGTCTGGGGAGTTCGTTGCCGTCCCTAYGTTTTTGCTTTAAGCGTTTCTGACTGAAAAGGGGGTGGAAATAGGCCTCCCCCTACTCCACCCACTATATGCTGAATTGCTTCCAAATCCTCTCTGCCCTTTTCATCAGGGAAGCTGTTCCAGAGATAAATGCGGAGCTGGAAAGCACCCAGTGCACTTGCACTCCCCAGACACCCCCTGCTCCTGTCTGATTTCCATCCCTCTCTAGCATAAGGACAGTCTTCTCCCTGCTGTGGTGTGCTTCATGCAGATGGGGAGGGGAGGAAGTGTTTGAAGATGACTCCACCTAAGAAAAGGACCCTTGGGAGAAAGGATCTGTGTCTGCAACGCGGGTGTCCGGGACTGAGAGACGGAGGTGAGCTTTCACGTGTGACTTGTGAGAGGAGGGATGTTCTTGAATTTAGCGAGTGGGACTGAAGTTCAGTGCCCACCTGGCTTGAGCACAGCTATACAAGGTGACTCAGGCTTCCTAGGTACAGGGAAGCTTTCAAGGGGCTCATAAATGCTCTGCAGACATTTTGACTGAATGGTTCTAGGTTCAGAGAAAATAGGATTTTCTAAAAGTGGAACATGAATGCTTGCTCTTTTAATGCGTGTAATGACAAATATTCTAGTATCAGCAGGACATGAAGCTCCTGGGACAGTTAAAACTGTACAGATGCGTCATATCCTTGCTGTTGGCTTTCCTGCTTGTGTGATTGATTCACAACTCCACTAACACATAGAAAGAAAGCTGAAGATGCCCCTACTATATGCTCTTGTGATAGCTCCTGCTAGAAAATACAGAGAATTAAAGCAAACAGGATGGATCCCCATCCTGCCCTTGCCACATTCCCCTTTTCCAATGTTCCTTGCAAGCAAGCTGTAGATTTTAAGGGATATTGCATGGGTATTTTATCTCGTTCTAAGTGTTTCCCATTATGTCAAATTGTAATGTACTAATGCATCTAAATTACCATTTGTTTGTGAGGTATTTTGSATAAAAGACTAGCAGGTAGTGGTCTGCAACAAAGTGATACATTTTAGCAGTTCTTTTGACATATAAAATGGCACTTATCTATATCAAGGCTTTTCCTTCTGGAATTTTTAAATTCTTTATAGATTGGAGACCTGTGCAAAGTGAAGAAAAATAATCACACTACATTGGGGTTGAAATAATACAGCTTGGAAGATTTGTTTAATTGATGAGAGATGCTGATGGAGAAAGTATACTTTACCTGGAATTTTAACTAGATTTTTAGATAAATGGTTGGGTCAGGAACTGCTCTGTACAACAGCCTAATGGGAGAGTGTATCAAAGAGACCACACTGTTCTCAGAGGTGCATAGYGAAAAGAGAAGCAGCAATGGTCAGAAGGYGGAACATGGGAAGTCAGTGTTGACACAGAAAAAAAATGTTTACCGTGAGATTGACCGAACATTGGAAGAGGGGGCCAGAGAGGCTGTGGGATGCCCATGCCTGGGCATATTCAGGTCTTGACAGAGCAAGGCCCTGAGCAACATGCTGCACCTGCTTTGTGCAGGAAATTGGGCTAGAGAGCTCTGGAGGTCCCTTTTGACCTGCATGATTCTGTGATTCCATAAGTCTGGATGGAAGAGTAGCTGACGCATGATTGGCGAGCATTTTTTATTCTAAATCATTAAAATCCAAGCAAAGCAAGGAAGGTAGTCTTTTCCTTCTTGTCACATGTTCCTATTCTGTGCTTTGCTCTGTGTGGATAAACCCTTTTTCCTGGTGCAGAACCCCTCAACCCCTCTGAATGCCAGGATACTCTATGCCCACTTAATGCTTTGTTCACTTTCATTATCTTCTCTGTGTAGGGGCAATATCTCCTCTGTTAAACAGATGCTTAACATGTAGTGGGAATGTTATGGTATCCTAAATGAATCATTTTTTTTTCTTTTGCAAACTCAGAAATACCAAAGAATGGTTGTTATTGGTAAAAGCTGGTATCTTATTGGTTCTCTTTGCCCTGATTCATTTATCTGTCTTTTGCGCTATGTATTGTAATACCTATATATTGTATACAGTGATAAATTTCATACCAATTGTTTCTGTAAATAGCTTTAATACTTTCTTTGATCTGCATTAGTTTCATCATCCCAAGGTTTCATGTCTTAATGCAACTAATTATTGCATTATATGTTCATGATGATCTTTGAGAAAAAGACCTTGACAACATCAATAATCACCAAAAAGATAAATAGTGCTAAGTTTGTACTTAACATGGTGGCAGATCAGGGTTATTTTTCTTTTTCTTTTCTTTTTTTTTTTGAGAGAGAATAATATTATGTGACGTAAGACATTTATGCCTCTAATGCAGTAATAAATTGCATTCTGGAAGTATTAAAAATAATTTACAAAAAGATGGGTCAAACAACAAGATTTTCCAAGGAGCCCCATATCCCATGCTCTAAATGGAAATATATAGAATGGATTTGTGGTCTGGCAGTGCAGTATCTATACAAAGTTTTTAATGTAAGAAAATGATGTATGAAAACCTGGACAGATCTGGTGGGTTAGCTAAGAATTTTTTCATGGACCCAACTATTACTGCTGTAAAAGCAATCCTATACAAAGTTATTTGGGTTCAGGTCATTTCTATTTCTCATTTCTCAGCAAACAGTCAAGTTGCTGAGGGCCAGGGAACTTTCAAATGTTACTCTCGTTTAAACAGACACATGGCACTAAAGTCTGCATGCACCAAATCAAAGACAAAGTGAAGATATTCATATCCTGAATTTATAGCCTGCCATATGGGTAGTGTTAGATTTCTGAATGCCAGACAAATAAGGTTAAGCCTAACCTGGCTTTACTGTCCTTGGGATCAGCCCTTGTCCCTGGGGACAGTGGAGTGGTTCACATATGTAATGTCTTCTGTCTTCTATTCTGCACTTAGGTTTCCCAGATAAATTAAATAATTGATTTACTTCAGATAAAAGCAGGTGAGTGAACTAAAATGTATGCGGTAGAGACAGGCAGAAACGGGAGTGAAAAAAAGGAGTGACTTTATGGTATAAAGTTACCACAAGTATCTCGTTCAAAGATAAACCTTTAACAGACAAGCTATATTCTTTTCTACAAGGACCTGAAATGAGATCTGGAGTGTGCAAAACACCATTATCATTTTTATTGGTAAGATCACTGGTAATTGAGTATTCCAAGCAAAGCATATGTAATACTGAAGACTTGTTAGTCACCTCTCAATATCTCAGTGTGTATCTCAGCTTTTGGAAGTTGCTGTTTAGTAAAGCTAATTAATATATCTAGTGTACCAAGAGATGCACAGACCACTGGTGATATCATCAGAAGATGCCATGGGACCCTAATTTCAATTTTTCAGATTGTTGTTTTTGGAAAAAAAGACATAGATGGAATGCAGTTCCAGAACTTTCAGCCATCTCTTCTTTTTTCCCCAATAATTATGCTCACCCACTTCATTCCCATGTCAATGTACAGTGTCGGTTTTCCATGAATTATGGCACAAGAATGGTTTCCTCTGTAGGCATCCAACACTAGATGCATATTAAAGAAGAGCAGCTGACAACTAATTAATAATATTTGACTTTCAATTGTGTCTTTGCAGAAAACCCAAGCACCACTACCTTATAAGGCTTACACTGTGCCTCACAATGAGGAAATCTATGGAAAATTTTTATTACATGAGATAAAATTTTGCCAGGTTTGGGGAGACAGTTCTGACTTAAGGCACAAACGAAAATTTAATATTGCAAGCACAGTTTTAGGCAATTCCACATTATTACTCAGTTCCTGAGCTATGCTTGAGTACGTTTTGATAAGGTTTTGTAATAAAGCTCTGACAATGAATCCTTGACAGTTGAAAGTGTATTTGAATGGCAGTTATCTGTTCCAAGCCAAAGAGTTTGCCGAAGGCAGATTGTTATTTCAAAAGATGCGTTATTTCAAAAAGTCAAGGAACTACCCTCCTCATTCAAAATTTTTTGAGGGAAATTATAATTTTTTCACGTGCATGTGTTTTTCCATTGCTTTCCATCACAACCCAAATTCATTCATGGCAGACAGCAGGCTGGAAACATAAAAGTCATTGGCTGTCTTTTCTGTCAATAGAATTTCAAAAACAAATTTTCTCTGTAGCTTTGAATAAAAACACCCTACCTGCTGAGAACAGTTGCTGGCTTGTAAAGAGACTTACTTGTGAATATAGTGTTATATGATGCGCTGCCATAGAACTGAATTTATAGATTGTTTTCCTAGGATAGTAGCATGGAGTTAAGAGTTGAAAGTAAGGCAGAGGGGGTTAAGCTCTGTCTAGCCCTATAAATTCTACTTGTCTATTGAATTAAAACCAGAACCAAGATTTGGCCCTAAAGTTGGTGATGAAAAACAGTGTTGCAGAGCAACTGCTGAGGTCACAGGTAAATAAATGAGTATTTCATGCAGTTTTATAACAGTTGCTCTGAATTGTTAGAAGAGATGAACTTCTGCTTTTCTAGGAAAAGAGACAGTCCTGCTTTTATTGAGACTGATAACATATATGTCACTGATATCAGGATRAATTTACTTACAGTCTTCATGGCAAAGACCTGTCTATTCTGGATTTAAATGTGAAGTCTTATAGATCTAGTRATATTTGGAATAATGAATTGTATTGTCCTGTTTAGTTAACCTGAAATGGTACATATTCTTTGTTCTGCACTTCTATAGAAGAATGAATTTCCTCCTTTTATCACAGTTCTTGCATAATTTTTCTGTTTATGTTAAATATACAAAAGTTATATTTATTGTGATAAAGAAAGTTGCTGTAATGGTGTTTTATTTTTTTCTGTCTCCATGACTTCTTTTTTCTACATTCTTGAAGAATATCTTGTAACAGTAATGATTATTTAAAAGCAGGATTTTCTTCATTGCTGGATTCATTTTGTTTAACACTGAAATTGCCTGTTAAATGGAGTAAAAATTACAAATGTTTTTAATTTACAGTTTTTAATACAATGGGATTTGATTATGATTTGAATATACAAGCATTACTAGATTGCAAATAATAGCCATTGATGACAAAAATGTGACAGAGGAGCCTGCAACAAATTGCCTATTTCTGCTCCAAAAGAAGTCATTTGTGGATATCCACAGTGCATTGTGTATGCAGTAGCATATTGCATGTGCARTTATTTGATGTAGAAGATAAAATATCGTATCTGCAACAAATATGGCATTGCCTTTTGAGCTGAGCATCAAACATTTGTCATTGACATTACCAATGTGAGTATTGTTTATCCCAAGTTATTATCTGTTGTCGTATAGATCTTATTCTTTTAATTGTAGGGACCTACTTGTTCTTCCTTATCATTCAAATATTCCTTCATGCCAAATAATTATTGCAAAACTCTTGGAGGACAGGGATCCTGCATGCAAACAAAATAAATTGAATTGTTTAATTTTTTTTTTTTTGTATTTGTGTCTTTTGATGAATGTGAAGCTTCAAAGGAATAATCAAAATGTGGCACAGCAGTGAATATAGGAAAGATGGAAAGCACAAGGAAATCAAAAGGAGAGCTTTGAGGGCCAAGTTTTCAGCAAGTAAGGTTGCCACATTCAGTAGTTATTCGGTTTACACTGAAGATCATACTCTCTTTCGGAAATGTTATTTTTGTTTTATTTTATCAGTTTCCTAGGTAAGAAATGTGATGTGATAATTCATTCCTATTAAGCATTGATACAGATAGTATAAAACTATACTTTTAAAATTCGGATCTACTTTATAGTAAAAATGAAATGAAAAAAAATGTACATCAATGATACTGTTATTTTTCAGTGCATTTCCCAAATTGCTCACAGCAAATCTAAGGTGGCTAGCCTGAAGTTAGAACTCTTTGGCATTTCTGGCTTTCTCTTCCAAATATTGTCTTTTCAGTGATATTAAATATTTGGGCTATGATAGCACAGGTTTTTGCAGTGGAGATGAGTTATTACTTAATTCATTGTGGAAACAGCAGGATGTGAAATTTTGACTAAGTACCTGTGAAATAATTTAATGAAATGTAATGAAGGTAAAGGAATTAAACCAAATATTAAAAAAAAGAACCTACGTTTAAGTTATATTCAAAGTTTGACAGTCCAGAAAAGGTTTTGAAGGCTCTAGCGTAGTAAACATTTTTTTTAAATTGAAATGCTAGTGAGTGGAAGTGTTATCAGAGCACAGGATTGAATGAATTTACATCTTTTCTTGTTCTTATGTAGTTTTTCCTTTCTTCTTTTCAGATAGTTTTAGGAAAATTATCTGCAATCTTGTCAAGCAGGGTGACTTATGAGATAATTGAAAATGCACCTCAGAACAGAAAAATATGATCACCTCTTGCAAACTGTAAAAACTATTTAGAGAGACTTGCTTTGTCAAGGCAGAGAAAAGAAGAGGTGATATAGAAATCAGTACAGCAGATTGGTGACTATACATTCTGTGACTTTGTGTTGCTGCTTGTGTCTGGGGATATGCACAGTAACCATAAGAGAGACAGGTTAAAGCATTGTATGCAAAGTCAGAGGATCATTTCTTTTCTTAGATCTGTAGTCATTCYTTTTAACCTATTCCCTTAAACTATATGCTGCAAAGAAGGATTTGCCCTGAGGATGTTAGAGGTTACTGGATATAAATTACTGAAATGGGTCCAAAAATAAAAGTGCATTTTTGTGAAAAATAAAATAGAAAGATACTTCATTTTAAGGTATTCAAATGCACATATTTTCTTCCATTCACTCACCTTAAATTGTTAGTTAAAAATATTCATAAGTATTTTGAAACAGTGWTGGTAATTTTTTCAATTAATTAAAAATTGAAGTTTGATCAAAAGTTACCTAGCTGATCTCCCTAGGCCCTTCTTATAATCAGAAGTAGCAAGTGCCATTTGACTCTCAATTCTTACATTTTATTTGAGAATTTAGGAGCAACAGGGTTATCAAATAATCTCATTAAATCTCTTATATAGCACAAGCTAATAAATTTGACCTAGTCATCACCATARTATGTCCAAAAACTGTGAATAGACAAAAGGATGGCAGTTATTAGAAGACTAAGCTGGATGGTAATGGCAAAGATATCAAAGTGTTATACGTGCCGGAAGACCGTGCAATGGAAGAAAAATGACTGGATAAATTATATGTACATGCTGCCAGCAGGTATGTCATTTATTTTGCTTGGTGTATACTCATTTCACTTCAGAGAAAATAATCCTGGCTCAAAATCTGATGATCATAACAGCCATAAGCAAAATGCATCACTCGAGCACTTCGTTCAGCCCATCTGAAGTCCCATCTCCCACAGAGACCAATGCTTTATGAAAGCATTCATATTAGCTCAATGCTAGACTTTTGGGGAGATGGAGATTTTGCAATCTTCTAGTTAAATTTTTCATTTTTAGACTTTTAATTATTTTAGACTTGATCAGTATTTAGATAGAACACGTAGTAGGAAGACTCACGTTTAGATAGAACACTTCGTAGGAAGACTCAGCAAAAATTTAGCTGGAAGTATCAGCTGTTATGTTGGCAGGTCTTACGGAGTCTGTGGTACTGACTATCACAGAAAATATTTGAGGGATCAAAACAAACAAACAAAAAAGCTGGATTACTTAAACAGCAGAAAAGAATAGGGAAAGCTATTAGAAGTTAATAGTTATCCATTAAAGATGCTTTCATGTTTTGATGAASGAAATAAAAAAGCAAGTTAAATATAAGGTGATAGTAACACAGCTAAAAAGATTTGGGGGAACAACTCCCTGAAGATACACGAGAACTACTGATATACTTTTTCCAGTCACACTGGAAGCAGGAAAACTTGCCAGGGAATTTATATGGCTTGTTGTTGACTGTGATATAAGAGGAATTCTTAATGAAGATAAGGTCAAATTTGAAGACTTAAATGAATTCTTTGAATCAATGTTCGTTACAGAGTAGCTTGGGGATCTTCCCAAACTAGAGTCTTACCTTACGCAAGATATTCCTAAGGAAGTGCCTCAGATCATAATGTCAGTAGAAGTGGTTTAAAAAAATGCAAATGAACAATAAATTATTAGAAGCAGAAGGTGTTTGCTCAAGAATTTTAAAGGCATCGGATAATGAATTCACAAAATGACTCGGGTATGCTGCTGGTTTCTGTTTCAAAATCGAGTTGATATCAGTGGGTTGGAAGATGACAAACATTAAGCCAGTTTCCAGAAGGATACTAAAAAGGTTCCAAGAAACTAGCGAGAACTGGACTACCATGTTAAGTTGGTTGAAACTGAAATAAAAATAGAAGCAATAGGCGGTTGGGTAAGTAAATATAGTAGCAAAGAGTAAACACTACTTTTATAGAGAAAAATCAGGCCTCACAGGTTGTTAATAGTTCTTTGAATGAGTCAAGAAATATGTGAATGAAGCTCATGAAATTGCTGTAGTGCAACTGAATTTCTCAAAAATGTTTGTTAGGACTGAGAAACTTAAGTGCTGTAAGACTGGTTGACAAGCAGATCCTCTCAAATATCAATAATGAGTTTCAAGATAGGACACAGGAAGTAAGAGTTAGTGATTAGTTTCCAGAATGTGGAGGGGTTATTGATGGAGTTGGAACCTCTGGAGTTCAGTATAAGCAAAACTGATCTTGAAAAGTGCATGAAGTTACAAAGTGTACTGAAAATCTGTAGTCAGGATAAAAACTGCCWGCAGAGAATTATAGGTGGATCTCACAATATGGTAAGATGGCAGAAGAATTTCAGAATTGATTAACATAAAAGAATACATACACTGCAAACAATACTTACATGTGCACAACCATTTGTTCTTTATTAGTTACTAGCGCTCAGGAGGAAGATCTTGAAGTTACCAGGATTAGTTCTCTATATTTTAGTTAAGCTCAGTGAATATAAGGAAGGCAAATGGAAAGTGGGAATTCTTAAAAGAAGAATAGAGACCAAAATACAGAAAATAAAATTATGCTACTGTATAAATCAGCCTTTTATAATAGGATTGTAACCATCTATTTTCAAATCCAGACTCGCACTATTGGTTCTACCTTCATAAATTTCCCTTGCAGCTCTTGGTGTGACAGCATTCAGAACTTGAATAATACTGATTTCGGGAAAGACTGAAGTATAATCATGCTATATTTCCATTGTCCTTTCTTCATATGCTCTGATGAAGGAGCTAACAGCTAAGATTGT
>NW_028186557.1:5358967-5490545 GCF_003343005.1 Rhea americana
TCACTTGTGGGTAGCTCTTTCAGTGTAATTCTGTTAATTACAAAAATGATTTTGACCCATTCCCAATGCTGTATTAGTGTGTCTTCTCATTCCATTCTATKGTTTTGGATTTAGAGGCTTATTATTTGCAAGGAAGTTTCAGACTATTAGGTGAAGCTGCTTCATAATGTATACTCATACTTATTTAAGAATGTTATCTTATCAAGCAATCTGTATCTTTCCATATGAGCCTTGAAGGCTCTGAATACTGACTTTGAAAAGGAAGAAAAAAGGCCTGTGTGCAGTGAGGGTAAGCAAACCARCACCAGCCTTACTGCACTCAATGGAGTTGTGTGCCAGCTTCAGAAAGAGGAGAGTTTGTGCCTACTGGCGCTGCAGAGCCCAGGAGAGTTCACAAAGAAGTATGCTTGTGAAAGAGGGAGCAACTCTCTCACTGTGAAGCTGCAAGGATTTGCGCAGCATCTCTGGGGCAGGAGCTATTGTATCTTTTCAGTTATGTGGAGCCTTCAAAAGGCCTCATAAAGGTAAGRATGATCCTACCCGGTTTTACTCTCCCATAACAGTAGAGGGCGGTCTTGTCTTAAAAATTTAGACTACACCCATCAATGCCTTTCTTTTATAAATTGTTGCAGAAAGAATGAAGGTTTTTATCTCTAGAAACATAYAGGATCAGATGTCTGTATTATTCTCTGTAAATGTTATCTTTGTTAAAGATACTTGTGGTAACTCTCAGGTTTTACACCACACAGAAACATTTCTCTATATTTAGTGAGAATTACTGAAGTAAAACCATTATAATACTGTTGAAGCAGATAATAAAGTCAACGATGTAAGAACTGCAAAAATCTGCTGTAATTGGGTCATACTCAAGAAGTAATCTGAAATTAATTTTTTTAAGATATAGAGAAAAAATATTAAAATATTTTAATTCTTGAACTGATAATTATTATTTAATTTGGTCTGTTACATGAAAGACAAGTAAATACATTCTGAATGTATTTTGTGACATTTTTCATATTAAAGGTATCTGGCCTTCATCTGTTAACATGGAGATAGTTGACTGCATCATACACACACATACGAAGAAGCAGGTGACTGAGTAGACAGTTGTATTTGTGAATATTTTTGCTGTTTTTTTTTAATTACGCCTTTAACACATTCCTTTTATTTTACATATCACTTTGTATTCCTAATATGTCAGCTGGTGACTAGTGTGCTAAAACATTTGGCCACTATGAAGGAGAATGACTGCATTATTGCAGATGGCCTGCCTTGATAAACTTCATGAATTAATCTGTTGCAAATGCCCGTAGTCTTCCAACTGTGTTTTCCTCTCWCAGTCTTGTGATAGTTCCCTATGGCTCCGGGATGGAACAATCCTGGGCAGTAAAGAGATTGAGATAATGACAGTCCATGGTGACAGCAGGGCTGGCAGAGCCAGCCTGGGGGAAGAAAGACACATACTTGCCAATAGAAATACCTCCATCCTTTGGGAATTGTAGCTTGGGAATCAAAGCTGACCTCATAGACAAGAATGATGGAGAACAAGCTTTTGATTTATGACTAGATGAAGCTCAAGTATGCCCTTCTGATCCTTCTTTACAACACACCTTTTGTATTTTATATGAGCTCTTTCACTTTATTCTCGGAATGTTATCTTCTGGGGTATCATCTTCAAGTCTTTCAGTTTCATAATAGTTCAGTCATCTCCTTCCTAGCAATTTTTTTAATGAAACTAAAATCCCTATTTAATATCACAAATAAACTAGCCATTTATGTTTTACATGACTGAGTAGCTGCTTTACTTTTTGTTTGTTTTCTGTATTCTCCTGAAAACTAAACCATATTTGCTTTCAAGACTATCTGCTCATCTAGGAAGTCCYATTTGCACTCATTGGTCCTCAGTTACCTCAAGAGCTTATTTGCACTTGAATATGAAACACTGGTATTTTTGTGCGTGGTGACAATACTGAAATTTATGGGCCGGGTTCTTAGTAACGTGTTAATCTCAGCAGGGTTCAATGAAGCTATGCTGCATTTCACCACTAATCTCTAATGCAGCTGCGATAATGATTAGATCAACACATCCTTCTGTTAGGAAATATATTATCTACTATGTGGTCACTCTGTCTTATGGATCTTAACCAAAATCTTGAACTCTCTGAAAGCATTAAAAGTATGAAGCTGAATCTGAATCYTTTTAGCGTGTTCTTGTCCAAGTTATCCACTGTTCATATTTTCTTAATCTTTGCTATGTCCTCTGTGACAAGCAATAGAAAAGGCATAAAAAGTATGTACAGCAGTGTCAGTTATAAATGGGAAAAACTATGACAGCATAAGATCAAGCACAGATTTCTAAAAAGGAGTGTTTCTGTGCATCAGCACTGTTGTATCTGTGTTCAAGGTGCTTGTATTTCCATATGTCTGTCAGTCTGTCTGTCATCTGCCTGCCTGTCTTCCTGACTTATATTACTGTAGATAAATATGCTCCACTGGTGATTAAAAGGAAGTGACCTCATAAGTTTGTCTTTTCAACCACAAAGGTTTGGTTGTAACGTGACATTCCATCCGATTACTCTGGTTTACACCAAATTCAACAACTTGTGGCCTGCAGATACTCAGTATAAAGAGCAGAAAGAGGCTGACCTTGACAACCTCATTTCTCATTCCTTTCTTGTTATAGGTAATATAGCTGAAAATGTGGTTTTAATTATAGTACTAATGAAAACTGAAAATCCAGACAGACACTTGACAAACTCTGGTACGCTTTATATTACATTTGTGCTAACTACAAAGTATCCAGCTGGGTGTAACATTATATCTCTTTTCCTTGAGCATCCGCCTGACTTAAGCTGTATAATTAATGTGTACTTTGGCTGGAGGTCAGCTTACAGTTGGTTTTTTAGAATTTTTACATTTTTTAAGATGTTGTAATGAAACGAATATGTTTATTACCTCTGTGCCTGCATTCTCCAGGGGGAGTTAATACCTGTGGAGAAGCACTAGCTAGAAGAACTTGAATAAAATACCTCTGCCAGCTGAATCTGACGCATCGGAAGTCTGTTTTCAAAAGTAGGTGTAAGAAATAGAATCAAAGAATGTAATCTTCACAGATGTGTTTAACTTTGATTCACCTCCTTTGTATGGTTTGTTGATTTTAAGTTATGACAGTTGTGCACATTTGCCCAGACTAGAGACTGTGAAGGGATTTCTTTTATTTCTTTTCTTTTTTTGGTGTGTGTGTGTGTGTGTGTGTTTAGGGGGGAAGGACTTTGTTTTCAGAGCTAACCAGCGAGAAACTGATGTTCTCAACTAGAGCCAAAAGCACTAAAAGCAGGTTCCCTGAGAAGCCCCACCACTGCACCTTCCTCCTGACCTGTCTTAACTGTGGTATTCCGGTCGGGCACCCCCGCTAGCATGTGTATCTAATTGTGTTAAATTAAATAGTGGTTTTCATGATATGGACAAATGTTGTCTTGGGACCAGACTGAAATTAGCTTTGAAACAATTTTATTGTGATATAAGGCAATGTTGAAATTGTATTGCAAATGATAAAAATCCAAAGATTTACATTACGTTGCTGTTCACAAGGACCTGCTCTGGAATCTGAAATTTTTCTTAACAAAAATATTAGTTTGATTCCTAGGCCAAACATCCAGAAAACACTTCTGACATGAAAAGAAATGGCTGCAGTACAGCTACATTCACAGTGGAGGCCTCAAGGTGTTACTCTTAGAAATGAATACATAATGATTTTCAAATGACCTTTTCTGGCATGTTCATATGGCTATTAATGTAGTTTGATATATTGTGCAAATGTGCAATGAGCCTATCTATACAACCTATCTACAGCTGCACTTAAAATTTGTTTGCTGATACAGATTTCTGAGGAGAGTTTGATTTTCCTCAGTGACATCAAACTTTTCGCTTCTCCCTTTGTGATCACAAAGCCAAACAGGGTTGCAAAAATCAATTTCTTCTGAAAAATTATTCATGAGCAGTTTTGTTTATGCTTAATGTACTTTTGAAAGGGATACTGATTGCATCTTATCAAAAGTTCACCCTAAAATAGTGGTGCTAATGGGTGATTGTTTTTAAGTATTGTCTTTCTAAAAATGTCGAGTGGGTACAATTCATTAAATACTCTATATTACCCTGGAAAATACTTTGGAATATATGATGGCGAGGTAATATTTTTCCTTTGTTCGAAGGGCAGGACAGATTTGGAGATAACAAACTTATTTATGTTTTGGTAAGATTTAGAAGCCTTGTTCAAATTCAAGCCTTATAGGACCACGTGCTACACTGACATATGCAATAAGAGATGGCCTTTGTCCCAGGGGGCCTGTAATCTAAATAGATAGGGCAGACAAGTCCCAATCCCCATTTCTACTGCCCCAGCTTAGCTGGTTTTCATAGTGTCTCATGAGTGTCCATTTGGCATGAGGAAGATACACCGGCATCAATTAAAGGCATTTCTCATCTCAAAGAGGAAATAACACCTAGTCTCCAGTTAGTAAACAGTTCAAAAAATGAATTAAACCAGATGTTGCTGAGCACTTGATATTGACACACATGGGAGTGCAACCTTTTAAGTGTCCCTCCTGTGGCCCCTCTAGTTGTATTAAGATCTTATTTCCATCCTATAAACATTTAGTAGAGTGATTAAGCAACAGTACCCAATTCATATCCCAATTCATATACACAGAAATGTTCATAGCTGCATTGTTTCTTGAGTGAAAGTATGCTGTGTGGGTAATGTAATATCATTTATTTGTTATTCCATTAACATTTACTAAAAAGACTTAGAGAAGTACCTGAAAGATTCTGATGTTTAGTATTTGTGCATTATTATTATTTGTTTGCCTTTTCCCTCAGTAATTTGGATTATATTTCTTATTCACCTTACCCGTTCAATTGAATAGTTCCATTAGCCTTAGTACAATTACAGTAACTATTATCTCCCTCTGATTTTATCCTCATTATCTGATATTTTCAACTCATGATTTGGAATCCAGAGATTAATGCTGAGGCACTAATTCTCCATTTGGCATCAAATACTAAGCACAGGCATGAGAATAAATTCTTTAGTAGAACAGCTTGGTATTTGCTAGACAATACAGAACAAATTAATTGGGAATTTCATCGAGGATAAAAAAGAAAAAGGATGTGTTTTYGCCAAGGAGCTCTTTTCATAACAAAATTAAAAGACGACTTTTTTGTGTGTGWGTGTGGGGCTATTTCTATTCTTGAGGGAAGGCAAAGGCAGAGGTGCATTATGCACCTTTGACTGAGGGCAGTGAGACAGAGGAGTCTAACAAAGAGTTAACAGGTCAAGACTGTGTCCAGTTGTGTTGTAGATGGGGACAATATGCTGCCGTGTGACTATGCCCTTGCATATAACCCAAAGGCTACTCTCTGTGTTGGGTGACACTAGTGGAAGGAGGRAGGTACCATTTTCTTAATATCTCCTCCGAGAATTCCAGGCCTGTAAGTGATAAATTGTCAGCAGTGGGGGTGTTGTATAATCTTGGTGTGGAAATAAGTCATTTAATTAAAAATAAGAACAGCTAACTTATGGAACTTCTTAGCATGAGAGATAATGGATTCTTTAAAGCAAGTCTGGATATTTGTGTTTGATACTGTCAAGCAAAGATAAGCTGATGAACTTGATGCAAAAATAAATGGCTGTATTCTGTGGTTGTATTATACAGGTAGTGAGTGAGATGGTTGTCCTCAGCTTTAGATCCTTAAAATTCTGCAAGAGTAGGGAATTTAAGGGTTCTTTTATCTCCTCAGTAAACATTTTTTGTAGCAATAAGATGTGCCACCTCTCATGCTCCTCATTCCTGTGGACAGCTCTCTGTACTGGAGAAGTGCAAATATTTAGGAGGAATTTGGTCATATTCAGTTCCRTGAGAAGATCTAAGAGATGGTTTGGAGGAGGCCTTAATATTAAACTGGATCTGCACTGGATGCACGTTTGCTTTCAGTGTTGGTGGGTGGGTACATTTTCAGCTAGTTGGTAGGTATTTTCCTAAGACTTGGACTTTAATTTCTGTCCAAGATGTTACACCAACTGAGCCTTGACAGCATGAGATTCTAGGGCTTCAGAGCTACAGCCTATATGCTAGAATTGAGGGCATCTACCTGTCCAGTGGCAAGTAATGGGTAAAACATTTCTCTCTGTCATAGCTGTTTGGATTTCCTGCACTGAGTCCAGAGTACTCTAAAACTAACCCAGTGCATCTTTGTGCCAATGTAGGGCTGCCTTCTGTAGCAACAGGTAACAAGATGTTGCTAGGCTGCTCTTTGAACTCTCTCTTCCATATTCAGTCTCCTTTTGGGAGCAGTGGAAATGGGCACAGGATTTCCACTGAATTTCTTGGAATAAAATGGAAATAGTTTACTCCAACGCATGGCATTAGTCAGAGCTCTGTATTCAAGTGGTCTGCATTTGGCGTTCTCTATGTCAGCATTATAAGGTAAAGCTATTCTGGGAACATGGAAAAATATGTTAAATTTTCTGTTTTGCCCATACATAACTGTATCACAGTATTATACTTATGATGTGCTATGTTTGTTTTGAATTAATCATGTATTTATAAAACCTACAAATACAAAGAGAAGAGGGTTATTGAGGGTCAGCATGACAGCACCTTACACAATATCTTTGATTCTAAGTTTTGGTTTGCTGACGTTCATGCCTTTGATTTAGATCGTGCAGCAAATGGAATTTACGGGGGTAGATTTCTCCGATGGGGTGGGGATTTTTATCATATAACATTTCAGAGAAGTGAGTGGAGGAAAATTGAAAGAGTTTGGTTTTATGTAGTTCAAACAATATTGGAAAAAAACTTAGATCTGTCCAGAATAAAAACACAAATCTACATACCTTACTCTACATTATTGGAGCTATAGTTCTCTAGGAAATAAGATGTATCTATCCGTATTCCTGCATATTTTGTATGTAGACTTCTGATTTATTTGAGCTTACAGATCTGTAGAGCTAGATTTTTAGAGATAGATTTTTTTAAAGCTTGGCTGATGCTCATGCTTTATTATTCAAGAGGTTTCTGTCTGTAAGAGCTGCATATATGTTTGCATGTACTGATAATTTGCCTCTCTACATGTATAAGCTCTCAGTTGAAGTGCTATAGATAGTTAGGTTTCTGATTGGCAGATGCAGTCAGGTGCTCCGTTCTCTAACTGACAGTAGTTTCTTTCTCAGATAACGCTCTCTGCAAAACTTAATCTGCAGATGCTATCAGCTCTTCAAGAATGGACTCAAAGAGCAAAGGCAGGCTGCAATTCCATTTAAATCAACGTGTAAAGTCTCATGCAGCCAGACAGCTCTCTTTTGACTACATAGCTGAGGAGGTTAAAAAATTCCCGTTATTCCCAAAATTATTTGCACTGGCTACATGCTCCACAATACAGAGGGAGACACCAATGCTTGCATTAAGGAGTTGATGGTCTAGATTACAAGGATCATCTGATTAGCTAATATTTTAGACTATATTCCATATTARCTCGAACACAGAATTTTCTCTTGATCCAGTTTTAAGATTCATACATGTTCTTTGTTAATTCATATTAATTTATAGTCACACACTACTCAGGAAAGGAAGACTTGAGCAAGAAAGAGACTGAACTCATTCAATTGTTGAGCTCTAACTTTGGAGGACAGAAGCATAGTATTTCTGAAATATATCCCTATTGAATAAAACATACATAAACTTCCTGAAYTGGCCCTTTTAAAGTGTGGAGCTGGAAGAGAACAGCATTCTCAACACACCTATCATGGAAGTATAGTTATAAATAGAAGTTTTGAGGATAAGATTTGTCAGTGAACACTAACTAACTGTAATRATTTTATAGTATGCTATGGAACTAATTAGACCTTTCTAAAATTAGGAAAAAGCAGTACATGACTGTAATTAAGCCAATAGTCTACTCTCTGGAAGACCTAAATCACGTAAAATTTCTCAGGTCCATCCTTTCAGCTGTGAAGTGTAGAGAAGAATATTTCCTTTTTTATATCGTCTATCTGTAAGCTTTCATTTGCATTACAAATATTTGGGGTAAATGCTGCTGCTTACTGTGTGTTTGGACAGTGCCTAGCATAGTGATGCTCCCGTTCCGTTTGGGGGCTTCTAAATAGCGCAYGTAGATTCCAGGCATTTATGAAGCAAATATATTGCTGCATTTGCTACAGTAGTATAATAAGCAATTTGCTTTTAAAAGCAAAACTATTTATGATTTTACCAARTGATAGTTATAATAGTAATGGCAGACAGTTCAGCAGTAACCCATGGCAGTATATGTTCAGCATGGCAGCAAGGTACTTTCTTATACTTTGAATTATGATACACATGGTGGCCTCTGAGTTACGTGTGGAATGAGTGTGGTGCTAGCTGATGGGCCATTTTGTACCTTGGATGCAGAGCTTTTATGATGGCCAATACTCTGAAACTCGTTCAGGCAATAAATTTACTTGCCTTTGAGTTTACAAGGCAATAAACAGTTGAGGCCTTTGACCTCAACATTTACCAAATACATTTGCAGCAGTTGTGTTTATTGACAACTATTTATAGGGAAGTATTTTATATGGAATTTCACATGTGAAAGAAAGAATGGCTTAATTTTGAAGCTTTTACTCTTCTTTCTGATTTTCATCTCTACTTCCTGTCTCTTTGATTTACTTTAATAACTGGAGTTGGAGGTTAATGCTGCAGAATATTTGTCATTGACTAGAACAATTTAAAGCTTTGTGTCAGATTTTTAGAACTTCCTCTATCTTTATTTTAGGTGTCTGAGATAAAAGTGTACCCATGTTATGCTTTTCAAGGCATTGTGTAAGGGTTTATTAAAAAATCTCTTACTAAATAGGAGTTTTGTTACTTGAAAACATTTCTTTTATTAGAATAGGAAGAAAGCCCGCAATGGTAAAAGTTGAAGTTTCTTTTCCTTGGTTTGTAGGAAGTTGGAGTTCTAAGTATTTTCTGATGAGTGGTTAGCATCATGGAGGTTAAGACTGCTCCATGCATCCAGAATATCTAACAAGTGGCTAGTGTTTGCTGGGTAGTCGCCAGGACCAAGGACTCTATCACTCTCTGCAGAAAATCTCTGCTGTTGAGGATTCCTCCTGTTCAGGGAAGTGTGGAAGGAAGGCAGTCGGCTGCCATGCCAGAGTTGCTTGTAACGGTAAGTGTCAGACCAGCTGGAATTTTATCCAGTGCAGACTCAAGTGGTCCTGCATCTACTCTAATTTATACCAGGGGTTAAATGAGAGACTTAGGCCTTGAGATTGCCGGAAAGCAGAAAGGTATCAGGACTTTCATACCTTCYTGCAACTGTCTGCTGAGCTCATATTAGGTGCACCTGAGTAACTGTTCCCAGAACAATCCTTACTTTTGGAGCTGACGCTTTTAAAATTGCATTGGCCCTGATCCAGCAAAATACTTGAGTTAATGTTTAATTTCAGGCATGAAGCATGGGACTTCAGTGTGACTGCTCGTAAGCTTAAAGATAAGCACATGCTCAAGTTCCTTGTTGGAAAATGGCCAGCATACTTTTTATCTTGCAGCATCAAGCCTGTAAGATACTCATTTCAATCTGTTGAACACTTATTGCTTTAGTTCTTTTAGAAAAATAATTTCAGATGCTGTGGAATTAAGGTCATTCATTTCTAAATTGCTTGCCAGATTCTTACCCCATGTAAGTTTCTTCATGCCAATTTGCAGCAGTAGAGGATATGCTGCAGAGTTTTGGTCAGGAAATCTTTTTCCCTTTTCCTTTTTGATGAGATATTTATCATAGTATCTACAGGCCAAGTGCAGCGATGAATTATRTTGCAAAACCTATTAGAAAAATCATATTCAGCCTGATGGTCAGGCTCTCAGGTGGGTTACAGCAAATAAGCTTGGAAAATAGTATGCTATGCTTGAATATATCAGTATATACAGGCCCTCAGTACATTGTCATCCAGTGACATTTAGAAAATGGGTTTCTTGTCTAGAGTGGGTCTATCTGCATAAGAAGGGGTTTATACACAAGATGTTTTATGTATTTGGTGCTCTGAATGTTTGTATCAGTAAGTTAGAAAATACTTTATCAGTGCAGCTTCAGCCTGCTTTGTGAATTATATTTACAGCCTTTATCCCAGATTCACACRTTAGAGATCTGTGGAAACACTATGAAATGGGCTGATTCATGTTGAAATAGCGACAAACTGGAGTTCTGGGCGGGCCACATCAGTTTCTTGGCACCTCAGTTGTCTGCTTAATGAGGTGGCAGTGACGCTGGGCTGGAATTAAGGTCCTCTGATATGAAGGTGTGGAGGRAAGCCCATTGCTTTGTTGGACTGGGTTTTGGATGGGTACCAGAACTCTCTTAAGGAAATCCCTTATAGAGATGCCTAGAAAGTGGCCTCAGTGTAGATGTTTGGCTGAGCTTGTTGTAAAATGTAAATAGGGGATAGGCCCGTCAGTCTGCAGGGATGAATGCATGCAGCTTCATTAGAGCTAAATAGGAGTCAGAGAAGAAAAATGACATGGAGGAGGACAAGTGGGGAGGGACATTGCATTAGCAGCCTGACCATATGACACTTTAAAAGGCAACTCCAGATCTGTCAGCACAACTGTATGTGGAGCATGCCAAGAAGCCAGATGCTGCTCCTGCTGCTGAAAGACTATTTTCCACAGTTCAGTGTTGGGGCCTTGTGATGTAAATCCCTGCCCCATGTGTGGCCATGGGTGTGGGACCTTATTGCTGGATAAAATAGTAAAGACGGAAGAAAGGGAGGAATCTTGTACTTACTCAGGCTGATTTATAAGCTAAAAATAAATTAATTGGATTGCAAAGTCGATTTAAAAGAAAAAAAACATCAAAATGAAAAGGCACATTGTAACATTTAGTGATTTATATGTTTGGGTAACAGCCTCTGCCTTCACTATCAATGTGTCTCTCAGCTGTAGTACTCCCCACAAAAGATCATTTCTAACAGAGCATAAGAAATAATTTATTTTAAAAAAGGATTATTGAGTTAATGAGAAGCACACTTAAAACCACTGCTTTATCTGCTTTTTGTCTTCTTTTGCACTTAAAATAGTCTTTATATTTTTGTTTGCATGCATCTATCCTTAAAGGATTAAGCCTTCACATGGCATACATCCTGGGTAGAGGAGTCATGTTCAAGAGAATCCCTTGGAAGGCAGTGGACAGAAATTCCCCTAATAAAGCTACAAAGCCTTAGGGAATTATCATCACCTTTGATCTGAAGCAACCTTCACACAGCCTCCTGGCCCACTGGCTACCCTCCAGGATCCCTCTCTACGTTACTGGGAAAGAAGCAGCTGAGGTGCTGTTCTTTGTGGCTTGCAAGAACTTACTCAGGAAAGGACAGTGAGGAAACTGGACTTCTAAAATGAAAGGCTGCACCAAAAAGTAGCCTTTAAGTTGAGGGTGGTTATAAATTTGCCATTGAATCTTGTTTGATGAAAGTTTTGTTTTGCTTTCTGTATGGAAATACAGACTTTMATGGAAATTTCTCAGTAAATCCCCAAATAGGTACTTTTTCTGCTGAAAACCTATTTTTTTATATTATTTAGAGGTTTATTGAGTGGAAGTCATTATTTTCTTCTGGAAGTGGCTACGGACAGATAGATAGAAATGACTACATTTTCCTGACATTTTCAGGGAAGGGAAAAAAACCTAACCATTTTGCCATCAGCTTTAATAAGTTTCTTTTACTTTTCTGGCTTGTTCAATGCTTTTTGGCCTTTATATATGCATTGCTGCATGGAATTTTGGGAGTCGAAGAATTGTGAGCGCTCAAAAATACTTGGGAAAGGACAGGAAAAGCATTGTGGAGTGRTTTCCTTTGTGAAGTTTCCTAGCTAAATGGAATCTAATACTATTGTCAGGAAGTGGTTGTCAAACCTCATTGATGCTCCACAGAAATTTTACACCTGGAAGTAGCCCTTCTGAATGCACTGAGTACCCTTGCCCCTTTTATGGGCTGTGTCTGCATTTAATGAGACCATGCCAGCCTACTGAGAACACCCTTATGTTATGGATGTCAGTGTCTCTTTTCCTGGTCRGTTAGCCACCACTAGGGACTTGCAGCTTCTAAGAAGTTGACAGAGCCCAGTTTTGTTAACTATATACTATAATCTTACATTAAACTAAATATTTTCCCAACAATCCAAACTGTATCATATTTGTGTCCTTTTATTGCTTGATATCCATTTCTCATGTGTGTAAATGATTCCTGCCAGAATGATCAGATGTAAGTTTACCTCCAGCAGCGGTTTAATTAGTTTAGGGTGCTAAAATGGGAAAGGAAATTTAAATAGGCCAAAAAAATTAAACACGAAAGGAAACAAAGAAATTAGAGCTTTGAGATCTTGGAATCACCACTCTGCAATTAGATTATTTTGCCTTCCTTTTTTTTTTTTTTTTAATAAAAATTCTGTGAAGGCAAAAGGCTGCAGGACTCTCACTGAAACCCAGAAGGGAGACAATGTTGCCAATTCTTGCAACCGTATGGCAAGTTGCATGTTATATAATGTTGTTCTTAAAGCCCTGGCTCCTGGAGTCATTGCAGGGTCTAATGAACTTCAACCTATCTGTCCATATTATTTATCCTTAAATTCAATAAACTTATCTCTTAATTTTTTATTGGTTTAGGTCTGAATTGCTCTCCCCATAAGAATCCAAATTCTCTAAATGTGTATTTCCACTGATGTTTGTTCCAGCTTCTTAACTGGTTTTAGTTAGTAGAGCACCATTCATTCTGGTAGAAATGCTTTCAGGTACACAAAAAGTGATCTTGTGTGAAAATATACTAAGGTTTGTCCATTCTCTTAATCAACCTAGGCAGGCCAGTCTTTTCTCAGCAGAAAAAGATGAACTTTATAGCATGCATAAGAGACTAACAAGTGCAGATTCTGGTGCACCAGAGTGAAAAGAAATGAATTGAAAAGCCGAGGACTCCCATAAAGAATAGTCTGGTAGGTCCCTTCCTATTTATTTTGAGGAAAATTTAGCTCAAGCATACTGTGGTCATAACCTCAGTGAGTGTAAACTGACATGGACTTTGTGGACTTATTCCAATTGATCTCAGCTGAGGGTCTGCTCAAAGACACTAATTTGAGAGAGAAATATTTAACATGGTATGTTTTTCAAGATCGCACTCCAGATGAGGAAGATTGAAAGCCTTGATTGTCTTTTCCAATGTATCAATTTCGTACCAATGAAACTACATTAACTTCAGAAAGTGTCCACTGTTCTTTGACTACATGAATGCAGAGTTATTACTCAAAGTAAGAAGGCATATCTAGCTGCTGTTTTTTCCTACTTTATGGTTCAGGAAGCTTTAGGGTTTGGTCCTTGTATCATACAGGGTCCTGTATTGAAAGAGACTCTCCTAGAAGTAAAGCATGTTCTCAGCTGCAGTGTAGTGCAGTAGCATGTTCTCTACCATTTAACCTGATGCCCTGGAGCAATCACCTGGCATGTTGTGGGCTCCCCTCAAAACTTAGCTCTTGCATATTGGCCTTTTATGAATTGAAAAAAATAAGTGCTGCCAGTATGTGCTATATTGAGCTCTGCTGGTAGTAGTGGTAGCAGTAATATTATTATCTCTCTTAATAAATAACCTAGTTCAGTAGGCAAAAATTCATCTTTCTCATCTTTTAATTTTGATATTGTTAAAAATATGTGGAAGATGTCTATGTGTACTTGCCAGTGATTTTAGCATTATATTACATTAATTATATGCGAACTCAACAACATTATCTATGGTGTTTTCTGGAGCCTTACATTATAACACTATGTTACCAGTTGTTTATGCCTTTGTCACTCTCTAACTATTTGGAAGGAAATTTTCAGCTAAAACAATCACATTGTTTCTGAGTTTAGGCAAAGATGGGTTTTTGTTGTTGCTAAAGCTGAAAATATTTAAAAAATATGCTTTGGATGGACACTTGAAATCTGACCTAGAAGTGGAAGTTGTTCTGATATTAGAGATATATCTCTTGGCATCCCTATAAAATTTTCCCCAAGTCTGGCCAAGCTTTAAGCCTCTCAAAAGATTTTTAGTTCACAGATGTTTAGAACAGGCTTGTTAGAGTTTGGCAAATAAATTCTCTGAAGTTCCTGTCCATAGTGAGCAAATTCAGCTTTATGAAAATTCCTTTTCATTGCTGCTCATGCTCTCTCTGAAGTATGTAGGCAGGACAAATATAAGGAGGAAACACCTGATGTGAATTTAAAGGGGTGAGAAAAGGTGAGGGAAGAAGAAAGTGGAGGTGGCAGGAAATAGAACACRATCTGAGTAGACGCTAATAACCTTGTTCTCACGTATGTGTTGTGAAGACAAACTTTTTAATATCTGTGWAACTCTTAGACACTATGCCAACGGGACTACAGAAATGCCATACGAGGAAGTGGGTAGTTCTGTATTAAATGCAGAATTTAAGTGCCATGTGTTAGATAAGATCTGGGGCTACCAGTTGAATGGTAGGCTGGAAAGAAGCTTGTTTTCTGAATGAGGGAGCGTTTCTACAGAYGGCTGTGTCCTTGACCACCCTAATTCATTTCTAGAGCTATTTCTTACCTCACAAGGAATGAGGCAGTGGTTCTGTGGAAAAAATCCTGTTTCATCATGTAATGAAAACACGTATCATGAAGCGAGCTCAGAAAGGGGCTGAATGAAGTTTGTGCAGGCAACCTTAATTTTGGCATTTCCTAGCTTTTGAATTCTTAGCATTGCATTGTTAATGTTATTTTAACATAGCCTTTGCATGTCGTGAATAGAAGTGATGCTTTTGAAGCCTGTATTTCATCTTTAGTTTCAGTGGAGCGTTCCTAATCTTTTTCCCAAATGAGCCTAAAGGGGCTTGTTTGTCAGACTTCGAATCGTTGACGAATTGTTCACAGCAGCATTTTGAAAAACAAAACTTATGCCAAGTTTACAAATGGTCTTCCAAGAATACACATTTGCATTTTGCCCCTGCAGGTGTTTGCACAGTCGTGCACCTCACTTGCACAAGAGAGATTTGCCCGCAGAGCTCAGGAAGAAAGATGTGCAGTAACATAACTGGGATGTCCATGTGAATTTAAGTGGCTTTGTTCTGGAGACTGTGCTTGTATTAAATACTTGAAATACTACAAGAAATCTCATCTGACTTCCCTTGTAAATAAAAGTGACCAGTCCTTTTGTCAGTTCAATGGGAACACTGATGAGGGTCCTTCCTGATTCAGAGAAACTTGTCATCTGTAAAACAGTTAAGCATATTCTTATCATTAAGGATATACTTAACCCCACCAAGTTAATGAAGAACACACATCTTTAAAGGTAATCACATACTGAAGTGCTTTGCTGAAAAGGAATTGATTTAAACCTGATACAACTCTGTAACTCAAACAGTTGACTAAGGACCCATTGAAATTCCTTGCTTAACCAAAGGGCTGGTTTACATCTTTCAAACATTGCTTTGAGCTGCAGCAATATGAAGCTGCACTGTTTCTAACAGAATCATAGAAAAATAGGGCTGAAAGGAACTTTGGGAGATCCTTGATTACAAGGGTGCTCTGCCTACGATTCGTGGGCTGCATATTGCTAACCAGAAGAATTAAGCTGGGCAGCAACCTGCTCCTTTTTTCCAGGCCGCAACCTAGGAGCATATAATTGGTGGACTGTTGGCTTGAGGAGTTGTCTGAGTGGTGGAAACTGCAGGATTATGACCCCCATTCTTCTTGTGGGGTTCCTGGACTTGCCTTCCATGGGGTGCAAGAAGTGAGCTCCTGTGAAGACTATCAGCCAAGTGTAGGCCACTGCCTCTGGAGCAGTTCATCTGGCTTGCAATATCCTCTTGAGTCTCCCTCTRGAAGGAAGGCTACTGGGAGCAGGCCGCTCAAAGTGATCTAGCAGCACGTCCCTGACTTAGCTTTTTCCAAGGGTAAGTTAGGGTGCCTAGGGGCTTTCCTGCGTGTGTGTGCGTGCACAGAAAAGCTAGAGCTCCTGGAAAGCGCAGGTCCTGCTGTCCTGGCACCCCAGGTCCTGTCAAGTTGTGCAGGAGGGGCTGTGCCATGAGACCCTCACTTAGACAAAAGTAAATGATCCACCTACAGAGTGTCTGGACACTACTGAACTAGTTTGCTTTCCTAAGATGGGCCTGACTATACCTACCTCCTTCCTGACGGTTGTTTTGTGTGTTCATATAAGTGCTTTARTGTTATTTTAAAATTGTCATTGCATTCTCTTGGTTTTTTTTAAATAAGRTCTTGGAACAAAAGTATGAAATTTTCCTCCTGTCCATAAATGCAGCCTGGTGTATTGTGTCAAGGGCAGCAAACACAGTAACTCTGGGTATGTTCAAAGTATCATAATGCAGAGACGCATTTAGCCAACAGACTGTGAATCCTCATGGGAAAGGGCATGAGGGTTTTCCAAACCTCAGAATTAAGTATTGAAAATAATTGTCTGGAAGGTAATAGTCCCCCAGAATGGACTAATAGCCTGTCAGGTTTCATGTTTCCTTAAGTAACTTTTGAATTTGTAAAATGTTCCGAAATACTCTGATCCAAATTTCATTCTCAAAAAAATCTTGGCTAATGGGATGAAGTTTKTCACTCCAAAGTTTTACCCGAGGGCAGCTTCTGTTTACCTTATTCATATGGGTAGCCTGAGGGCAGAGTTGGGCTGCAGGAGTCATTTTTTATTTATTCCTCCAGCAGAAACGTGATGAAGTACTTAGTAAGGATGTTGGTGGTGTAAGTGTTCATCTGCTAAAATATAGATGTTGCACTGCTAAACTGGTTCAATCCAGAATGGTATTTCCCTGGCAAGGCTTAGCATTTTTAATGCAAAGTGAACCCTCATAGTAGGGCCTCTTATAATGTAGGTTTTTGCACTTTAATGAGGTAGATATTTAATCAATTTTAGAGTATACTGGTATCTGCATTTTGCATATGTTTCAAATAACAATGAAATTTATACGCAGATGAAGTAATTGAAGCATAGCCTGATTTCAGAAGGGCGCACAGTCCTTATTGGAGTGTAATTTGAAGAGATTGGGGATCAATCAAAGTGTTTTAAAATTAAGAGTTTTCTGCAGCTGGGACACTCTCAAGTTGAGATACTTTGGTTTCAGTTTATAGCTCAACTTTTTCCTCAAGTCAAATGTTTTATTGTACCCAAGATCTTTTGACGGACACATMTGAAAATGAAAATATCTTTAAAAACCTGATAGTCTGTAGAGATCTAAACCCGCATGGAGCTGTGACCCAAACGTACCTTGAACTTTAGTGCAAGAAGTTTAAAATTTAAATCCAGATCCATATTTCATATGAGTTCCTATCCTCATATATCAGAATTTGAATGTTATATTCAGTTAAAATATCTGGGAATTTGCCTTTGCTTAACTGCTCTAACACTCATTACAGCTCTGGCAATTATTTACTGCCTCTAAGCATGATACTAGCTATTGTTTCTCAAATAACCCTTATCCTTACAGTGGTCCATACCACAACATTTGGCTTCTGTCTCTGTCTGAAGACTCCAGAGTATTTAAAATCCAAATATGAATTGTTGGGTCCAGAATCATTACCAAATTTTTCATAATGTTGCTTTATAAATTTTCTAACTTTTGCAGTGAAAATATTTTTGAACTTTTTCTACTAGAAGCGTGTTTTTAGTTTTCCAGTTTCTGATACATTTTCTTGCTGTAAGTTACACCATATTTTGTGAAGAGTCCTCCATGGAATAGGAACTACTCRTTCTGGGAATAAAAGAAGCAGACTCTGGCCATCAAGATATAACCCAATATCCACTGGCAACAGTGGAGGTCTCTCGTTGCTTAGTAGGGCTTTGTATGTGATTGAAGAAGAGGATGATCAAGTCATCAGGAAAGGGAACTGACACAAATTGTGTTTAACTGTAGTTAAACTGTTTGTTTAACTGTATTTCAGAATGATGTAGATTGTTTCTGCGCTGAATTCTGAATTTTACAGTTGACAGTTGACTAAGTCTTTCTACTAAGAAAGAGCCTGAATGAGAAGTCTTAAAAACATTGGTGTGATATTATGTGTTTTGTGAAAAAAATTCTAGTAGTCCAGTATATCACAGTATTTCGTTATGTTTTGAGATTAGTTTTGTAGCTTTTATTAATAGGTATACAAAGGAATAATTTTTTACATCTAAAAAAGACAGTAAAAGCATCTTTGTAGAATCTATAAGCAAAATAAAATGCCATATAGGTGTGGAAGCGGATGTGGAATACCATGTTAAGTAATAGACAAGATTTACTTACATAGAGGTCATTTCAGGATCAGGTACAGATTTTATAATAGACATGTATGAATAAAATATATTGAAAGAGTTACTTCAAACAGGAAGACRTAGCTTAATTTTAAAGATATTTTTGTCAATTTGGAACAAAACACTTAAAAAGATCTATTGGAACACTTTTTTGCAAGTTTTTACATGACTTTTTATTACAGTTTTCCTTGTCATTTGAAGTTATTTAACATCCTTCTTATTATTTCAAACTCTGGTGTTAAACATTATTTCAATGAAAAAAATGTAAAATATACATGCATATTTCAGAATGAGCTGAGTCTTGCTTGATAATGGATGTGGATTTTCAAAATTCATATGAAATTAGTGTATTTTAGGATAATGTATGCACTTCAGAAATAAATTTTGATATATTTGAATCTCCTTTTCTGGAGATACTCTGGAGTCTCCTCTGGATATAATCAAGGCCTGCCTGGATACAACCCTGTCTAACATGCTCCAGGTGTCCCTGCTGAGCAGGGAGGTTGGACTAGATGATCTCCAGAGGTCCCTTCCAATCTTACTGATTCTGTGACTCTATGATCTTGATTAGAACCAAAATAAATATGAGGTCCTGTAATGAGACACAGCTACTGGCAGCAAGAGGTGGCACTCTGTGCTTATCACTGTATTTTTTTTCCCCTATAGGGTTATAATTTATTTATTTATTTTTCTCCCTCACCTGCTTCTTATGCAGATCATCAGTTTGACTGAACAGCATCTTATACAAGTTATACAGCAGAGCACATGCAGAGCAGAGCCAGGCTGGAGATGGGTGAGTGGCTTTGTACTGCGCTTGTATTCTCTGCCTCCTGACTGCTGGGTCGGTGGTGTATTTACAGAATTCCCAGCGTCTGCTGCTCCTGCAAAGTCTTCTGTCTGCTCTGTGGACTGGAGTAGATAGAATTGTGCAGCTACCTCTCCCCTCAGCTATGGCCCATGAAGCAAGGTGATACATCAGCCTCCTTGTGATAATAAAAAGTTTCAGAGACACTCAGTCCCCTTTGAAACTTTCTGTGCTGCCGCAGTTGCACAAAGGGACTAGACTGGGGGACAGAATGGGGGCCGCTGTGCTCAAGGTGCATTCGCTAAACCTTCCAGGGCCTGGTGCACCAGCTGCTGTAGTTAGAAGCATTTGCCAGGAGCAAAATTTMTTTTAGAATGCTATTTACAGGGGAAGTTATGATGCAGTTAAGTTGGGAAAAACTCCAAACAAAACCACAACAAATTATTTAGCAAAATAAATATTTTGAAAAGTGATCTAAATTGTCCCCTTTTAAGCAGTATTAATGGAATTATATGGTGAACATGAAACCAAATTACAAAGCTCATTCAACCTTAAAAGGGAAAAGAGAAAAAGTTTGGCTTGTGAAATATTTGACAGCAGCTACCTATCACATACATGAGGAAGACAAAGGTTAGGAATGCAGCATGTTTTAGAACAGAGATTCTCTGTATTTTTTCTTTTGTGTCAATAAATGAAAATAGAATTTTGTGGTTAGAATATGGCTTTAAGTGCATAGATAAGAGCCCAAGTAAATACTAGCACTCCTCCATTCCTGAGGGAAGTTGGTGGCCTGCCCACATAATTTGCTGATAAAGTCCCATCTGTTAAAACAAAGTACTGCAGCACTAGTAATAAATTTCAGGCAAAGACCATGAGAGGTTATTTTTGCATGACAGTCTTTAGTGAGTTTTATTTTAAACCAGAAAAATATTTGAAACTGAAATACAGATGATAATACTGGCTTTAAGTTAGCTTTACACTTTTACAGGGCAAATGAGAAATCCTGCTCCACTTTATTTCACTGGTAAACAGCATCGCATGATAAACTGTTATGAGAATAAAGTCATAAGGAAAACTCTGCTTCACAAATGACATACGTAGAAAAACAGCAGATGTCTGATGAAGTAAAGAACCAACTTATTGCCAAGTCTTTGGAAAACAAAATTAATTTCCTTTCGTCTTTGATAATGATGATGTAATGTAGTTAATAGGAAGAGCCTGCCATGCTCATGTAGTTATTAAAGAAGAAATGTTAGACATGCAGTAGGTCAGAAATATGGGTTTACTTACTAGTGCCATATCCATGAGAGTATTTATGGATGTGGAGGAAAAAGAAAGTCGATAGTGGAGTAGAACATTGCATTTTGTCTTATTTGAACCAGAGGAAATGTGTAATGAAACAAAAATTACGAATGTCTTAATGAGTTCAGAATTTTCTCAGAAAAAAGTCTTCTTGGTAGGTAGATTTTATGTTGAGATCTTATTTCAAGGATAATAAAATCATTTTCTAGAGTGAAATTCAAAAATAGATAGGTAAATAGATTTGCCTTTTGTTTTTCCCTAATGAAGATCTAGCCAAATGAAAATACTGGATGAACAGACTTGACATTACTGTTTTAATGAACAGAAAATCTCAAGAGCAACAAGAAGAGGGAGTATTTTTTTTTAATTATCTACCACTTTATTTTTGCTCCTTTAATTTTAACAAAATGGTGTAGTAAGTAGATGTAATGATGTATTTATTTGCAATATCTTCTTTTGTCACTAGATGTCCCTGCATGTCCCTTCTGAGTAGCTGGCAGGGTGTGGTTCCTGGTAAACAAAAAAGGTAAAGCTAAGACTAAAGCTGTGTAGATTCCTTGAGAGTATGCAGGAAGATTGTTCGGTTTAAGGAGATTTTGTGATCTCTATATACACTAAAATGGTGAGGGGAGGAAGTGCTGGAACCGAATGTGCTTTATGTCTACCATATTTTCCTGCCACAGAATGAAAATTTAATTTGTTCATAGAAACGTTTGAGGAGATACTTACTGGAATGGTTAAAGGAGTTAAACGTGATTTGGCAAACCACTGGTGACTCTTTTTTCTTTCCCTGCTGATAAATAAGTCTATAGAGGAGGTATTTAAAATTAAAGGCTCACTGCTGAGGCATGAGGGTGGTATATGTACAATCTCACAGTCCTGCAATCATTGTGGTGTATTAGTGTTGGTTTTAACAATGGGCACTGTAATGGTCTTGTCAGTAAAGCTTTATGTTATGCAGCAGGTTTTATATTACGTTGCAAGGCTAGAAGAAGTATCTAATTAACCAGGAATCTTATGTTGACCTTTTACATAATAGACTTACGTGTGTTTTTAAAACTTTTCCTTTTGCACAAGAACATACTTAGATTAATCTGTCCACTAAGTTCATCCGTAGTGCGAATAGGCACAATAATGCTGCTGCCATCACTGGAGTCTTGTTCTTTTACAGGTTGTAGAATTTGGTTTCCTCTTTCTAGTAGCTGCCTGTTTGCTATGTCTGGGACTCACTTTCTGAAAGGTCAGCCTCGAGGAGTGCTGGGATAGGTATGCTGTCATCTTAGTGATTTCACTTGTCAGGACACTCCTTGTACTTTCTGAATACATTTTGCGTATTAACCTTATTGGTGGATTTTTTTCCAGCAGTAGAGATTTGACAGTTGAGTGCAGATCAAAAATATTGAAAGCAGAGTAGAACACTGCAGAAGTGATTGTGGTTTCTGATTAACAAGGGACAAATAGTGCTAGAATTTGATGTAAAATACCAAACATACCTCTAAAGAGAAAAGGGCTGCAGAAGAACATGGTTCTGCAAGAACACGGTACAGGAACAGTTCTCTTCAGCTGAAATGTATGCATAGGGACTACTAACTTGCTTTTATTGTTACAATTATATTTTTGCATATATGGCTAAAATTTTATGGAGGGAAAATGCATTATGGACATTTACTTCAGTGCTCCCTATTTCAGTTCTCTCAGATTGTTACAAAAATAAAATTATTTGGGGTTTTACTGAATGAAAGTGAAATTATTGTGGTTATTGAAACRCACACAGGCTGATAGACTATGTGTTAATCTTGGATACTCAGCCCTTTAGAGCCCACTCACCATTGAATATTGTACTCCAAAAGAATCATTTAAAGTTTGACAAATGAATTTTACAGTGGATTGTTCATGTAGAGGTGAATCCTGCTTGTATACCATCAAAATGCTGAGAGCAGTCTTRATTTTCTTCACTTAATTGGGCTTCAGGAAGGAATTATGTTGCTGTTGCAGGCTCAAGTAAGTATCTTATCCTGGAAAGTTGCCTTTCTACCCGTGGAATCCCTGAATTCTTTAGGAAATAAAAAATTTGAAGATTCTCTGTCACATGCGTGATGAGTCCAAGCCTCTTTCTTYCTCATCTCTATTCCCACAAAAAAGATTATACTGTGGTAAAAAGAATTCAGAGCGTTCATTTCTTTTTTTTCAGTTTTTGTTTAGAGAAGACATGACTATCCTGCTGGAACAACGGCTCATAAAGTAAAACTGACCCTTTGAAATTCTTGCATCCAGTACTTGTTTGTTGTAATTTCAACTGGATAACTAATTATTTTYTTTTTATTGTGCTAACGGGCTGCTATGCGTATGTGGAAGCTATTGATGGAAACGGACTCATATTTCAGCTCTGAATATTTAACACTTAATAAGGTAGCCACCTGCTTTTAAGGTTATTCCAACGTATTCGAATGGCCTTTACTGCTYGTTGTGAGTATCAGAATTATTTTTGATCTCCTGTAATGAAACAAATAGCCAAACCAATTTAATAACTAACTAAAAAAATTCTAGCCCTTCTGTTTTTTTCCAAATTCAAACAACTTTGTAATAGCACCTTATAAATCACTTAGAGTTCTGTAACTTTAAAAGCCAGGCCGGCATATAGTGAATGTTTGTTCTTCTCAACATGACGCAGTGAGACCACTGAGTGCATAGCAGGGTGAAGGCAGGTGCTGAGCTCTGATCACCACCAAGCACTGCCTGTTCTCTTCAACCCTGACCTCCCTGTCTGGAGCATTCCTGGTGAAACCTCAAACCAGAAGAAACTTTTCTGTGCATCTGTTCCACTGTGCCCCCAAATTTTGTCATGGCTCATGAACCTGCATCTGGGGAGCATGTAGAAATTGGCAGGGAGATATTGCAAATGTGGCTTGAAGCCATGTACTTACTCCTTGCTTTGGGGCTGGCTGCTCAGAACTTCAAACAGCTTGGGAAGACTTCTAATTTACAATGGTTGGCATTGCTGCAGGGGCAGACTTAAGACTGTGTAGTGGTTTGTGTGAGGGAAGTGTTGCCTCAATTCAGCATTTCCTAGTTATCTAGCTTTTGCTTTTTAATTTTGATGATGAGTATACAGGAAGAGAATGTGATTGCTATCATATTGCCAAACTCCAAAATGCCATCCCTTCCACTGCAGTGCCGGCATGGCTGGGGRCTGCTGAGGGAACAGGTTTTCCCTCTGGGAAGGACCAACCTATTGCCATTCCACAGTGCAGCCAGCCTTGCCAGGTTAGCACTCTGCTGTCCGCTTCACTGCATCACTTCTCTTGGAAGCTGCTTATCTGCTAAAAAATAACATCTCTTTCCTGTCCAGTTTCACAGCAGGAGAGAGTGAGATTGTGTAGATGTGAGGAGAGGAGTGAAAGGAGGGAAGGCTGCCTGGGGTTTGTGGTGTTTTTTGAGTGGGCTGAGCTGTGCATCCTTCGTATGGAAGGAAAGTTTTAGGATGGATCTGGACTGGAAGGTAGTAATGTTTGTAGCAGGTCTTGGTTTCAGTGGAAGGAGTTACACAGCCTGGCAGCTTTCTTTCAGACTAATGCTTCTCATTTTTGTGGTAGCCATTGCAGTATCCTTGAGATGGGAACTCCTGAGGGGATAGTGGTCTTTTAGACCTTTTCTCTTTAGGCCATTTGTCTCCTGAAATAAAGATGAGAATTTATCAGAGTATTGTATGGTTAGCCAGTGAATTAGCAAGGAAAAAGCTGCCTGCAGATACAGTGGGTAGCAAGGTGTGCTGCAGCCTTTAGTACCACCTGCAGTTTTCCTGATGCTGATACTCAAAAGGCCAAATGAATTTAATGTTGTAGCCGATAGGAAGTGAGGAAGACATTTACCCCTGAGGCCAGGCTATCACATGGATGTAATGCAAACTTTTGGCTTGTCAGAGATGGTAGAAAGCATTTCTCGCAGATGTTGCTGTATGAGAGCGCTGTATCAATAAGGAGGCAACAAGAGCTTCCAGAATGTGGATTCTCTTGATAATCTGTGAGCATGTGTCCTCGCTCCAAGGGAACCACAACGYTCCTTGGAGCATTTCTCTCTGCCCACAAGCCTAACCTTTGTCCTGCTGAGTCTTAGCTTCAGCCAGCTCCTGCTCTTCCACGTGCTGATCTTGGCTAGACACTGGGACAACTGAATGTCTGTTGTATTATCCTGGGTTGTAAACAACAGACAAAGTTATGTGTCATCTACAAGCTCTCTAATCCAAACAGTGGCGTGAGTGCTTGTGCACCGTTGGGAGCATTTTTGTAGTGTGTTAGGCATGCAAAGGGGACAAAGGATGGTCAGCATGCCAAATATCTCTAGCACAGACACCGCTTAGAGACGTGTTTTGGACAAAAGCAGAGCAATAGTGGCAGAAGTACTTACTAGAGCAGCTTGAATGATTTCTGGCCACTGGTAGTTTGCTTTCTTTCGATGCAGTTAAGTACAGAGGATAAGGTCTTTTAAGTGAATGGTTCCCCTTTGAGAAAACTAGTGAATGTCAGAAGAGGCTGGAGGCAGGAAATAACTATCAGAACTCACTGAAGATGTTAGCAGCAATAGGCTGTTATGCTGCTTTGTGCTGTTCTTTTGTTTAAACTTGCTCTTTTTGTACCAACCACGGGATTTTTGGGGGTGGGGGGGGGAGCGAAGGTGTTCTGATGTTGGAGCTTGCTAGTTGCTCCTGGAGTGAACCAGGGCTTCTCTGAAGCAGATGAATTATGTCAATTTCATGGGTCATATTTAACCTTTTTACTCTTAAAATGAAAAAGATTGAAATCTGTGTTTGTACAGCAGACATTACTAAAAGGAGGAGGAGAAACTTGGGTTCTTTTTGATCTTTGAAGGCAACCTGATATGTAATATTTGGCAGTTTATTTCACCACTGTGCCATCTATACAATGGGAGTAATGATACTGGCTCTGTTATGACAGGTGTTTTAGGATGTATAGGATAAAGGAGACAAGGGACCAGCCAGAAGCTATTGAACTGGAGTATCTTTCAAAACCCTGAATCTTACAAAATCTTAAATGTACAACGATCTCTGTCATCTTCTTTCATTTCCAGTGTCAGCAGCATTGCAGAGGACTTTGAGACCCTGTTTTCATTACGAAAATGTGCCTTGTTATAGACTAACAGCATACTAGCTATGGGCTAAATGTGTCTTCACCAGTAAGAGCATTTTTCTTGTAAGGGCAAAGAATGTGTAGAATTCTATAGGATTAGCTATCACTTATCATATTTTTAAACAACCTGTCCTTGTCTATAATTAGAAGCAAATTATGTTGAACATGATGGTAGCTTATGTATTGTTAGTATATCATCTCTCCAGAGAAGACATAGCTTGAGCTTTTAAAGAAAGAGAATAAAACATAGTTATAATCTTTAATAGTGTTTGTATGCTCCATTTTCACACACCACCATGAGCAGTTACCATCTCCCTCTTTCCTCTGTGAGTCACATGGAAAACTCAAAGCAAACCTCGTGCTGAGCAGTGGAAGTTTCGCCCGTTGAGTTAGTAAGTAGTGGCTTGCTCTCCTTTGTTTAGGGCACCGAGCAAAACAGGTGGACTGGGATCTTACTAATCTGCTTTGCTTGGCGGCAGAATTCCTCCCAACATATATCCAGAAAGCCAACTGTTAAAAAGAGTATGTCTGTTGAGGGCATATGATACACCCAAATATCAAACATTATGCCTTGCTGCTGCATCTGCTGTGTTCTCCTCTGTACTCTGTGAATGCAGCAGGAGAGAACCGTGGTGAGGTGCTGCTAATGCCGTGTATGACTTGCACAGGCTCTTGCTGCAGGAATGCTGACACAAACAAAAAGGAGATAACTTGGAAATTCTATTGCTCCGTTTATGTTATTATTGTAGTTAATGGTCTGTCAGCATTTCCATTATAAATCCCTATTTTCAGGGTTTTATAACTCAGCCGTAAAAATTCTCTCCAGGCTGAATTTGGCATGTGTGTTCTCAGCCTGAGAGCACATGTGTTGTTTTTTTCTTTTTAACAAGAGTGTTTTTTTTCAAAAAACGAACTGCATTCACAATTTTTAAGATATAGAATTGCCAAAAAAAAAAGCCAACAAAAAATAGGTGATTGGTTACAGATGCTTTCTTTGCACTCATATAACTCAAAAATTGCTGAGTTATTTCAGCTGTAATTGTGGGTATGTGTAAGGTTAAAATGGTGGATTTAGTACTATTCCTTTCTTTATGGTGTTGGTATTTGACAAGCAAATAGAAAACAGACCACGATACTGTATACAGTCACGTATAAGCTGACCCGTGTGTAAACTGACCTCCCAAAGTTGCCCCACGCTCCCCTCTTCTGGGCCAGATTCTTTCAGTGTCAGCAAGGGTGGGGATGCAGGGAGTGTAGGGTGGGGGACAGAATTTTAGATTTTGGTGAGTTTCTACATTTTGTTGCTCTCAATAGGCCTGTGCTGCTCATCTGTAGTCACAGTATGTAGAATCATGTAGAAGCCACGTCAGCCAGGTGGTGTTATTAATGAAAAGCTACAACAGACACATGTTCCCACACATTCTGAGTCTCAACTTTGTCCATCTTGTTTATCAAGGGACTGCCCTCTGTCTGAAACTCACTACACAGAAGTTTACACAAAGATGAGTGTAAACCACATGTTCTATGCTGAGGCATCTGAAAGGAAAAGAAACAAGGGGGAAGACCAAGTGATTATGTCTGAATTTTTTGCTGTCTGCACACACAGACCTTTCCTCCTAATCTCCCCACAGTACCTGCAGTTCTCTATTTATGCTCATTCACCAGTGCTGGAACAGAAAGAGGTGATCGGCATTCAGATGAAATTTTATTTGATCATCTCTATGGACTTTATTGCAGTTTGCTCTTGGAGTCAATTCTTGAGGTAATCGATTCATTTGGAAGCAAACTAATTTGGGGAAATGAGATGATCAAATCTATTGCAGACTGCAATAGAGTCCATAGATTTTTTTTTTTTTTTTTGCTAGTAGAGTGCTTTCTACATAACATTTTACTCTCCATAACAACAGAACATAACTGTTTCTTCCATGCTACGCAAAAGTGTGCAAGAAACTATGTATAATAGTCCTTTGCAGTAGTGATTTCTGCCCTTGTTGTACTTTGGCATTGTATAAACACTGGTGCCTATAAAAGCATGTAACATTATGATTGTGGATAAGTATTATCAGATACACTTTTTTGTGTCTTACCAGACCAACAAATATATGTGTTTTTTTAAGTATTTGATTCTTTAAATTTTTGCTATCCATATTGAATTTTTTTCCRTGATGTTTTTAACATTTTGTGATATATAACATCCCATCATATCTTAAACATTCCTTTACATCAGTATGAAAGGTCATGTACTTGGGCTGTTTTTCATTTCATGAACATCTGGGCTTATGAGATTAACAGAACAGTTATACCATTGCCTTCTTTTTGGTCTCTTTTATTAATAACTTGTGAATAACACTTGTCTTCTACCATGTGGATTATACTTCTGTTGGGGCAATTTCCTCACTATAATAATGGCTGCTAGTTAACCCCTTACTCACAACTGCTGCTGTTACTAGCTCAAATACTTTTCTTTATTTGTTCAGAAGGATGGTCCTGTACATTTTGAGGAGGAGAGGCAATTCATTTGCCTAAACACAGGCATCTAGCACCATTGTACATGTTGTAAGATATCCCAACTGGTCTCCAGCTGTTGCTCTGGAGAAAGGCATGGTTCTCCTGTAGGTCTTCTGTTTTATCTGCCAGTGCTGTGCAGATGTCTCTGATACTCTGTGGTATTTACAATGCCAAAGGATGCCTTTGTTTACGTTAGAAACATATTTCTGTCTTTGGGGAGAGCACTGTCAGGAATCAAAGTCTTCCCATGGAGTAAAGGGAGAGCCACATTGTTTCTGGTTAGCAGAACGATGAAAGAGGTATAAGAATCATCCAAAATGTGTGCCAATAGAGGCTTTACCTGGCAGTGTATATCTATATCTATATATCTAACTACCTAATATATGGGGTGTGTGTGTACATAAGTTTATAGATCAATATAATATTTATACATACCCACCTACCCACCATATATTGAATAAACCAAACAGCTAGCTTACAGTCAACCATATGGGACATGGAAGGAAGGAGATCTGGAATCACTGAAAATGCCAAAAGTAGCTTTCTATGCAAACACAGGTCATCGTTTTCAAGTTCTAGAAGAGCTAGCATCAAATATTTGTATTGTTCCATAGCAATAGTATAAACCTCTCATTTCTTCATCCAGAGATCTGGGCAAGCTGGCAATTGTGAAAGAAGAGAAAAAGGTAATGTGGAGGATGAGTCCAAAAATGGTTGTGCAGTAGAAGAAGGGCTACTGTACTGTACTGTACTGGCTCCTGGCAGTGCTACTGGCTCAGTGCCTTGATACTGGAATACAAGTAAGAAGGACCTTGAGGGAACTCATGATTCACATCTATGACTGGCAGAATGTATTCTGTTCGCTCTGCAGCGTAATCCTAGGTAAGCTGTTTACATGTACTTCCTCATTCTGCTTCAGACCTTTTGCTGTCATCACTATTCTCACTTCCTCTATGCAGCTATTTTCCTGAACAAGGAAGTGTCTAGGTCTTAGAGTCAACGAGCGTGTCCTACYTGAGCATTTGTCCAATGGGAAAGCCACTGTGATCAGCCACTTATTTCATATCAAACAGTAACAACGTTCAGTGGCCTTGTTTATGGTCTCGTGCATTACCTTCTGCTTCAGATCAGTCAGAACTTGTAGAGCATGTATAGCAATGTTTTGTGAACAAAACTTATGTGGGGGGAAGTTTCAATAATTCCAGCTATCTTTTAAAGAGGTTTAGCAGCCAGAAGTGGGGAGAAGTGAGTTCAACAGCTGTGGAGAGAAATATACTAAAGAGTTAAAGAACTACAGACTTGGAGATTAAAAGTGTCTATAGTAGRTCACCAGTCTTTTAAGCCCTTATTTCTTCTTTTGTCTGTATACTTGTATAATTTATGCACTGTATTGTATCTACCATAGCATTTTAATGGCTTTTGGCCACAAGATGGCATCTGATTTCATAGTCTTTCTTTTACAATATCACTTTTTTTTTTCTATCTTGATGGAGAAATGCCCAGTTTACTTGCAGCAGATTATGATTTACTTTCCTTCTGCTTTAGCGAACACCTCTAGGAGCAAATGCAGTATGATTTTCCATTGCCTTCTTTGGCAGTTGGAAGTGCTAGCAGTGTTGGTGGCCTCAGTGATGCTCCCAGTGAATACTCTCTTCAGTAACCCACATCCTCCGTCCTTCCAGGTTCTAACTGTTCCCTTTGTTATGATTGTTGCCTGATGAATGAGAACTGGCCCCAAAACTTAGCTTGTTTCACCAGTGAAGAGAGCCAAAGTCCCTTGAAGTTGTTAAAAAAACTCATTGGCATAAAGGAARCTTTGACTAGGCTCCTGCTTATAGAAAAAAGTTCTACAATTTTTAAATTCTAATTAAGATTCATAAAGTTGTGGGTAATTTGTTTCTTTCCTCTTTCTGCTTCAGGGCACCTCCCATGTACCTGTATTTGTTGAATGTAGAATAGTGAGATTGAAGGAAAAATGGGCGATCTGCTAGACTTCCCTGAGCATACTGGGAACTCTGCCTAGAAAAGTGCAGAAGAAATAGGTAACAAAGATTTATCAGTGGGGTCAGACACCCAGCAAACTGCAATAACAGTCAGTTCTTGGAAGCTTATAAAGTGGGAGATGGATCTTAATTTGCAAAGGGAGAACTAAGTTATTCGAATAAGTTTGGCTTAATTGCATGAAAAGCAGTGATTTAATGCAGCTCTTCAGTATGCAGGTGTCATGCAGTTTGGAAACTAATGGCTAATATGAAATAGGGCAATTTACTTTTTTTAAAGTAACTTGAACAAATAACATAATTTTGAATTATTCTAAAATATTTTATGAAGTGGAATAGATCACAGCAGACCTTCTAACTATTTCTGAAGGCAAAAAGTAAAATGGATTTGAAAAAGAGATTAGACAAATTCATAGAGCTCTTCAGTGGCTTTTACAGGATAGTTTGGTGCCACCCTGACCCAGCAGCTTCCTACTCCTTGGATTGGACTCCTTGGAGTCCAATCAGGAGCAAAATCATACTGTATCTGCCCTGTGTGTTATATTTCTCTTTAAATACCTGCTACTTTCCCCCTCTCAGGGATGATGCTGAACTAGGTAGACCTTAGGTCTGACCTAGTTGGCAGTTTCTATGTTCTTTCTTGTTTGCTGAAATGCTGAGCTGCTTATCCTTAATCTTAACCAATGGCTATCACACTATTTTAGTTTGTGGAAGCGTGTGTGTAGAAACACTCTTCCATTCATAGCCACATAGACTGTGTCCTTGCTCTTGCACAATCACAGAAATCATTTCCTCTGTTTTGCAATATATTATTGAAACCGTAACTACAGCACCTGTGTTCTTGGCTCATCAAAGGAAGCAATATGAGAAGATGCCAAGTGCACTTTAATTTTTTTAAATAACAATCGAGCAGCTGGAGAAAGAAGCCTCAGCAGCATTGCATAGGCAGATGGCTCCTGCAGCCCACCAGGAAGGGCTGTAGAGATTCTTCACAGTTTAAAGACCATAGGGTAGGAACCTCTGTGGGCCAGGATGTGAGAACACCTGGGAATTTCAAGTATGACTGATACCAGGCACAGAGTCAGGGACAAATGCTCAGTGAACATGAGACTAAACACCAAATAGTTCAGCCTCATTGTTTCTGCTGAACTGATGGATCAAGAAAAGAGGAAGATTTGCTGCTGTGTAATAGTAGTGTATGAAATGTAAATGGAAAGGTAGATATTCACAAAAGAGAAGTCAGCACCAGGCAAGGTGAATCACTGAAAAGTATTTTTAAACAAGAAGTTCAGCAAAGGGTGGAACAATTAATCATGGCCTGTGTATTGATGTGTGCCTCGTAGTGGGATTTTCTGCCTGTAACAAAGAATAAAGTCTGAAGAGGTAAAGACTCTTTGCTCTTCTCTGATGCCTGGTGGGGGCTGAGTTTCTGATACAGCCTTTTCTTCAGTGCTAGTTCTCTTTCCTGTTTTTAAAAAATTGCCTCTAATGTCTTTGAAACCTCTACTGCTCAGTCCAGTCAAATATAGTTGAAACTGGCAAGTGGGGATGTTTGTGGATGAGACAGACAGAAACTATGATCAGAAAAGCTACCTTAAACCCAGCTAAACCCCCTCTTTCTCAAACTACATTTTAATAGAAGCTCTGTTAACTTTATTAAGTGGTTCTTTCCGTGTATACTTATCTGAGCACCTCAGAGACTTGTCTTTATATGCATAGCATTCCTGGGTAGCAAGGAAGGGTTGCTAATCTCATTTTTCACCTGAAGAACTGGACACAGAAATTTAGAACAAGATGACAAAGCTATTTAAGTATATAACTCCTAGTAGGAATTTAAGGCTCTATACAAATAAACCCCTCAAGGATCTGAGTCCAAGCAGCTTGCCCGAGATCACACTGAGATTGTGTAGCRGAGCAGAGAAGTGAACTCCCTCCTCCCAGGTGCTCTCTGATTAACAAGCTGCCTTCCTCCAGCTATGGAGAGGTCTGCGCTACACCACAAGCTGAGCTGGTGAAGGGGTTAGGGCCTACTGGCCTGCCACAGCCATCTCAGTGGTACCAGTGGTGCTCATGTGAGTCCTGTTTTAGGCTAAAGGAGCAGGACTAGTTTAAATGCTGTAAATAGAAGGTCTTCACTAATTTTGTGTGCAGTGTTTTGCAAGGAGACTGATATGGCCRAAGGCTCTCTCCTTTTCCACTGGCATGGCTGAATCCAGAAGGGCAGGTTTGTGAAGTAAGTAACTTTGCGTATTCCCGTTTACTATGGTTCTGCCCTAGCTTCTCTTCAGCTCTTTGTGCTGTTAGTAGTTTTTGCTCTTGTACTGACACTCTGTTTGAAGAACTCAGTGGTGTGTATTGGTGAAAACTAAGCATGCTCTCAGTAATTATTTGCTGCTCAGTGCACTTGACATTAGGAGAGTGCCTCTGTTTTGTGTGAATATTGAAGGGCAGATTTTCAGATAGCATATAGCTAGTCTAAAGAATATTCCAGCCAACAAATTATTTTGGAAGAAGTACTGCTACTTTTCTGACCAAGAGGAGCTACTTTTATGTTTGGTGTGGAGGCCAAAACCTTTTTCTTCAGGTCCTAAGGAAAGATATTGCTGCGAGAGTAAGGAACTAAGGACAGATTTCCACCAACACCTCCATTTTAAGCTTTTCACATGTGGTTAAGTGCATTTTGACATTTTTGCCTTTCCTTATGAGGCATTAGCCATGGCTGTGGCCAGTAGGAAAAAGAGAGCAATTTTTCTATGACAACTCATATCCTTTTATAAGAGACAGGAGGCAATACTTTTCTAAAATATACTCTGTGTGAGTGCTTCTATAGCGTTTTTCATCTAAGTATCTCCAGGTCCTCTGCAAATTGTGATTAGTTCAATTGTATGCTACCATGACGAGACAGCGTAAAGAATAAGGGGACATGTGAGGGCAGCTCCCATTCTTTCTGTGGTCCGGACAGAAGCACGTAGCTTTTTCTTGCTGAGCAATGAGAAGTCCCTGTTTTATTCTAATTACCTTGAAACCTTAAGTGGAACTGTAGTCCATCCATACTCCTATTTTTCTGCTCATATGTTGAAAATGGAGCAAATGAAAATACGCTCTCTTCAACAGAACTGGAGTCTGCATATGAACGGCCTTTCACTGGCTGAGCAGGAGAGTAAGTGGAGAAGGAATTCATTCCTCTGTTAATCTCCTGCATGACTCAGTAAAGGCTCTGGTGGTCTCCTCCTGTGTGAGTCTCCAGTATCAGATAGGGAAAACTTCAATACCTTCTAATTCTCACTTCTGTACTGTACACCCAAGACCAATTTACTTCTGTGTCTGCTTTCTACTTGTTCTTTGTTCCCTTCAYGGTGCCATAGCGTGGTTCAGTGGGATTTGAGCTGCATGTTTGTTCTTCGTTGTCTCACCTGGTCTAGTTTTGACAGCTTGAAATGGGCAAGTGAAGCAAGTAGCCTTTTCGAGAGGCTCAAACTTCAGAAACCTGCAGTGCTGCTCAGCAGTGGCACAGCGACTACTGAGCTGCTTGGCAAGGCCATGTTTCCCCAGAGTCTACCTGGCTGCGAGGCACTTTGAAGGCACGCTAGGAGTGTACTACAGCAATGCTATCCTCTTTGTCTGTCAGGCACGCTCACTGCGACAGTGATGCTTTCTCCTTCCAGTGTGCTTCGTGCCATCTCTCTTTGGTCTAAAAGACCCTCCCGAGCAGGCTACTGCAGAAACCTGTGGCTTTATTAATGGGCTTGTGAAAACAGAGTAATGCTTGCCTCTTTTATAGGAAAACAGGTATTTTGGGGTGTGGGAGGGAAGAGAGTTTGGTGCATAGGATAAAACACTGCATTTCAGTGATTCTGGTTTTGCGTCTGTTGAAGGGATGGAGATACGGGTTGGCTGGCACTATTTCTAGAAGGACCATTTTCTACTGAGCCGTAGCAGTTCAAGCCAAAATAAATTAGTGTGCTGGGGTCTATTGCTACCCGTAACCTCTGCTCACGCATTCCCACTTCCATACCCTCCCCCCTCCTTTCTGTGCTGGCTCTAGCAAGCCTGTAGCTGTGGAAGAGGCAGGGCTGCTCTATTCACGCAGGCTTTAGTCTATTCCTTGCAGGCAATGGGTTTGCAGTGTGGGAGGAAGGAAAGGCAGAGGTGCTGTGCTTCTATGACACTCAAAAAAGCTCAGTCCCCACCTGGCCAAGAATTCTGGTAGTGTGTGACCCACCTTAATCAAATCCATGTGTCCAAACAGGAAGCCAGTGAGTGCTGTTCTGCATTTAGATGGGTAGCGTAGGATGGAGAGCAAGGAAGACACTTTGAGTATTTTTCCTAGTTCTACTACTACTTTGCACTCTCTCTGACCTTTTGCAAAACAATTTAATTTCCAGATGTCCAAACTGTACAATGAGGCTATCAATACTTTCTGCTCCATAGGGAATTTATGCATTGCCACTAAATGTGTGCCAAGGCCTTTGAGGTCCTTTGGAAAGTGTTCCACCTGAAATTGCTATAATTACAATCTTGTTAGTTATTTGTATGTTTGTAAATGTGGGGGTAGGAAGTCTGAGAAAATACCATGAATCAAGAAGGCTGGAAAAATGTCACAAAGAGCATTTAACTCCTTTGTAAATCTCAGAGCCCATATTAGGGAAAAATATTTTTCTGCATTATATCACTTTACAGACCATGGCTAGTGCCACTCCTCTCTCTGCATGAAAAATATTGCAATCAACATAAAAGATTGCTCAGAAATATGTCCACCTTCATCCAGTCTCTTCTTGGAGAAGAGAGGAAAAGGGTATTACAGGGAACCCAGAACATTTGCATGTCTGGCCTCTGCTGCAGCAGGACAGAGAGAGAGTTCAAAATTGAGGATCCATCAGATCTGAGATGGAAAAGAAACTATTTTCTCACACTCGTTCTGATAAGAGGAGCTGCTCTGCTGCTCCCAATTGTTGCAGTTTGTCAGGGACCAGACTGCAGACTTGGCTTTGTGAGTAAATTAGAAAAGAGCTTCCAGCAAAGGAAAACATTCACAAAAGTGGTATTGTTTCATATTTAAATGTCTATCTGCTTGCGCGTGTGCAGTCAGTGAATTTCCATCGGCGGCACTGTCGGAAGCCTGTTTCCTCCTCTGCAGCTGGGTGAGAGTCTAGGAGTGAGCAGGAGACTAGGTTGACAAAGAGCTGAGTATTATCCTAAGGATAAATGAGTTAACCCATCACTGCAAACACTGTGCTGGCGGATTTCAGTGCAATTAGCTCCACAAATACCAAGACATGCAGTCTGCAACGAGACTAAAAGGTCTCCTAAACAATTAGGGGACCGCGGCCCCATGGACCCCTGTCATGCACATTAATGTCACTGGCCTTAGCAAAGGGTATGTGTGTGCTTTGATGCCAAGGGAATCCAGAGTTTGACTGCCCCATAAACTTCATGCCATTTTTGGTCCCTACTCCCACGACTCACTGGCATTTTATTTACTACACCTAATAACATTTAGTCAATAAACAAATGCAGGTTGGAGAGAAGGTCTAGTGTGAGCTTAATTACCTCAACTCTCTGCCTTTCCTTTTGTTATGTACATCATGGATACTTGACAGCATTAACATTCCTGGAATTGTATCTGCCATCCTTTGTAAAAGGATTGAATACTACGCATTAGTTCGGGCTCGTGGGGCATTTGTGTCTCCAACAACAGCTTAATTATGGACATTGTTTACTAATCAGTATTAAATTGACAGACTATGAGGGCTAATCTGGAGATTAACACAATAGCTTGTTTTCATTTTGTTCTTCTAGCAGTTTATTGAATGCAAGATTTAAAACAAGACTCTTTTGTGAGCCTTACCTTCCAAATCACGGCTTCTGTCCCTGTGAAGATCTGTAAATTTCCTTTCTGTAGCTTAGGGTTGGAACACAATTAATTTGCTTAATAATTAACAAGAATCATTAAAGTCATGTSCTATTGCATACTGCTGGGTGTAAAAGCAATAAAAAGTGTCCTTTCTGTAGGATCAGCCAGTCACAAATCTTTAGGCTGCATTTAAGCCTTCTGTTTATTCTGTTCTGCAGGCTACACGGAGTATCATCACTCAGACAAATACCAACAAACCCCAGTCCCCAAATAGTAATTTGTGCAGTGAGAAGATCTGATATCACTTTGTGCAAAGTTACTCAGTGAAAGCTGTGTACATTTCTGGGACATCTGTTTTACTGATACAAATTGTTAAGCTCTCTGATATACTTGTTTCACCTGTGAAAGAATTCCGTAGTTGGCCATGCCAGTTGCTAGAAGCTGGTTGTCCATCTGATTATAAGAAATATGAGCAAACTAAGTTTTGCCACACTGTTAACAATTTATTTAGGGAAGAACACACATGAAGTGTAAGGGTCTTATGCATATCGTGTGTCTGTCCATCTTCTCTTCCTGCAGCACTGGAGATTTATGGTAATGACAGTGATCCCAGCATATCAGGACTTCAATAGCTTCACATCTGTATTCAAATCATCAATTTTTCAGACTACTGAAAGTACCTTGAGTTTCATACTCTGGGAAACTTTGCTTATGATGAATTGCTTAACGGGTAAGTATAAATGAGTCAAAACTCACTTAGTAATAACTAGATAATCTCTTTGTGTTCTCTTAATCTGAAAGAGTTGTTCAGAGTAGGAAGCAATACTATACTCTCTTTCACAGCAACAGTGATGATGAGAGAGCAGATAAAACAACCAGAAACACATGGGATGGACTGTTACTACCTTCTGTCCCAGACTTAGCAACTTGCATACACAGTGTTTCCTCATGGTGTGGCCCTCCAAACTCATGGAGCAGCAGTCATCTTACTTGTGGCGAGGAAAGATGGCAAATATTACCGCACTGAAATGCGAAATGCCAAGCAGAATGTCTCCAAAGTCAATGCTGCTCTGGTCCATGCACTCCTCATGCTGGAAGTAATTAGTATAAAAACCCTAATCTTTTTTTGCATCCGAGCCACGCGGTATAATCCAGCCTTTCAGAAGGATAAGTCAGTATTTGTGAGCTCACTTGGATTTAATGTAAACAATAAAGGACTAATTCAATAAAATGGCTTTGACCCATCAAAATCTACTTTCAGGAGCTGTACTGTAGGACTAGGAACCCACATGGTGTGTTGGGCATGCAGAAATCTTCAAACCTGCCTGTTTGGAGAATAGCTGACAATGCAGATGTACCAGCTTTAAGAAGAGCTGGTTGTTAGAGATTTTGCACCATGTTTTTGGGTCATATGCTTTTTTTCTTGGGAGATTTGTTTGTCAAATGTGATATGACAGCCTTTCCAATTTACTCACAGGTCTGAAAAAAAGCAAAAAAAGAAAAAGGAAGGGAGGGAAAAGCAAAAAGATAATTAGCTGATACATTTAAAAGTGATTGATGATTTTTAGAGTATCAGTTTATGATTCTTCAGATGAGCATGATTTTCAGGAAACATTGAGTATTTTTGCTGATCTGTGTCCTGTGGAAAAAAAAAATCACAAGAATGCTATTAAAAATTAAGGTATCCAAAAGTAGTTTTTGGCTTCTGACGATTGAAGCTGGAGGTTTCCAAAATTCTCAGCTTGCAGACTCTGAAGAATTTACCAGAGGAGGTGCAGACTTTTGCATAGTAGGTTTAAGCCTAGAGTAAATAGGCTTGCATTTCTTGTTATCTTGACCCCTTAAAAATTGTCTATTGATCACAGGTTGAGAATTGGTCGTATAAATCATTGTTTACTGTAGCAAAGCCATGTTTTACTATACAACAACTGTTCCTTGCTGCTCATTTATACAAAGGGTTGTCCTTTTACATAGGAGGAGCACTATTTTACAAACAAGTTCATATTGGCTTCATACATGTGAACATACATCTGTAAACTATGTATTTTAACTGCTCAAAGGTTAACAATTCTGATTACTTGATCTAGCTTTTTTGCAGTTGCTCATATTCAAGTCTCTTTAAAGCAACATTCTTGAAAGGGTGAGCATTAGATTGGTTTCATGGAACTCTTGGGAAGCTGATAAAGTTTGCTAGTTAAGCCAACAGAGCTAAGTCTGTGGCATCAGACCACATCAATCAGATCAGTTTACACTGTGGCTTTTAAAGAAGGTCTTTGTTTATTTTCTTAAAGAAGTACCTGCTACCTGTACATAGGCTCTCAGGGCAGAAGGGACCACCAGTCATCTCTTTCCAATCTCCTGTTTACATAGGTTATACAGTGTTTTCTGGAAGCTGGCTTAAAGCATTATGTTAGAACTGCATCTGATCTTCCTTAAGGCTACAAACAATAAAGAGTCAGCCACATCTGTCACTAATATATTCCAATATTTAATAATACTTATTACAAGGAAATTATTTCTTATTTCAGAGTTGAATTCATCTGGCCGCCCTTTCCAGCTACAAGATTTTGCTATGCCTTTGGTAGATCAAGAAATTCCTGGATGTCAGGTCTCGTTTCCATGTATCAAGCTCAATCGACTGAACTCCGTAAGCTTCATGCTGAAAGCTTTCCTTTCTGAATAATATCTGAATAATTTTTGTAGTTCTCTTTTGAATACTTGAGAAATATTCCAATYGCCTTCTCAAAGCACAGGCACCAGAACTAGTCAGCTATTCTAGTAGGTGTCTCACTAAACATGTGTTCAGAGGCAATATTGCTTCTCTGCTTCTACTTGATAAACATTTTAAGATCACATCAGCTGTTTTTTTGCCACAGCATGGCCGAGTTGTTTGTCCATTGGCCCTGAAATCCTTTCCCAAATTATTGCTTTCCAAGTCAGTCTCCTATCCTGCTGGCAAGACCTACATGTTATGTTCTCATATGTATTAAAATGCCCAAATGATCCACTCGTGATAATACAGTTTTTCTCTCTATCCATGATGGACAGAGGGTTGAAAGCAGTTTATTTGACACCCTGATGGCATCTGTTAGCCTGAATAGACAGCTGTTAATACCTTTAGATCCTTTAGATCTGAAAGCCTTTAGGATTGTGTGTTTCTGTATCATCCCTGACCACTTACAGGTAAACATCTTTGCAAAAAGCCCAATGCTTCCTGTTTTCTCCTTCTGCCTTTAGAGAAGGAGATATAACTACTGATTTTAATGTTCAGGTTAAGTGACTCATCCCCAAGTTCTGTCCATACATATCACTATTTCTTCTTCAGGGAAAGACGGAAAGAAAAAGCGGTCTCTAACAACTCTTTACTATGCCTCCTGCTAATATTACTACTCAGAGCTTTTTAAGGTTAGTCTCTCTCAAAGCACAACACCTCAAAGTGCTTTCAGCCATTTTCTTCTAAGACTGGCTGTGTCAGTTGAAGAAGTTATTATCCCCAGCTCTTCTTCACCACTTAGGAGGTAAGGATTACTTCTTCCCCAGCTCTGCAAGTAATCCAGATTGTATAACTGCTCCTTTATCTGCCTTGAACCAGAGTCAGCCAGATTAAGTCAGGGTGTGCTTCCACAACAGTTTTAGTTTTTCTTAAACCAGAACTGCCACAACATCACCTTCCCCTCTACTCTTTCTATACTTTTCTTTTCCACAAAGTTTAGTAGTCATCAGACTGTGTAGTAAGGCAGTTTGGGGAAGCTAAAAGCATGGAGAATTACTCACTTTTTTGTAGGGTTAAGATGCAATTGTATTAGGTTCATTTTATAATTTAGGGAGAGATCTCTAGAAAGTAAATGCCTAAATTCTAATTTTCCTTTTCTCCCTTTAGGAAAACTCAGAATAAAGCTACGTGATACAGTTGAGTTGATCTAACATCCTGCCCTTCTGCTGAAATAGGTAGTCCTGCTCTTCCCTACTTCCAGACATCAAGTCCTGCTATTCTTTTTCAGCAGATGTTGGCATTCATCCAACCATACTTGAATAAGCTGATTCAGCTCACTGACCCAGCAGGAAATGATATACTTTAAAAAAAATTGGTTAGTTTTCTGCTAAAAATTTGCCCTGGGAGTGGATGAGAATCAAAACCAGTGCAAAGGAGGGAGTTGTTGAGSAAGGCTGGGAGAGAAGAGAGAAGGGAAGGGTATGTACGAAGGGGAGCTCGAGCAGTCCCTTAACTGTTTTGTGTATCTGCAATCTCAGTTCCCTGAACTAGCTCACCTCAGAGCTAAATGAGCACCAGTGTTGGCACAGGAGAGAGAAGGCAGGAGGGGGTACTACCCTTTTTAGTGACAGCGTTTGTTAGATTAGCTGAGAGGTATCATTTGACCATGTCCTAAAATTGCCTGTCTGAACTGCTAATTTAGCTGGTTCTGACTGATGTCAGCATTAGGAAATGGTTGATTTCTTGCTAGCTGAGCTGTGGTTTGGTAACCTCCAGTAAAAGAGCAGTAACATATAGTTAGGCTTGAATTGCTCTACCATTTGCTAATTGAACTCTTGTCCAATTAGAGATTACATACATACTTGGGCATTTGTATCATGATTATCCCATTTTCAACCTTCCATTACATGGTTAGCTTAAAGAATCTCAGCCTATCTTCCAGRAGGCTGTTGACCCTCTGTGTGAGATCTAAAACCCTGTTCCCTGTAACAAGTGTCCTACTGCTCAACAAAACCAAGCTTCCCTCCTTGCACTGCTTACTTAACTAGCTAATCTTTCACCTGTTGAGTTTTATGTCTTTTTTCTCCCTTCATGGAAAGATTTCTGAAATCATTAAAAAACATGTTTCTGAAGTCTGTCAAGAACTCTGGTATGGTGCCTGGTGTAGTGCCATGGGTGTCAACAAGGATTGTAACCAGTCTCGTCCTAAACCTGCAACCTTCTCTATTCATCATGGTAATGTGTTGTCTTCATTCCTGGAAAACTACCAGCTTTGCTATTGTCTTTCTTTTGCCTCCTGCAGATCATCTTAAGTTTCCTTCACAGAGTTCTCAGTCAGAGCTACCTATTGACTTCGGCAATTTGAGGGTTGTGTCTTTGACCTCTGAAGTCTGACCTGAGCCAGTGGCAATTCTCAATGTGTTCCTCCAGCTGGTTCTTGCAGGGCAGTCTCTTCATGTATCTTCAATGTCAGGTGCAATTAAATACACCTATATGTGAAGATTTCAGGCTTTCTCCTTGCTGTGACATGTTTTCAGTCATCTTTTGTTTCCTTGTCTCTACTTTTTTCTGTGATTGGTTTGGGAGAGTGTGTGGGAGCCCCTGTGGTGTGCATTGGACCTGTCTGATGAAGAAAGGTGTTTCCCTAGGCCACAAACTTTCTGTTCCACCTGAGCTACTAGCTTGCATTTCATGAAGGCAGAAATAGGAATGTCTCTTTTGAGGGAGGAATCGAAATTTCACACATCTAGTGTAGTTCCAAATGATGGCCCTCTGTCCATCGGTGCTGCTGATGGCAAACTGTACTACTCAAGCTCAGGAATATTGTCAGAAATTCCACAGCAGGCACTTGCTTCTCACAGTTTGTATTCCTTCAATACCATCCCCTTGTAAAGGGTTATGAATAAGCTCATGGGGATCAAAGTCAGAACCTACAGCACAGGCTTGTACCTGGTACAAACCACTCAGGAATCCTAAAAGCAACCACAGGAAGCCCCAGGGAGCCTGAGGGTGGGCTTTACACAGCCACATGTTATACAGTTACACTGCTAACTGTGGTGTCATGGAGCTCAGCGTTCTAGCAGGTCAGATTAGAACTTCTTAACTGTGTCTGTCTGTGTATCACTATTCACCGTAAGGAATCTGGGACTGATAACTTATTTTTTAGTGAACAGGGAAGATGACTTTATGCCTTTGCTTCCTGCTCTTCTCTAAGTTACAGAGATGCAAATAACCATCAGGCTTTTTATTGGTCTTCCCTACCACAGCTCCACCTTGTGCTTCAGCAAAGGAAGCATGAAGAGAGGAAAGTAACTGGCCTGTGTTAATTAGAGACTTCTCTGCTGCTTTTTCCAATGACGACTATCAGTTGGTAATTACAACACATCAGTAACCCCCTACTTGCCTCTGATGCTGCTGCTTGGTGAGCTAATGAGGGGGAGAGGACAAGCTGCAGTAAAAGACTATCCTAAGTGATTTGAAATTGCTCTAACAGAACATTTACTTCACTTTTTAAAAGTGGAACTTCAACTACAAGTTTGGGCATTACAGCAGTAATATTAATTTGTTCTCCTATGATACTCTGAATATCAGTCTTCTCTTAAGGCCTGATATTAGACACGTTACTAATACTACATTTAAGTAATGCTTACTGCAGCACATGCTTGTCCTTGTTTCAGAGCGGAAGGAGGTCTATTCCCATTTTGTTGTGTACAGATGACCTATTGCACCTTGTCAGCTCAGCAGTGCTGGTTGATGTGCTGGGAAGGATGATCATGAGGGATCCAGCCATCTGAAGGAGATGGAAAAGGGCAGCCCTGTGAAGGCTGCTAACTCTGCTTCCTACATGGGAATCGATACTGGGGGAAGACCAGTAAGCTCCCATCTCCCTTGTAAGATTCAATGAAATGAATAAGAATATTCCAGCTCAGATTTTTTGAATCAGACACTGTATGTAATGCTAAATCATATTCTATAATCAACAGTTCAAGTCTTGATTTGAGTTAAATAGACCTCAGCTGGTGAGCTGACCCACTGTTCCTATGACATTTAAAAATGCTAGCTGCTGAGTTATTTTAGATGTTTTCTCAAGAGCACAATGCACAGCTAAATCCGATGATCAGCCCGCTGAAGGCAGAATAAGTGAAGTGTTTTATCCTCTAGTTAAGTAAAATTCTAAATCTAAAAGATGTTTTATTCTTAAAAAAAAAACCACTTCTATAGCTGGATGAAAAATAACCTTTCCCTAAAAACTAATAAAAATAACAATCTAACTAGTCAACTAAAGTATTATACAAACATATTGTCTGAATTCTCTGATTTGTTCCAGCCCTCAGAAATGGGTATTTGAATAGTTATCAAAATTCAAAACACTCCAGCTAATTTTACCAGATACTGTGGTTTAAATATCGTATATCATATGTCCTCTGACACCAGTGAGAATTGAATGTGTACTCAAAGGCACTAGAGTATTCTGCTGAATAGAGATAGTTCCATGAAATATGTACTTAAATTTAAAAAGTGCTTAATTCTTAAAAAGTATAAATTTGCTGAGTCACTTTGGTCAGGTTCTGTTAGARTTGCTTTGGGCTAACATGGTGTCATTAGGGGAGAGAAGCACACGGTTGGGTGGAGATCCTGAGCATCAAGTTTTAGGGTGAAGTGAACTTCTTGTGTGCGTAAAGCAGTTCCTAAAGCCTCAAAAAGAGCGATTTGTACTGGGAATGCTGTTGGCATAGTGATAACTGAATGAAGTCTTGGAAAGAACAACACTTGATAACAGCTGTGTTTGCATTAAACATTTTTGGAGTTCAGAGCAGTTCTGCACCATATATGTAGAATTTTTATGCAGAATTTGCATACAGAAAGCATGGAATGCTCTTTACTGGGTAAATTATTTGCTTCTGCTATTTATTACTCTCCCCCTTTCCCCTGGGCGCACGTGGCTGTAAGGATTTGAGTTAGTAGAGAAAACAGGTGTGCCTGGTCAGAAGAGCAAATGTGTGTATTCAAGGGGAAAGCAGGATTTTTGTTTCAAATGAGATGTATAATGCAGCCCTCCCTTTGGGTCCATCGAAACTGATTTTTTGGCAAGAATGAATTAAGACATAGATACCATAACCCATGTTTACCTCATCTAATGGAGATGCTTTTCTGTATCCCTATTAGGCAAGATATTTAATACAGTCTTAAGACAGGAATGCTGTTGTACTAGGCTCTCTGTCTACTTCAGGGAAGAGGGGTTCTTCTAGATGGTACTTCAGGTCATCTATGCTTTGAATCACTGTCTCTCTCTAGAGGGGCCAAGGAGGAATTTGCATGATTAGGCTGAACCAGTCCAACAGCTCACTTCTGGCAAAAGAGAGAGTTCTGCTTCTCTTCCTTGCCCTTGTTCCCAACTGCGAATCCACTTCCTTTGTTGCACCCGCTCTCATGCTTGCCTGACTGCATGTTAAAAACTGAACCAACTCACTAATCTGGAAGAAAAAAACTGAACCAACTCACTAATCTGGAAGAAAATTGCCCTTTTTCCTTGGTCAGATGAAGCAAAAACTTTTCTGCAGGGTGAGTGAATTGCATCAGGGGTCAGGGAAGTGCTGGGAAGCACATAAAGAATACCATAACGTGAAGCATTCCTTCCTTCCAGCAGAGCTCATCTCAGAAGGTTGTCTGACCTCCTGTCTCCCCAAAGGCCAAAGATCACAGCAAAATGCTCCAGACCCTGCAAGTCTCACATCATGATATTCCTGGGTCTGGATTGAAAAAGGAAAGCTTGCAGACGTGCAGTTTTCTTGGAGTTCTTCTAGCAGTGGAGTTTTTACCTGAACTTGAAACAAAATAACTGGAGGTGAAGCTTCCAGAGCTGTGTGCATGTCCCACCTGCCTCCCTACTCCCAGGATAGCATAACCTCAACATACTTGAATTTGGCTGAAACACTGCAACTAATAGCTTCTTTCCTGAAAGAGGTGCCCTCTGATCTCTTATGATTGAGGATGTTAAGTACGTGAATTTTAGATGTATTGTGAAAGACAGCTTCTCCAGCAGCAGCTTTCCCCAGTATCATTTTGGGACATTTATTCTGCAGGGACTCAGAAGGTAGGTTGCAGTTACTGCTCAGCAGTATCACCTCTTGCACAGTCTAGGTGTTCTTCAGAGGTCGCTGTCTGAAACACTGACCAGATCCTACCTGACCTGCATAGCTTATGAGATGATGGAATTTCTCAAAGAAGCTGTGACTAAGTCATTTCACACCATGTCTGTGGTAACTTTACTATTTTTCTTTCCTTTTAGGAGAGCAATAATGAGTAATAGTAGATATCATTAATTACTATTTCTGCTTTTCAAATCATAGTTTAATTTTTGAGAGTCTTTAAGACAAAGATTGTTCTCCTTTTCAGTTCTAATGCAAAAGAAAATATCTAAGGGATATATTTTCTTGTTCCTTTGTGTGCAACTTGTTTGAGGAGCATCCCTAGTGTGGTCCAGTGAGAAGGGTGAGTGGTGGGAGTGGGAAGGTATTGTTTTGATATGACTGTGTCACCTGTGTAAAATCTATACTGAGGTTTACACTCCTGGTCATTGCTGGTGGCCATCTTAAGCTTCTGACATGTGATCTGTATAGCATATAGCTTTTGGCAACTGGAAAGGCTGCCATTCCTCGCTGTCCATCCCAACGCTTAGCTGAAACCAGTGCTCCACAGCAGAAGCAGTAGCATGGGTGATGTGGCTTAGCTGTCATTGTTTGCAGTCCAGTAGAGGAATAAAGTGCGAGTGTAGAACACAATTGCTAGGAAGCTGTGAGGATGCAGGAAAGTTTCAGCAGAAATAATGTCAGCACAGAAAATCAGCCCAGGGCACAGAAAATCCAGTCGGAACTGTGGAAGGTTCTCTGTCTGCCCATTCCCTCCACAGTCAGAAGAGCAGAGAACAGGCACAGCACCTGTATTCTCCATGAGCTTTTTGTCTGCAATGAAGCTGTTTTTTCCTTTGTTTTTTGTTTTAAAACCTGTTCAACCATTTAAATAGCGTGAGGCAAGTGGAAACCAGAGAATTGTAAACAAATATTCATGCTGGCTCTGCTGCAGATAGTTGGTGAGGACAAAGCCTTAATGTCCAGATGTTCTTGTATTGATTGATCCTATTTCTGTTCCCATCAACAGGAGATTCAGTTCCTCTTCTTTCTCTAGACTATCTTCAATGTCATGTAGGTTGGATGTGGCGGTAGTAATGACCCTGCAGCTAAGACATTCTCTGTTCCATATGGCCTGACATTGATATATAATCAGATTTCACTTGTGGAGCAAAAGTAAATTTGCTTCCATGTTCCTAGTTGGGCTTGTATGTAACCTAAAAAAGACTTCATTGTTTAAAAGAAAGATTCTGGGCTAAGGGAGAACCAGGCATGTTTGGAAACATCTTTTTAGACTTTTTTTCAGGCTAAGAACAGCATTAATCTCTTAAGGCTTCTTTTCATGTTGAGGGAGGCAATCTGTATTCCCATGGTTTGAAAGGAACAGAGAGTCTATGGGGTAAGACCTCCCCACTCTCAGTGTCCCCATGTGCTTTCCAAGTGCTTAGCATTCCTTACAAATTAGTCTTTTGTGGTACGGGATACTGTGCTATTTTAACCAATTGGAGGGATGGTGGTGCTGGGGGGAATATGATAGACTGAGAAGTATTTTCTTACTATGCTAGATGAATTGTTTGTTTAGGCTTCCATCCTGAAACAGAGTCCAAAGGCATGGATCCTTACGGGCCCTGTGGGACTTCCTGTGAATAGAAATGGTCTCCTCTAAGACCACATCCTTAAGTGTTGCTTCACATATAAAATTGACTGTTAGTAGCACCTCCATATAGTTAACCTCAGCAAACAGTGTAGGGGAAAGGAGCTATCACATATAAATCTCAGACTGTGGATATGCAAGTTGGTTACTGAGCAAGAGGCAGGTGCTAGTGTTTATTTCAAGTGATAGTATGATTATTAAACCCCAGACTGTTTGAATTCATTAGAAGATGTGAGAAGAACAAATAAGGAAATAGCTTCCTGGATGAAAAACATTTAAGTTTATGCTAGGAAGACAGTAAGCAAATTACTGACTTCAAGAATCCCATTTTTCAGGAGTCTGTGAAAAGTGTCAGGAGAAGAGTCCCGAGATCAAATGGAGACAAAAATGTTAACAGATCTTCCTGGAAACAAGAATGTGGCAGTGGTAGACTTGTTAGAGCCATCTAGGGTGACAACATGGAGGGGAGAGAGACATTCATACACTATAAGGGAATCTAAAGAAATTTGCCCTTCCAGCCTAAAGGAATAAGAGCTGAGAGCTGGCAAGAAGCACTAGGGAGCCCTGGGGAAATACTGAACAGCTGTATTGCATATATTGTTTTTAATATTTGTTTTCTCTGAAAGGTTTTGTTACAGATCTGCCCAGATTCTGTAGTTCAATGCTTTCTTCAATGACAGTGGTAGAAAGCAAATAACATCCTTGGAGCAAAGTRTTTTTGGTTAGAACATGAGCTCTAACTAAACTGTATAGAGAGATTAATTGAGGATCACATTTTTTTTATATAACTTAAAAAGCTGAATATTTTCAACATCTAGTTTTTCAGAATTACAGTGAATGCTCACAGATTTGCCCTCAATTTGTCTATCCATTCATTCATCCATCCATCTAACCTCCGTCTCTAAACCACCATAAATCGTAAATTGAAGCATACAGGTGACTGACATCTGTTCCACACCTGATGCAAAAAGGTACAATAGGAAGGCAGTACAATTTTATTTATTTTACAGTACTGTTCTATTTATTTTATTCATTTTCATGCATAATAAGTCCTAACAAATATAGGATTTATTCTGAAGAAATCCCTGAGGAGTTCTTTTCTTTTCAGGAAAAAACAAGCTCCCCAGTCTTTTGGTAAGAACATATTAGAGATAGGAGAAACTATTTGGGAGAAGAGTAGGTGTTTCCCTAAGATATGCCAGTTGGGAGTTGGAAGGGGAAAAGAATTTGCTGGATTCTAGTCAGAAGCAAACGCTTCTTGGGATAATCTAAACTAATAAGACCTCTCTTTTACACCATTAAGAAATGTCTTTCTGCGTTCTTGATGTACCGTACTTCCTGATACTAATGATTTGGGTTTTTTTTCCCCTCAAATGTGCAATTCCAGTTACACTTACTGTTACATAAAGAAAATCTCCTTTCTTCATTTAAGATGCAAAGGAACACAAACAGCAAGAAACAGTTCTGTATTTTGAAAGACTTGGAACTCCATTTTGTGTATCCCAAGTAGTTTAGTGAAATAAGTGTTAAGGTTTTACCTCTGGCTTTTGACAGTTTTATTGGTGTGCAAATATCTATTTAACAGCTGAGATATCGACAGTGGCTTTTAGTCTGCTGCAGTTTAAAGTAGTTTCTAACTTGTCATTGAAGAATGCTGGGGAAATTCAAAACATTCGTATGCTCTGAGTTTCAGCAGTGGTCCGAATCGCATCCTACCCATGCTCAGCTGACATACATACACTTGTATATTCAAGTGCAAAGAGCTTGGAGCTGCCTCCGCATCTTTGGGAAAGGGCTGGGATGTCAGAAGTTAGCTGCTGGGAGGACACTGACCAAAGGTTAAAAAACTGGCTGGTGAGCACCTCCTAATGGTCTGCAGAGCACTGCATGGTCTAGCTGTTCCTGTCCTCAACTGCTCAGCTGCAAGGATAAGAAGCTTGCCAGTCATCATTCTCCAAATTGCCTTTACTTGTCTCCAGGTCGTGAGTAGGAAGAGTGAGAGCTCATGTAAATACAAAGTAGATAAGTAGCTGCTTTTTTTTTTAAGAGTGTATCCCACATCTGAAGGAACCTGAAACAAAATCCATGCTGAGGTCCTAATCTGGAAAGAGGAGGAAGGTGACTGGGGACAGGAGGAATATTTATATAATTGGGATCCAGCTTCCTGAAGATGCTGGCTTTTCTAAAGGCCAGCTTCTCTAAGAGCTATACGGACCAGGTGGGGGGAGGTGGGGGAAGATTACTTTCTTTGCCACAAAAGTCTGTAGAACCCAGCCATATTACTCAGATGGCTGGCAAGAAAACATCCTCTTACAGACCACTCCTGCTGAACTTGATAGGAGTTGTGTCACTGACTTAAGTGGGACCTGGATCAGCCCTAATCTGTTAAAGAAATAACAGTGACATGATTGTTCTCCCTCCTGGTCCCTTACTCTTGGCTATTCTACCCACCACAGTGTTTATACTTTCTCAGGCTGGACTGGTTTGGTTGCAGCAGCCCAGACAGACTGTGTATGCCTCTGACCCAAGGAGCTCTTGCAGAAGACAGAAAGCTTTGTGCTGTAGCTTTCTGCTCAGGCAGCTCCTCCAATTATTAAGGGAATAGCTTCAAGGAATCTAAGGAATCACAGATATTCTGGGGGAAAAAAAATCTGCTGGCTGGAAGTGACTGAGTAGAAATAGAAAAGAATGAACTAGCATCTCAACTCGAAGTATCTGTTAAATCAATCGTTTACTCTGAGTGGGCAGTGAAGAGATGATCTCATAGGCGCAGGATTCTTAGTTCCTGTTCAGCATGCCTTTTGTATGAAGCCAAATTTTTTTTTTATTTTGGTTTATTCCTCAAATACTTTTACCAGCTAATTTCATTGATAATGTGGCAAAAAACATACAGGCCATTATGTTTCAGACTCTATAAAATCTCTTTATGAACTTCTAGCTCTTTCACAGGGTGTTATAGAATATAGTCTCCAAAACATTCAAGTCTTGTGCTTTCTAGTGATGTGCTATTTTTCATATTTAAGGATAGAAGTCATTCTTTTCCTTTGGATAAGTTCTAGCAATGTATACAGTTAATGATAGAGCAATCGCTCTCAGAGTTTATTTCTCCCACATTCAAGAAAATAAAGATAACTTAGAATAAAAAGCCAGGTGCTGTCATGTCCTCTATGAATCAATGGGGCACTTACAGTGATAAGGAGTTGGACCAATATCCACATTGATATTTAGGCATCTAACTGCCCATGGATTTCATGGGAATTCAGACACTTAATTAGGATTTACTTTGAATATCTCTGTGCACCTGGCTCTATGCCTGGTATGAAGTGTTAGTAGGATCAGCCCCCTCAACTCATATGCTCAAATYTGCCATGATCCTTCTGTAGGCCAGCCCATGTGCTCCCCAGTGACTGCAGTGGAGAGTCATGAGAGCTTGGAGGCTGCTGCTGTGGAGCTCATTTTAGAGTCTAAGTTTTAATATGGAGGAGGATTCCAACTTTTTTTGGTCTGTGCAGTCCTATTTCTTTGCCTCCAAGGCRTCACAGAAGCAAAAGAAGTAACTGGAGTAGGTTAGCAGAATACAAGACACAAACAAGTCATCATTTCAGTAATTGATGTTAAAAGGCTGGGACCCTGGCTGTCGTGCAAGGCTGGTTCCTTTCTCCACCGTGGGCTGAGAACCAGTCAGTGTTACCTGTAGGCAGCACAGTGTAAACATTTCCACTGAGATAGGGTTGGAGTGACCGGCCTTGCTCAGGAGGCAAAATCRTATCTAATATATCTCAAGCAGGAACCAAACAGCTCCTAATGTCAAACCTGTACTTCTTGGTTTCTTGTTTTCTTAGAAACCAAAAATGACTACCATATTGGCCAAATTCTCTATGGCTTAGATCACGTTTGGCAATGAGAATTATATAGAAGAACTGAGTTCTGAACCTGTTGGCTTTATAGTTCTGACAGCCCTAATTTGGTGCTGGTGGGAAGTATGAAGAGTATATGTAAAGAGTATAAAGTGGTGAATTTGACAGTGCTTGCCATTTTTATCATGGCCATTGACTTCTGTTGTGTGACTGCACTGATCTTCTCAAATCATTCTTTGTGTTTTCTGTATCACTTGTCATTGCAAAATATGTATGATTAAACATAGTCTAAAAGAGATGATCGGCACTGTGTGTTCCTAAAAAAAGATGTGTGACTTTGCATCTGGTTGTATTGCAAGACATATAAATAGAAAAATGAGGTCTACGTACCAAATAGTCCAGATCAAGCTGAAGAGTTGACCTGTCCTTATTGCTGTTCACTGCTTCACCCAACTTTGTGTCATCTGCAAACCTTATTAGAAGTAACACTGTCTCTTTCTCTGAACTCTAGTAACGTTATAGAATGGTGCTGACTACAGTGAGATCCCTGTGCTGCTTTCTGGAAACATGCCTCCTGAAGCTCCCAGGCTACGTTCTTTGCGCCTTTGGACCAGATTTCCCATATAGAGTGGTTTCTTGGCCATGTTCAAGCCATAGACTGTGTGCTGAATTGGTTTTTATAAAGTGCTAGTTATTAAACTGACATTTTATGAAGTGTACCCTGCATATTATTTTTGATTTTTAATAAGTCAACTCCACTACCTTTTACTAAACAAATTTGTAATCATGAAAAGACTTTAAGCATTTAAGACTTTTATTCCATTACATCAAGAGGATTAATACTATGTGGGTTGTGAGCCTTTAGCTTTAAAACTGATTGCATCTCATCTCAACTTCRTAATGGTCTTATCTGGAACTGATGCCATGCTGATCCTTTTACAGTTATTCAGGATTCACTACTGTTATAGAAATGTTGGTACATAAATTATTTCCTGTAAATTCCCTGCTTTTCTGCAGAGAAAAGCAATTCTCAGAAACTGTACAAGCTTAGAACTCCTGGGCCAAGAACTCTTAGCTGTAAAATTACCTTATAGCTCAATTCAGGCCTAAGACAGTATAATGATGAACTCTATCAGGAGCCCAGGGAAGGAGCAGGTACGCCCAGAAAAATACATTACATAACAGTGAGCATTATACACACAGAACACATTTGTGGATTCAGCCTGAGACTCTGGRCTGAAATCCTGCCCTGTATGTCACCTCCAGGTTGCTCTGAAGCCTGTAACAAGCCCTGCTGTAACTGAGGGGGGTCAGGGAACTGCCTCCATGTGTAACAACACTGCATGGTCTTCTGATGTCTGCTCCACTTTTCAGCTCTGCTCAAGATGGCTCCAGCAGAAGATAGTGCAGCCTTGACATGCTCCTGACATGCTTCCCTCCCTGTGTCACAGCTTGAAAGGTGCTTTGATTGMCTCCCAGGCTTGGCAACCAAGTGTGCCATAAGGTAAGAGGCCATAAATGAGAGAATGCTTTACTATATTTTCTTTGCGCTTCAGCAGTCTTTACCAGCCTATCTTTTGTGCTTTAAGACTTAGAAGTTCAGCTGTTTTGCTAGTTGCCTCTTTCTACAAACAACAAGGAAACCAAACAGTAGATTAATCTGCAAACAGTTAATCTATGTTTCTAGAGGAGATGACTGAGAGAAAGGCACACTGTCCTTATAAAGAAAAAAGGAAAAGCCCACTCAACAATTACTTTTCAAGACAAACATTTAGGCAGTTTGCCAGAGCAACTTAAAATGCTGTCCATCAACATTAGCTGYAATGTGCATCTTGCTCTTGCAGCTTGTCCCAATGACTGCTTTCAAGCCTTTGAGCGAAACATAGAAAAAATTGTATTTCAAAGAATTGCCCTGGAAAGCTTTGATTCATTACTTGCATTTGGGATTTGTGAGATGTACTATAATTGCATATATTATTACTCCTGTGATATTTTGTATGACATTACTGCATGTTTATAGACCAAAACTTTATAGACAGATAGAAAGCAGTCTGAGAAGGAGAGGAGACATAAATCAAGGTATAAAGCTGCCCTGAATAATATTTTATGTTTCACTATATTGACCTGGAATTACAGGATAAAGACATTTTCCACTGGTTCACTGTTCTTTTCTTTCTTTCTCCATGTGTCTGTTTCAGGCTTGTTGGAGTTTGTCATTAAATCCAGAATCTGTATCAAATGAGCTGTAGTGTGCTGCAGCGCATAAGGGTTTCAAAGCAACAATTACTCTATTATTTCAGCAGAGATTACCTGTTTGAAATGAAACCCAGACTGAATCCTTTCTGACCTGGTCCTTATTGTGATACTGATAACAAGCCACACTTTCCAGTCTTTATCTTACCTCCTACAGGGTAATCTTTTCTTCTGGAGCTTTATTCTGCTAATAGCACCCTTGACTGGTTGCCAGACAACAAACATAAGCAGGTGAAAAATGAATGGCTCCAGTCTGACCGCTGATAACTACTAAAGACTTTTTATTCTCAGAATTCCCTCCAAAATATACAAGTTGACTGGTGGACAATCAATTACATTCCTTGTATGTGTCTCCCTCCTTCAGATTGGTTATTATTCTTTGAAAGAAATTGTGATGATCTTTTCTACAGTTTCAGATACTTCTTCTTTTTCCTCTTCCAATCAATAGTAAATGGTAATTCCAAATGGTAGAAATCACTTCTAAATTAAACCAGTTAATGCAGGGAACGTATGCTTATCTAATTCTCCTCCTTTAAGTGGTAACAATACAATGGAAATGGGTAAAACTGATGTGCAGTGAAGGTATGCAAAATAGTTTGAGATTGTAAAATGCCTTTCTTTTTTTCTTCTCTGATTTACTGTCCCTGTAAATGAATTATAGACTTGTGAAGAAAACAGAAGCTTTTATTTGCTGAACTCAATAGGCTACTTTCTGGGGACTTGAACTCTGCAAAGCGCTGAAAAAAAGATTACTGCATTCCACTGACAATTTTTCTGTTTGAACCAAATGGGAGAGATGACAGTATACTGCGCTCTGCCTTTCTGCGTCCTGAAGAAAATCTCAGGGCTGTTTACTGTTATTCTACTGTATGYGTAGAAGGCAAGCCCTGAACTTGCTAAACGTAAAAACTTTGCTTAATTGTCTGTTTGAACATGATCTTAGCTTTAATCAGTTCCTCTTAAAACCAATGAGAATGGAAGATACTTAGGACCTTGCAGCTTTGGACCTTATTTGAATCAAAGGCATTATCATAAGGAAGATGGTGTAAAATGGGCATTGCTCCACTGAAATCAGTGGACATACTAATTTACATCAGTTGAAGATTTGGCCCAGACTCGCTCCTTTTTTTTTTTTTTTTTTTTTCCCTAGAGTGATTTTGCTTTTAGCATTTGAGTGTATGATCGTAAAGTAACTAGTTAGTGCTAAGAGGGAATATGGTTGGCTTTGCTGGAAAATATAAAAGTATCCACTGTTCCTTTAGGGAAATCATTTTAATAGATAACAGCATGTTGTACAATGTTTCATCAGTGATATTTAGATCTAAATTAGGAGCAGTTGTGAGATGGGTTGCCGATTTTCTTGTGATAAAAGGGAAATAGTTCAAGAAATATAGACCAGATGTTATCTTAATCCAATCCTCATGTACAAGAGCACACTATGAGACAGTAATAATAGTCCCTTCTACCTGTTTCTAATTTTCCTGTTCTAAAACACCCCCTGTGAAAAATAGATTAAACCAACACATCATTTATGAATCGGCACTAGGCGGGTTTGAGTTTGTGTGGAATGCAGCAAGCACGGCGCAGACTGGAGGGTGCAGCCACTAGATTTTGATACATGTTTAAAAATGCTCGTTTGACAGTAACGTTTAAGACAGCAGCTCTTAGTGATTTAAAAGGAGAGTAGCCAGTTTGGGTTTGAATCAGGCTTTTGGTTCAGCATATCMCTACATAGTTTCAAATTTGTCATCAGTGTTTCTAGGCAGTGTATGTTATACAATCCTCAACAGGCCAAGAAAAAAAAGAGGAGGTTGATCCTCAGCTGCTGTAAATCAACACTGATCCATTGATTTAGATGGAACTACACTGATTTGTACCATCTCATGGTCTGGACAAAGTGTATTAACTTTCCCCACAAAAATCCTTTGCAACAAAAAGCTCCATTCACAGTCCTAGTGGATAAACAGTAACTAATGTGTCTCTGTTCTCATAATAATGTTTAATACCTGCATCATTTCCTACTTGCAGGGGCAGTTGAAACATTACTCTTTGCTTTGACGTAAGAAGTCGAGCGCATTTGTAATATTTGGAACAGTTTTTTCCATAACTCTCCATCTGCGCTAAAATATTTTGCTTGAATATTCATGTCTCTTGGCATCAGTATGCCAAGGAGACATTTCGGGAACTGTCTATGGACTCAGGAGACAAGACTTATTTTCCTTTGAGGAACATAGCAATATGAAAATACTTCATTCAGCAATATTCATTTGGGTGTTGTAAGAACTATATTTTTCTTTGTTGGAAATAGCAATAGTTGCGAGGATAGCAAGAGTACCAACAACAGTGTTAATAAGACTGCTTTATCTAGAGTAGACACTTTCACAGTGGACTCTTCCAAACTATTTTTCAAGCAGAGTAAAGTTCTGTTTTCCAGATTGGATATTTTCATATTTCTATGGACAGAGGAAACAAGAGCAGGCGATGAGACAATTAATCTTCAGAGACTGCCCACACAGCTGGCTGGCTGCTGCAAGGGCTCTGCGAGCATGGAACCAAAGTTTTCCTTTTTGAAAGTAGCTCCTTTGCTCTTCATTTATTTTTAAAATGAATTCGTAGCATTGCAAATGGATTCACCCTTCTGGTATTCTTTTTTGCAACAGCGTTAAAGATAAATAGGCAAGATTGTGCTGGAAAGAATGCCTCTGAAGAGCCAAAAGATGCTGTAGGCTCACACTAAATCTCATGGATTCCTGTAAAAGGTTCATAATCTGGCTGCATGTACATAGGGATTCATGGGAGAGCTATCAACACACTGGGGAAAAAGTGCTCAGTACTTTTGCAGGAGAATATTTTTATTGCATTTTAACCTGTTAATCCAACACCTGTTACTATATTTATATTGTGTCTGTACGTCAAGGCCCTACTCATTTTTTGCCTGATTCTGTACAAACATGAGCACGAAAAGTCTCTGAATCAGGCAGTGTGGTAAGATGAGACAGGTGGATCACCAGGAGCAGGAGGGGGTGAGGAAAAAAAGGAATGTCAGGAGAAGATGCAAAAATAGAGCACAAGTAGTGCTCTTTGCTGGAGCTTAATCTGGGGCTGCTCTCATCAGTGAGAAAGCTATCATTTGGGATATGAGTGCTTCAGAAATACAGATGGAAAACTCTCTAGATTAAAGCAGTTAATATGGGAGAATAAAATGAGAGGAAGAAATATGTGAAACGGTTGAAAGGAAGTATAGCAATGATAATATACCTGGCAGACAACTTCTAGATCAGGAAAGCCTGAAACACTGCAGCAGCAGAAATGAATGCACACATTTGATCAAAAAGTAAAGTGCAGTTTAGAGATCTCAGTGCTAAAAAGGCATGGTGGTGATGGTAGTGGGGTATGCAGGTTAATACTGAAAGCATGTTATTAGTAATGACCAAAGACCTTTAGCCTCCTGTCCAAAATCCTTTTTTACTGTATAGAACGGGAAAGTAAACTCTATCATGTTGGGCTATTTAGTAAGCTATTAGTGCATTCATCTTTTCATCATTTGACAGGTGGAAGTAGTAGTCCAGCTTTTAGTTTTAATTGTAAGGGATTCCAGATGTAGACTAGGACATAAATTAAAACCAGATCTACTCATATGTCTTTTCAAAGTAAGCCAACTTCAATGTATCTGCTTTTCATTTCAAAATGGTATTAAAGCTATTACTAAGAAATTCATAGTCTTAGCATGCTCCAATAATTGACACCTTTAAAGTGACTAAACAGATTTAGAGTGTGCAGAAAAGTAAATTTGTCTTAGAGAATGACTCTAATCATCCATTTACATATAATGGACAAATCAGTGTTTGGGTTTTGAAAGGCTGGGCGAGCAGGCTGTCTAGATGGTTCTCTCAGACTCCTCCTCCTGCCTGGCCTGGCTCCTGGGTGTTAGTTTTTTCTCTGATCATACTAGTAGGCAAGTGAAGATAAAGAATTAAGGCCTGATCCCGAGCCAGTGAAGTCAGTGGGGGTCTTTTGATGAGCTTTCCATCATAGCCTCCTCCTCTCGTGTTGACTTTAGCTGTGTTACATTATGTTGGAAGTTAGATTTTTTTTTTTAAAGAAAATTAAATCCAGAACTTTTTCTTTTTCCAGTGATAGTGTTCTTAAGCCCCTAACTGTGTAAAGAAACCTGCAGATTCCTTTCTAAAAAGCCTTTCTTTCCCCAGGACCTRTTTATCTAGTGATATGTTACAACCATGCAAATACACTGTGCATCTGACTTCATAAGAAGTCTGAGGTTTCCAATAATTAGAATGATAGCTGGCAAGTCTGATAAATTAGAGAAATAACTTGTTTGGTGTAAACTGAGCCTGTTTCTGAGGCAGAAATGTTAGGCTTTTATCCTCTGGAGTGTGATTGAAAGGGTGAGAAGTTAATTTGGCAGCTTCGCTTCTATGGTTTCATAATGTTTCTCCTCCCCCCTCCCCTCAGCTTCAGGGAAGGACTGTGATTTCAGTACTTTGCGCCTGCCCTCATACAAGGCAAGAGCATGACCCGAAACGAAACCCCTCTCCCCAGGGCACATCCTGAGCAGTAACAGCTTGGCTCAAGTGTTTCTTATGAACAGCCGTCCAGAGCACTTGATCTAAATCATGCCATTTCCTTCACAGTATGGCACAGTTAACAAGTCAGTGCATCAACACAATCTGCAGATGGCAGTTCAAAAGGTGCACGTTCCCCAGCAAGATAAAGGGCAATGAGTTCCATGGGTTAGCTCATTACTTGGATTCAGGCAGGGGCTCCGTAGGGGTGTGAGGGAGGAAAAGGGGGCAGGCAAGCCTCGAGAATGCATGTCTACACAAATAAAGCCAGCATTGCAAGAAGCATGTTATTGAAGTAAAGTGCAAGCAGCTTGCTGGGAATGGCTTCCTTCAGAGGTGGCTTGCTTTGCCTCCGAAAAGCAAGAGGAAAAGGGGAGTGGAAGTCGGGGTGAGAGGCGGTGTGTGTGCTCCTTCGTTTATTGGCAGGGCTTGGCAAATGCAACGTCGCTTCCTGAGCAAAGCCCTCAAATTCAGAAGAGGCAAGTGAGCTGCATCAGCAGGCGCGCAGGGCTTGCCGTTGCTCTGTGTCCTGCTAGGCAGTGAACCTGCTTTCTGGAGCGTCACAGAAAGAATCTAGAGAGGAGTTGCGCTCCCGCACAAATTGTGTCGGGGCTGAACGTCCAGTGAAGAATCCCGGAGACATATTGGTCCTTTAGACTTCAAAACAAGCTTAAATTGGAACCATATTGCTGGAATACTTCTTAGCTAACATTTATATTACTTCAGTTACCAAATCCAGACTAAGTCCCAGGACTCGACAGGGGAGGACATAATATATTAGGAAGTAAGATGGGGGTGTGCACTTCTGGCCTCCTATTTTATATAAATGTACAGAAAGTTTCCTCACACTAGCAAGGAAATGACTACAAGGCCCTAAAATACTGATTTCCAGAGGCAAACGAGGGAAGTCCGCAGCCCCTCCTCCACCCGCTCCCCGACCGACCGTTCAGTGTGTGCCATGCCTTGGGGATAGTTTGGATTACTTGGAGTAAGGCTGTTGCATAGAAGCTCAGGTATCAGAGCAGATAATTATACACATATAGCTAGATACAGCAAAGGTCTCAGTGAATTGTCAGAGGATGAGATACATCTCGGGAGACCAAACAAGCCTCCCCTATACTGATCTTTGTAAATGAATCTCTTTGGGAACTATCAAGATGGTGCTTTACCACGATTTTCACTGCTGAGGAAAAAGGAACTCTTCCAAGCAGTTTGTTTTCTAGGTTGTATCAAAAGCTGGCGAGTGAAGTTTTTTTTCTTCCTGCATTTACGTTAGTATGAATACACTGAAAGGCGCTAACATATGTGCTGATCTCCGAGTTCCTGTAGCAGAGAAGTTCAAGGCAGGTTAGGCAAGAGAGGAACAGTAACCCCCCACCCCTCCCTGTAACTGCTCATATCTACAAAGGCTGACTTTGCGGTGAACTCCCTGGTCTACATCACGATTCGGATGGAAAAACAGTGCTAAAACTGGGACAAGCAAATCCTGAGCGGCTGCTAGGCAGAGGTGTGTTGAACTCCGTTCATTCCTTGTGTAATTTGATTGATTTAGTAGAGTTATGCCAGAGAGAAATTTGGCTTCAGGCTTTAGGGCGGTGTGTCATGTTTCATTATTTAGCTTATCGAACAGGTGCTTAGCAACAGCATCTTTCACTGCTTTATCCAGAAGTCTTCACTTGTTTCTTTCGTTTTGCTTTCTTTAATATCCTTCCAAGCTGTACTGAGTTAAAAACTGAGCCAAGACTTCAGGCTGTGCCCCACTGGGACATGCAGGTACACAGCACGTTTTGTGAGGCCCTGTATCTACTTCTTACTTACAACAGTGYCTAGTTATTACTGTTTTTCTCAATTCAGTGAGATAAACTAAGGATAAAGAGCTGTGAGTCCCAGAGATTTTTCTGGCTTTGGTRAGTTCAACCTTAAGCTGCAGCAGCTGAAGAGGGCTTCAGTGTTAAGGAGCTGAACTTCATTTCATTAGCACTAGCCTAGCGTCTGCTGAGATCAGCAGAAAAGAAGTGAGCCTCAAAGCTTTCAGACCTGACCTAACAGGCAACAGTCTTCTGCAGTGCCACAGGTGGTTCACTGCACAGCATGACCTCTCAAGACCACTTTTTAAAAGGTGCAGTCTCTGCACTAGAAATATCTCTGCCTGAACACAGCTAGCACTTGTCTTCAGACCCTGTAAAACAGCTATTTATTGGTCCCTGTTGTGCGGTAGCTTCCAGTATTCTGTCAGTGCTGCACTGGGCAGAGATGCCCAGAGTGCTTTCAGTGGGCTGGCTTGGAGACTGATGGCCGTTACCTTCACAGGAAGGCTCTGCCCAGGCTAAACAGATTCTGCTTCTCTTTCAGAGCTATCCTTGGTATTTCAGCGTAGATTGCATGGTGCTGTGCTGTGCATCGTGTGTACCAGGGTAGGAAGAAATGCTGTGTTTTCTGTCGCTTTGCCTGTCTCTCTAGAGGTGATAACAGAAGGGGAAATGAGTGATCTTTGCACTCAGCCTTGCTGTGTTTGAGGGACAAAACCATGTGCCCTCTGTCCTCTGTGATTTTTAACTAGAGTGGTACACAAATGAGCTTGTGGTAGATGGTGAAGTGTCTCATTCGTGAGATCTTTGGCAGCCCCAACCTGCTTAATCTCTTATCTCCATGATTGTATTGCTCACAGCCATCGCTTGCAGAGAAAGTGTTGCTAGTTTGTTTGGTTACTTTGCTTTCTTATGTTACACCTTAAGTTCAGCCCAATAAGGTACACCTGAGAAATGTATGTGATTTATCAAAAGGATTTTATGACATGGGTGCTTGCGATAGCAGGAAACAGATCTTGATGAATTAAGTCCCTTCCATCCTCAAGTTCCTGTGATTTCCCTCCTAATGACACTGTCAGAGAAGAATATGCTTTATTCTGGTAGTTTATATGGATCAGCATGCTCGTATTTCTCAGAGCTGCAGTGGAAATGTCTAGTGCTGTGTTGAAACAGAATCCCAGACCCTCACAGTGCCTTAGTCTCCCAGGAAATGTTCTGCATCTTTATCATGAAACATCAGTATTGTAAGAGTACAGAGAGGCCCTGCAGGGTGGGGTCTTTGGTGTGCAAGGTGCCATATCCTGAGTTATGACATAAATAGATTGAGTTCACATAGGCAGCCTGCAGCAGAGCTGGCACATAAGCCTCAATCTTCTGCCTCACAGTCCTACGCTTTCATCATAAAACCACTCCATTCTGTCAGCTGGATCTCCAGTCTTTGTTCTTAGCACTATAGTCTGTCTGTCCCTCATGGAAACCCCAGGTCTGGGCTTCACAAACTGTCTGCAACTCTATCCCTTCGGACTGTAATTATTTTGGTGTTGGATGGTGGTGTAACATAACCCCTACTGAACATCTTGGTGAAATTTGTGGCTATTCAGTTAAAGAAAAAAGAAGGAGGAACATGGAGGGGAAGGAGGAAATGAGCTGGGCTTGGATGTCCTGGGGTTTGAGCCATCGTGTTTTCCAACCCAAGGAGAGAAGCTCCTAGAGACCTTTGGTATGGAGAGATCTCTCTTCTGAGCTCTGTACTGCTGTTCAGCCTGGCCATGGCAGCATGTACACATGAACCTGCAGAGCAGTATCTGTACCCAGCTCTGGTTAGTCTTCGAGCTAGTAGGAAAATACAGAGAATTGTATGATACTTTTTTTTTTAAAAAAAGTCATGCCATAATATATATATTTTTGTTCCCAGGTTTCTTTTCTCCTCACTTTGGCATGCTGTGGCTATGCGTTGACTGGCTGCGTGTCTGTAGTAAAGTTCTGAACTTACTTCTGTTTGCCTTTACCTAAATTTCCAGGGCTATTGTGTAGCTAAGGAAGATCTGCTTATGTGGCTCATGGATCCTTTTAGATAATGCAGTAGCTTCATGTTATTTGCAAAACTGAACAGCTGATTCTGGACTGGAAGTCTTGGGAGTTAACTGGAAAGATCTCCATTGACAATACTGGATTTTCTGATTTGGCAAGTTCATCTGGAATGACAGAGGAGATAGGCCAGTAAATTGTTCTTTCTGAGACAAAGTTATTTATTTTCCAAGGTTTTGTAGAGGTTTGAATTATTCTTCCAAATACAAAGAAATTCTGGAAAGGATTTCTTGTGTAGCTGGCAGGCTTCACCTSCAAGTGGCACTGAAGATGCCTAAAGCATTATGTGATAGGTATTACAGGCTAAGTGAGGTCATACCTTCTTACAGGTATTGCTGCATTACTGAAATCAAAATAAAGAAATAGAAGATTACTCAGAGAGTGAAAAAGGCTACTGTGAGAGCTCAGCATGTGACCGTAGGTTAAGTACCGCGAGACAAATATTTGTTGCAGCTATGATGATTTACTGATACAGGGGAAGCAATATCGGTGTGAACAGACCCACTTGTACAACTAGAAAAAAACAGACAGGCCTTTGGACATGCAACCAACTTATTCCTGTTGTCCCTGTCACTACGGTAATCCAGCAGCTTGCTTTCCGGGAGGAGAGGCCAGTTCTCCCCCAGCGAGCAGGCGGACTGGTTCGATCTCTCTCTTTCCCTTGGCTGCAGGAAGCAGTCCTCATCCTGTGGATAACACTCCCACTCTCGCACAGAGTAGCCGTCGAGAGCCACCCCGCTGCTGCCACAAGTGGAAATACCACTCTTGTATGCAAGTGAAGTGTGAAGGATAGAAAGTAGCAGGAGAGCTAGGGACTGTCCCTGTCCCTCTTGCCAGCCCTGCTCCGTGGAATCACTGTCCCCACGTACTCTGCACACCAGCGTCCTGGTGCATGCTGGCATTGGGGATGATTTCTTGACTCCCATGTTGCATGTATGCTGGTCACTTCTGGACTGTGTTACTCTGTTCAGTGCTCTGTTTCCTTCTTCTGCCCCAGTGGGAAACAAGATGTGACAATGCTGAAAACAACCCATTTGTAGTGAAAAAGAACCTTCTGTAGAAATGTACAGACCAGTTAATGAAAACAGTAATAGAGACTTCTGAACTATTTTATGGCTTTCTAAAGAGGACTTATCATTTTCCACTGCATTCTGCGGGACACTTACCCCATCTGTGGAATGCTGCTTCTTTGCTATTAAGCTCTCTAGGATTTTTCTATAGGAGTAATRTTTTTTTGAATAGAAAAATACTGAAACTCCATGTGAAAACAGGAAACTCCATGAATTTTTTATAGTGATATTTTTCCACTAGGGAAACATCTGTATTTTACAGTTTGCAGAATGTGTGGGACCGTAAACTGTAAAACTGCATGGAGAACCACAGCTCATTTGTACCTTAAAAACAGACATAAAAGTAATTTTTCCAGAAAGAAGGAGCATGTTTTAAAGGTGAATTTTTGTAGGGGTTATAAAAGCTATTGATCTGTTCTTGAAAACTGAAGGGTAGTATTTAAAAAAGGAAAAGGCAGAATATGGAGAGTCTATTGTGACTGAATCATCTCTGTGCTCTGCTCTGTATGTGCTCTGCTGGACCAACCATAGTACTGCTGCACAAGGACATAAAATGTTCCCACTCGGCATGTCAGCCTTGGGTTCCCCACTGCACCTGGACACGAGGGGACAGTAGAGATGGTGCTTTCACTATTTCCCCTGTTGAACAGGCAAGTGGTGGAGAAGGTCGTGAAGCCCCTCAGGCTGCTTCATTTCTCATACGGCATCCCTGCCAGTGGAGCTGAGCTGCAATGAGGGGAGAAGCAAGCTGTTCTGGCCACAGAAGCGTTTTAAGTTACCTCCTGCTCTGCAACAAGAGGTGAGCAGGGAAGGAGTTGTACTTTATCCTCTCAGCTCTTTGGGGATGGTGCAAGAATACCACACTGGAGGCTTTGAGCCAAAGCTCACCCTACTGGCTGTGTCGTTCATAGTAAGTGAGACCAACACTTTCTTCCTGCTTGGATCCGCTGGTCTGTAGCCAGCACTGTGCAATATCTGACAGGATCTCAGTCTGCTGCTGGATATGCTGTAAGGGCAAGTAGCCACAGCAATTGTCTGGCGCCTTGGTGTTGGGTAACAGGGTGCGACACAAGTGTGTGAGTGGGAGAATGGAGAGGTAGGGATCTGTCTGCATCTGAGGTGGGCTCTGGCTCTCTGTTGGTGAGATGAAAAACCCAGGGCAGGACAGCTTCCTCAGCATATCCAAGTATCTTGTCTGAATATTGAATTGGACCAGAGCAGGCTCTAGCTCTAGGTTAGGCAGCAAATGTCCTGGGCCRTGCTACCTACTTGGTGTATGCCGGATCTCTGGAAAGGCAGCTTTTTGCTGCTGCCCTAAAGGAGAAGTTAGGGTGGGTAGAGGAAGTGGCCTTTCCTAGCAGCAGCAGTTGCCTTGCTCTCCTCTTCTTTTTCCCTAGCAGCAGGAGCAGCAAACCTGATTCTTCGCAGCCCTTTTCCCTTTCCCTTTCTCAGTGCTGGCTTTCATTCCTGCCTCTGTTCCCAGGCAAAAGGGGCAAACCTTGGTGTGGCCTTTTCTGTGGGTGACAACAGTCACTCTCATCTATGTGACAGAGGAGACTTCATCTGACTCATAATTTGATAATGACATCCTGTTTATCAAAGTTTCTCCTGCTAGTTCAATTGGATAGGAATTTCCTTTTGCAGGCGCTGCTCAGTCCTAACGTTGAATGGTGTAATATTCTGGTCCCTTGCTTGTTTACTGCTACCTTTCATCTCCAATTATCCACTATGTTTTAGCAGTGGATAACTGACTGATTGCTGTATTCAGGCCAAATCCTACTTGCTTTGCTCCTGTATGTAATCTAAGGAAGTCTTTCCAGTGTTTACGACACTCTGTTTCCCAATCTGACTGGGAGTGTTTACATGAGAAGTGGTGCCCAGGGCATGAGCGTGAATGGACTCCTGAGGCTGGGACCCATCTTCTTCTCAGTGTATAGGCACTGGAATTTAAGACAGATGCGCTAGCCCCACAGTATGCCACTAGCTCCAGAAAGTCATCCTCTTCATGGCCAGCTGGATAACATTAGTTTTTACAGGCCATTGGTACATAATATGGTGTATACCAGCTGCCTTTTCATTTTCAGGGAGAGGTGAGCTGAGGCCTCAGGCCATTCCAGCTGGACAGCGCTCCTGAAAAGAGCGACTAGACAAGATGGAAACATCCAAAGTGAAAAACTTTCCCAGTTCTCCTATGTCATCGTTAGCACAAACAGGCTGGAGCTGCCAGAGCTGCTGTGCTACCCACTGCTCAGTCATTTTATCCAAAATACTGCCTGGCTCTACTTACAAATGTATTTCTTCTGGCTGCCTTAATTTAGCTGAGCTACAGAGTACCAGGAGCTGCTTGTCTCAGGATGGTACTGCAGCCTCTCCATTTTTGCTACTTTTTTGCATGCCTGAAGAGGTCTGGGATATGACCACTATCTACAGAGGTCTGAATGTGGACGAGGGTGCTGCAGAGGTGAAGTCTGTGAATTTAGAATGATGCAGTTCTTTTTGTCATGTAGCACTACCACTTCTACAACGGGGTCACCGCCTGAGGCAGGGCAGGTTCTGTGATAAGAACGCGTCCTTTGGACTTGGGAGAYGTTGGTTCAATTTTCTCCTCTGTTGCAAGTGGGAACTTCAGTAAGTTGCTCAGCCCCTCTGTAATTCAGAATCATGCGTAAAATGGTGGTAATAGCCTGGCCTTTCATCACAAATGCATGCACAAGATAATGAATTAAGAAACATAGGTGTCAGACATCATAATATTGAGGGCCCAGGTGAGAGGAATATCTACCCTCAGGAGATGAACTGGATGAGAACAACTGAGCTAGGTGGATGAGGGAGTTAGAATGGATTTGGAGATGAAAGGGGGAGATAGACAAAGGTGCTGAAAAAGATTTGRAAGAGACAGAAGGCATATGAAGGTGTTGGAGCTGGAGCTGTGAGAAGGGCAATGACTGGGATAGTGGGAGATATGAGGGATCYCCAAGAAAAACCCGGCAGTGGAGTTTCTTGAGAAGAGACTGCATCACTTAAGAATGCTGTTTTAAGCTCCTGAGCCAGAAACCTGTGAAGAAGAGTAGGRTGCTCTGGGCTTGGTGGCTGCCCTCTGTATACCCAAGGTGACTGCAGGAAGCCATCCTGCCCTGCCCCATCAGGACACTCGAACTCATAAACTGAAATGATGCTGTAAACTTCCCAAAGTAGCCTGTTTGTCACTGGAGTCTCTCTTTGTCTCATTTATTCATTGGTTCRTTTGCATTTTTCCTGAGGAAAGTCCTAATTGTCTGGTTTTACAAAGTCTAAATATTTTGGGACTTAATCTGGCGGTGTCCATCTAGAGCAGTGGGTTTACAGTTTTGAATGCTGTGCAGTGTTTGTAAATACAGATGCAGACAGGAATAGCAATCATGTCGGTTAAGTCCTCCAGTGCTTGGACTGAGCAGTATGGCTGAGCTCTGGCCATCTCTTTGGGCTGTAAAGACAAGACAGCCTGTTACCAAATGCTCCATGGATCACTTGTACGATGCAGCTTGCAACTTCAGTTGTCTTTTCCAACAGAGAGTCTTTCAAAATGACTCTAGCTAGGATCTAGGGAACTACAGAAGAGTAATACAAATGTCTGTATGGGCAAACTAGTAAAAAATAGTTGGCAGGTGCATAAATATGACCTTGGGACGAGTCAACATAGTTCCTGAAAAGGGAAGTCCTATGTTACAGATGTCTTGGGAGTTCTTTGAAGGGATCAATAAACCTGTGAATAAGAGTAATCTGACTGGTATAATCTGCTTGGGCTTTCCAAAAGGCTTTACACAAAATCCCTCACCAAAGGCTTTTAAGGAAACTTAACAGCCATGGRGCAAGAGGGAAGCTCCCTGCATGGATAAATAATGAGCTTAAAACAACAGGATACGGGGAGTAGAAGTAAATGATTCTTCTTGCAATGAGGGAAGTCCTCAGCTGAGGCCTATGCTGTTGAGCATATTTGTAAGTAGTCTTGGGAGGAAAGAACAAGCAGTGGGAGAATCTGGTGATGATGCATAAGTTTTTCAGGGGAATAAGGTAGGTGGCAGACAGTGAAGGAATGTAAAAGAGTTTGTGAGATTGACTGCCTGGTCAACAAAATGGAAGGTGAAATTCAGCAGACATAAATATGAACAGATGCACATTCGGAAAGGTGATTTAGGCTTCACATTTAAAATGAGGGCCTTTAAGCTAACCATTACCACTCAGGAGAAAGGTATTATAATGACTAGTTTTCTGGGATAGTTTCATGAAAGTGTCAGTTCAGTGCTCAGTAGCACTCAAAAAACCAAATCCTATGTAAGGAATTATTAGGAAAGGAGTAGAGACAAAACAGAAAATACCCTTATACCATTATATAAATCCATTTTTTKGCCTACTTTTGAGCATGGTATGTTGTTCTGATACCCTCATCTCAAAAAGTATATTCTTGAACTAAAAATGCKTCTGAGAAGGACAGCAGGGCTGATGAATGTGTGGGATGGTTTCCATATGAGGAGTGGTTGCAAAGTTGGGACTCATTAGTCAGGAAAAGCTGTGAAGATTTATCTGGAGGGTATTGACATAAATCAGCTGTTTATGTATCAGTGTAAGAAGCAGGGGCTAATGGGAGCTAATTCAGCTAATGGGAGTCATGTTCAAACAAGACAAAAGAGTTTGGTAACTCAACTCTGCAGCTCCTTGTTAAAGGATTTATAGATGGATGCAAAAAAATTGCATAGGCTTTAAGGGAGAGTGGATAAATACTTGGAAGARAGGTCTGTGAAGTGTTTCTAAACAGAAGAGCCAACCATGAAATCTGGAGCTAAGCTAAGCTGGAAGAGTATTTGGGCAAGCATCATAAATGATTGTCCTGTTCTTACTCTTTCTTAGATGTCTCCTTAGTAGCATTATTGGAAACAAGGTACTGAACTGGATAGATGCTTGCTTTGACCCAGTATGATGCTTCTCATTCTCACCTACATGTGCTGGAATTTATCGAACATCCAGTGGCWATTCAGGTTCACATATAGTGTTTTACTTCAGTCATCTAGGTAGAGCAAAGTCTAATCTCTTTTGTGAGAAGGCAGTTTAGCTCATCATATTAAATTTGAAACCGCTTAATCTCTTAAGTTTTCCAGCTTTTCAGGGTAGAAGATCTCTCTTGAGATCACCTCAGAAAGAAGTTTAAAGGATATTGTCCCTTAGAATCTAGAGAGTATGGTCAGTATTCCTGAAGTCAAGATTTCTTGATACACCTTTATTTGCGATTGGAGTTGACAGAAAATACCACTGCTTTTGTTTCAGGACTAAACTTGTAGCAAGTTGTATCCTGGCCACTTACACTAGTCTATATCTTCTCCCTCTAGAGACTGGAAATGATATCTACATTTCCTTCATTCCCCTCTTAATTCCTAAGGTCATCAGAAAGCTGGCACAAGAACATGCTAAGTAGATTAGGAAAGTCCCTGTTGGCCAAAGCAGTATTGGTTTTCTGATCTGCAAGAACTGGTGGTCCATCTAATGACAGTGCTGCTGATTCAGGATGTGATACTATCATAGCACAGCTGGAYTTTACATCCCCCTTTGCACTGTTTCTGCCTCACCGTTTAGCCTGTAAGTGGCTAATTTCATTAGAGAAAGTGAGCCTGCTTTTGAAGTGCAGAAAATGTCCTCCTTAACTGGAAAGATTAGAACAGTGTACCTTGATGGTAAATGGAAGAAATTTTCTGCCTGGGCCTGTTGTGTCTGCTGTCTCCTAGAACACAGATTCAAAATATTTGARAATACCTGCTGAACTGTCATGATCTTTTGGTGAATTTAGTATGGTTTCATCTSGCAGCTCCTTGAGAAATGCTTAGTATTCTCATACCCAGTAGCAGAAAGGTCAGTAAAAGGCTTACAAGGACTTACCACCTACAAATGGATTGTTCTTTTCTGAGCCTTAATTGACTTCTGACAATACTCTGGAGACCCTTCTTTATCTCTTCGCCTTCTATTCTCTTTTGCAGTTGTCCAGCAGTGTTAATTTCTTATAAGCAATAACCATCGATGGTTAGGATGGAGGGGCAATCAGTACTGGCAGATCTCTGGTATACACTTTTTTACAAGGACGATATTTTATTAAGACACATTCTGAATTCCCATACAAGAAGTTAGCACATTTGCATCTAAGTATTGAAATAATACAGATATCAGTTATTTTGGCTGGACCCAGGCAACACCAAGGACAGGAACAAGTTCTGTAAACTGGATTTGTGTGGGACACCATCCCTTTTCATTGACTAGGTTAAGCCGTTTAGATCCTCTCCTTACTGTTTATTGGAAAATAAGAGAGGTCAAGCCTTTTCAGTACTAAGAATCTTAATTTTGACTTATATGTGTATKTAGACTGGGTATCACCTGTCAGATCTCCAGACAGTCAGAGAAAATTGCTGCTTGTTTCACTAGGAGGTCTTAAGCCATCTCAGGAGAAAAATTCGTGAAGAAAATTCTAATTTTGATCATTTGTCAACATTAATATATTTGTGCATGTCCTATCATCATCAAAACATTYAAGCTGCTACAGACGTGAGAAGAAAGTTTTACAGCCATTGTAACATGTGGGAGTATGGAGAGGAATATAGTTCTGATTTATAAGCACTGGAAAAAGAAGAAACAATTCCTTACTATGACTCTTAGCAATGTGCTGGGCAAAATCACTCTGTAGCTTGCTCTCAATTCTCTCCACTGTAGATTCTACTATAATTTACAGATCTACAGGAGGTGCCTATGGAATTTAGGCTCAAGCCACTATTTTTTTTTGTTCCTGCTATTTTTTTCATCCAGAGAAAGAAGATTTACCCCCTTCTGGGCTATGAATATCTCAACAACTTTCCATGTCTTTTCAACACTCCTCCCCAATACCTCATTACATAGTTGGTGGCAAGATACTTTCTTTCATCTATTCATTGATTTACTTTACAGAAAGTACTTCAAGTTCTTTGTAAGGATATCTTACTTGGATTCTACTATGGGTTTTCCTCTTTGACCTTTTCACAGCCCTGGGGCATTCACCAAGAATTTTGTGGTCATGGTAGCTCATCTGAGGAGACAAGAAATATAGATCCAGCCACAAACGATGTCTCCATAGGCACTGCTGTTCAAGAGTACTCAACTGCCTGCATGGATACATGAGAAGCAAAAGTAGAATCTATGTGGACAACACATCTTGAACTATAATTACCAGGTGGTATATACTCATTCTTTATTGTCTTGTCAACAGTCAAGGAACCTGCTCTGATGTGGAAGCTTAGGATATTGCTGACAGAGTTAACGGATGAGTCTTGGGGGAATACTCTTTTTCCCACTTGACACTCAAGTCACTTTTCTTAATTGTAAAAACATCTGGGAAAAGAACTGAATGGGTTTTAGGCCTTGACAGCTGATCTTCCCATGACTCATTCCACAAAGACAAACTTGTCTTATACCCTTCTCCTTTATCTTCATCCAAAGCATTTTCCAAGAGGAGTGTCTGAGTTCTATTTAAATTATAATACTCATTTTCAAATTTTCCGTCTTTAAGCCTTTGACTCCAGAAAGAGAAGGAAAGCATCATGTCTTGGCAATAATAGGGCTTTGAGAGTTATTTTGGGTAGAGCCAAGGTATTTAGGAAGGCACTTCGGGTTTTTTGTACCTTTGTGCATAAGGTTTAAAGGGGAAAGAATGTTAATTCATTTTCAATTTGATAAGAATTAGCTTCTGCATGAAGAGATATATTTTTGACTTGCATCTTAGTGATGAGTGGGGCCCATCTCACCAGATGCAGATGTTAACAGCACAGTTGTCTGCATCTGAGCTACTTACCTAGAATTCCCAATAGTCAGTGAAGAGAAATAAGATTCATCAGTCTCTTCCCATAATGGTCACCTAAAACACCTCAGGCAATTTGCTCCCTAGAATGTCTATTTTATTATTTTTCCTATGAAAGGAGCCATGGCTGACCAGCTCAGAGGGAGATGTCTCCAACATAGACATCTAAAGTGACTTTAGTGATCTTCGTCCGTTATGTAGGTCTTGTTCARCAGAGCCTCTTCACTTTCATTGCTGGGAGTATAGTTCTGCAGTCCTTGTTTAATTTATACCTTCCTGTGAAAGACTTCCTTATTTCRATTAGTTTAGTGTGTCAAAAGAAAATTGATAGGTAAATTGTCTAAAAGTATGAATTCCCCCACAGGTATAAAATACTTAATGAGGTAGTGTTTTTTTAATCTACTGCARAAATATATACTGAGACATGCTGGCTAGAAGCCAAAGACAGATAAATTTGAACTAAAAATGAGACATTATTTAACAAAAGGGGCACTTAATCATTAAGTCAATCTGAAGATTGTAGCAAAAGACCTGATGGATTCTCCTTCTCTTGATGTCTTCACATCAAGACTGGTTGCCTTTGTGAAAGGCATGTGTCAGCCAGCTACAAGTGACACTGCAGTCAAACACAAATTATTGGGTTCAGCCCAAGGGTAACCCAGTGAAAGTTAATGACCTGTGATATATAGGAAATCACACTAGATGATCTAATGGTTTCTTCTGGCCTCACACCCTATGAATCTATGAATATGTATCCTCTGAGGTTGACTGCTAATTATATTTCTAAAAGGGGGAATAGGCAGAGCCTACTTTGAAAGAAGAATTTAAGTTTATTTACTGGTCTCCATTGTTCTTTAGCTACATATTCATATGGTTCACACCCAGCTTCTTTCCTTTCTTGTTTTTTTTTCTTTTTCTTCTTTTTTTTTTTCCCTGCGAGGTTCTGTCAGAGGAGCTGGAACATTTGGAAGAGCCTGGTTTCTGATAGCCTCTGCTGTGAGAACTTGGTGCCAGGAGAAAGATAACTCATATGGCTCCCAGAGGGCACTGCCTTCTAGCGTGGCGCCGCGTCTTGGCAGCACCCTGCAAGGATGAAAGGCAGAAGCAACGGTTTCAGAGAGCCACAGCGAGAAGAAAGAAACCCTTCCTGGTGGAGTACAAGAACGTGTACTGCTTGGGTTAAAGGCTATTCAGAATAGCAGGGGAGGTGCCACCCTCATGATGTGTGTGTGTCTAGAAATGGCTTTTGGCTGCCAGTTTAGCAAAGGAGGTYCCCCCCGCTCCTTTTATCCTCTGGAAGGACAGTGGGAATCAGAAGAACTGTTAAAGCCTGTGATCCGTGCTATGCTTGTGCCATGCTGGGGCTGCCCATGTGTATATAAAATGTTAGGGTACTGTTGCTTTCTTTTTTTTTTTTCCTTTTTTTTTAAATCAGATGGTAATATTATCTTTAGATGGCAAGAAAAAAAAAACAGCTGACCAAAATTCTCTTTAAAAATAATAAGGGAAGCAAGGATGTTTGCAGGAGGGGGGGAATGAACCTATGAAGAGGCAGATAATTTGAGAGAAAGAAGTKGCTACATTTGGAGAATCCAGGGGAAGTCCGGCGTGTTTACAAGCTCTGTTTATGCACACCTGCGGGTTGGAAATGCTGTCATCTGAGGAGTGGCCCCATATTACAAGAAGGTCAAGCACCAAGCAGACCTAATTAAAAGCTCATTACAAGAGACAATCTCCCTTAGCATGCCAAGTTTCATGCAAATCCATTAGCACCAGGACTCTCTTCGGAAGCTTTAAATTCCAGTCCTGTGCCCCAGGGACTGGAAACCGTGGCCGGTTAATTTGCCATTCTCAGTCTGTGAACATTAGGCACAGTCCTCTTACTTTCTGGATTATTTCACATTCCAGCAAATTAGTTTTATCCGTTCTGAGAACATTTTAACAAAGAAAGTTCTTTTGGCATCACATGGATAAAATAACAAGGGATAAAAGAATGAGCAGTTCCCCCAATCAGGAACAAATAACTTTAAATCTCTCCTGAAAATGCAGCCTTCCTGTTATTCCCCCCCCCCTTCCTTTCATTTATCTTTCGGCAGTCGGATTTTTAATTATGTTTCTGCAGCCAGATTCCCCTCCTTCTCTCTTTAGGATGGTGTTCTCAAGAGCCATATTTTTTCTTTATGTCATTGTAGCAGAAGTTGACCAAAGATCTTCAAACTTGTTAAGTATAAAAGTTGGTAAATGATACTATTGTTCGAGTTGAGGCTGGAGGGGAAGAAAGAGGGAAGGCAGTTTGTCTGGGGTGGCTGTGGGGAGGGGGGAAAGTTTAAAAAAAKGAAAAGAAAAAAGGCTCAAATGAACTGAAATGGATCAAAGTAAACAGAGACATCTAAAAGCTTTTGTAAGTTAAAAGTGGCTATCTGTTGCAAGTCCTGCCTCATTAACTACTGATAGAAGCACTGTCTTGGCCTTCCAAGATATCTAACGCTGACTGCCTAAAACAAGATGAACTCTGGGTTATTCCCTCTTGCTGTTCGCTGTGTTGCTGTGCACAACTGCTTAACCTCAGCTTCTCCGCAAATGTTTATCCTCTCCGCTAGGCGCAGCAATGGGAGCTTCAGCCTCTAAACTTCAGTGCTCAAAGAAGGAAACACAAGCTCAGGGAGGAGGAAGGAAGTCAGAGAAAGAAGGAAACCTCCCCAAAGTTAGTAGCTTGCCTGGCTGTCTGGTTTGCACCGTTTCCATGCAACGTTTTGGAGGATTGAATACAGTGAGAGGTGGAGATCAGCCGCCGTAGTTGGGGTGGCAGCATCCCCCATGCCGACCCCAGCGCTGTTCAATGCGGGAAGCAAGCTGAAACCGAGTGGCTTGTCTAGAGGAGCAGGGCGAGCGAGGAGGGACGGGGAGGGGGGAAAGCGATGGTTCTTTGACTAGGACCAGATAGGCCTCTGTGTAGAGTAATATTACAGCTCGCTCTCTCATAAACAAGCTGCATGCCGGCTTCTAAAGAGCCCATCTGGCATAGCTTTGAGAATGGCAATAATTACAAGCTGATGATGGACATGGAAGAAAAGCCCTGCTGAGCTAGCTCATAAGGAAGTACAGGCCAGGACTGTAGGGAAATTACAGGCTAAAACCCTTTCTAGTTTAGGCCTTTTGGTGTTCTTAATCACAGACTTTAAATRTTGTAATAAACACTGTTGCATTTTATTGACCAGCTCCCATGACAGGCAAATCTTTTTTATTTTATTTTATTTTTACTATTCGTTAGTTTTAGAAAGCAGCTCGAGAACAATGTTTCTTAAGACTGGGTCTGTCAATTTACTGCTTTTCATGAAAGTGATCCAAACAGCGAGAGTCCCTTTAGTTATTTTACAATGGAAAAAGAGCAGGTAAAGAACGAGAAAAGAAATATTTCAGGAGTTCCACTTACCCCTGTGCAGTGCTAGATCATTGATAATACTCGCTTTGTTTTGAGATTATCATGGAGGAATAAAAGTTCTAAAATGAGCTGTTAAAGGTTTTAGGCAAAACTCCTGTTGATTTCCGTGGTTATAGGATTTCATATGAAAAAAAGCAGTTTTCGCTCTGTGAGGTGTGGGCATGATCCTTCGCTTAGGGAAGTYCATGGTGTGCTCGCTGACTTCAGCTGTACTCTAAAACAGCGTAAGTGGAAGCTCAGAGGCCTCACTGGTGCCTGCATTAAAGTGCTCTCCCCCCACGGTGATTCAGGGCAGCATTTCTTAATCAAAGGGGAAAACCTCGGGCTGCGGGGATGTGTGGGGCCCTGCGCCCGGGTCCCTTGCATGTGGCACACACAAGCCCATCATTTCCCTAGTGACAAGTGGTGTCGAGGACGGCGCGGGAAAGAATTGTGATTTTCAGAGGACAGTGTCTCTTCCTTTCTGGTTTAGGTTTCCCAGGCTTGGGGTTCAGATTCACCAAACTTGAAAAGGTTATTTTCTCTGTCTGTATCTCGAAATATGTGCGTGTGTATTTGAGCTATACAAATATATTTACTGCATGGCTTTATACGCACGTGTATGTATCAGTGCTGTCTCTAGGGCAGATGGATGTGTAWTGAGCGGAGCGCGGCGGAGCTGTGACAGTTAACACCCGCTAGCATTCTGCTTCAGAGACTCTACCCGTTTTCCCAGACTAATTTCATTCTCCTTTTCCTTCTGCAGAGTCTAGAAGATCAAGAGTTAAACAGTTCCGTGAGCTTTATTTGACTTGAGTGCAATAAATCTCCCAGGGTGACTGATAGACTGATAACTCTCAAAATCCATTCAGTACTTTGTGTGTCAAGTCAACAGTGAATATAGTGTGTTGTCAGTTGTTTTAAATAATGCTGCTTTGACAGTATGTTGTTTATTACAATTCAACATGTGTAAYTGGTTTTCTTGGAGGAAATCTGCCTTTATTTTACTTTTTTTTTTTAGTTTAAGAACATCAGCCATGTATTAAAAATGCTGCATAATACGGTGGGTTGGGTTTGCTGATCCAGTCGAATCTTGGAAATGTATCTGTGTTTTTATAGGACACGTTCTCTTACAGTATCCTAAATAGCAGAACATTCTGTTTCTTTAGATAATTGTTTGCCTGCAGGTATAGCTTTGTGTTTGTAAATAGCTTCATATTGGATCTATTTCTGCTGCAGTTTCCCTTTCACAGAGATTTAAAAGTTTCTGGTTTACTCATAGCTGTTTACATCACATCATTTCATATCTCAGATGGCTTATTTAGTTTTCCTGATTACGATTTGCTTATTTGTTCAGATATTGTTTTTTTTTTTTTTTCTGTCGCAAAGTTGAAGGAATGCAAGGTCAGGGAATGGAAATTCACCTATCCGCATGCAGCTCTCTTTTCTTTCATAAACTTCCTTTGGCTTCTTAATCTGAAACTTGCTTGTCAATGGGAAATGATTTCTTTATATTTAACTGTCTCTTTCCAATACAGACCAGAATTGTTCCTAACAAAAGAAGCATGAATTGGTGGAAACTATATATTAAATGCAAGACTATTTGTCTAGTTTTCATTAGGTTGCTGAGTGAGAAGCCCAAACTCCTCTCTTTTCCCAAGGTACTCGGATATCCACGAAGTGCCTTCATCCCATAGCCTTGTTTCCTCTCCCAGTAAACCAGCTTTCCAAAAGAATGCTACACTCTCTGCTCTTTATACTGTCAGCAGTGACAGCAACCAGCAACGCTGACATTTCTTATTGTTTACAAAGGATGAGCGCCAACAAGGCATCTCTGATCATTTGATAAACTCTCCTAACCCTCTCCCCCCGCCCAACCCTCTGCTCCACTGACCAAACTAACCTTTTCACGGTACACTGCCTGTAATTACCAGTGAAAGACGCTAACCAGAAAGGATCAAAACTTTAGCTAAACACAAACAAACTAGCAAAACATCTATGAAGATAAACTACTTACAACTAACATTGCTCGGCAAACAGTGCAGGCTAGGAGACGCTGAGTAGCTGCAGGCAGGGGGTGGAGGAAGGAGAACTCCAAATTCCTTATGTGCATGTATTTTTCATATGAATTTTAAAATTACTTGAAAAAACATCCTAGAAAAGCATTAAAAAGCCTATTGTTTATTATCATAATCCTGTATATTTAATATCCTTTTTCCCCTTCAGCTTCCCCAATTCCTGCAGAAACTCGCGCCAACACAGTGGTCAAACTGAGTTCATAGTTTCTCATAATGAGCCCAGAACTAATGCCTATACCAAAAAGAATTATTTTTCAGTAATCTCCTGAGTTTGAYTTTTCCCTCCCATTTCTAATGTGATGAGGAGGTACTGTGCGTTWCTTTCCGTTCCGTTCTCCTGGAGGTGAGAAGCACCAGCGTGGAGAGCCCTCTCCTCTCTCATCCCTCTCCAAGAGTGAGTTGGTGAAGAAGGCAGGATTAGTGGTCGTTGTTTGCCAGTAAGGTTGATGAAGAGGATGACTGTACAATAACTGTTTAAATTCCGTCTTAAAAAATTGCATCTACTGTCTCAGATTCTACCTGAATTAGCTTGATAATGAGCTGGGCTTGCTCAGTAAGCAGAGCTGTTGCCATTGAATTTTGCATGCCAAACGGTCAGACAGTTTTCAGGAGGGTATCATTTTCTTCCCATATGCTAGCCTATGTACTTTCACCCTTTTCTGTTCCATAATGAGAAGACTATTACAGGGAAAAAACCCAAGATCTAGCACAAATCTCCCAGAGAAATCCAAATCTTTCATCTGAAGCATTACTCTGGGTAAAGCAAACACTCAGTACCAGTAGCAGAAGGCCCTCTGTCTCTGCGTATGTCTCTGCCATACCTTCCCAATTTTTCTAGTAGAAATCTAGTCTGCTGGGAAACCTTTCTTTCTGTCTGTCTTTCTGTCTTTCTGTCTTTCTGTCTTTCTTCAAATTGTTGCAGCACTGTGCTGGATGAACTAGCTTGTACTTTAGCCCTTGAACCCTGATCCTTGGCTGGAACCTTTAGTTGAAACTTCAGCACAAATAATAACCTGTTGCTAAATTGAAAGTGGCTGAGATCTGTCCTGGTCTGACTTGGCAGAATTTCCATCATCGGGCAGTGTCTCCAGAAATGCTGTTTGTGTCAACACAGTTGGTCACGGTAGTATGTGGTGTTTTTAATTTCATTCGTTACAGTATCTGTCAACTTTTTATGGTTCTGTCCTGAATTTTTCTCTGGCCCAAGTGGATTTCATGACATTATTAAACTAGTATGCCATGAAAAACTGAGCCTACCCAAGCAGATTTGAATGCCTGCATGATTTAAGTAGCTTCAACACCTCACTTGGAAGTACTCTCCAATGTCTTTTTGGCTTTTCTGCCTTCTTTCTATAAAAGTAGGACATTATAAAATCAGAAGGTTCTGCACTATAGGGGCTATGCAGACCCTTACAACTCAAAGTGAAAAGTATCCATAGGTCTGAGATGTCGTGAATTTTCCCGGAAGAACCTGGAAATGGTGCCTTTGTGCGTGCGAGTGTGTACGCATGCATGAGCTGAATGCCTCCCAGCTCTCCTTGCTGCAGTAGGTTTATCCCAGGGCATCGGTTTGCTCCAATAGTTTTGCAAGAACATGCTGAGTGAATTGTTGCAACGTAGCTGAGTACTGCGTAGACAAATGCAGTCTAATATGTGGACAAATATGAATAGACTTGAAAATTGTTGGTATGCACCATCTGAAGATATGAGCCTTGATACTCTGCAAAAAACCCCACAAAGATAACGCATATTTGAAGTTTCTAGACTAAATTATTTATGAAAGAGAAAATGTAAAAGCTATGTGAAATACATATACTACTTAAAAAAAAAAGTTCACAGGTATGAAAATTCCTTGTATAGGTTAGCTTTTATTTTGTGTAAAATATCCCACTGGCCACTAAATGCAAAGCAGAAATTTTTCAAACAAATTTAATGAATTTCGTGGGAGGAGATTGTAAATTAGCCTTATCAGAGAAAGTCTTAACTCTTGAAAAACTGCTTCCTCCCTATAAATGTAGGAAGGATTCATAGATCATAAGGCCAGAAGGAGCAGTCAGGGAGTGTGCTTTTTCTAAAGTGTAGCGTGTTGTCCAGTCCTGGGGATTTCTGAAATTAGACACAGGCAAACCTGTGCCTCGAGCTGGATGGGCAGTGGCACGACTACAGTGCACTGTCTGGACTGGACGGAGACGGGAATMTGTAACACGTGCGCGCCAGTGAGTTACACGGTCACTGCAAACCACTCGCGGGTTTCTTTTTCCTGCTGCTAATGTAATCAGAGTCCATCCATTTCCCACTGCTGTCCTTTTATCTCGCCTCTTTCATGTTTCCGTGTCTCCCTGTCACCTTCCCGCTAACGCAGCAGTACTTGGCCACTTAAACACTTGTTACCTTAGTACAGGTAAGTGGGMGCGTTGGATACGTAGCTCAGTCTTACCCATCCTGATTAACATGCCATTTCAGTTCTGTGCTGTGTGTTATTAACTTAGTGGGACTGTTACCATGTGCTTGCAAAGCGCAGGCTTCCAGCTGAGGAGGGCGAGACAGGGAAGGGCACTAAGAGTGCACAAAGCAGATAAAAGCATTAAAAAAAACCCCGTTCTCTGCACTCACATGTGCTTGTATTGTATTAATCCCAAGAAGCCCCGTGAGCTGAGATGAGGTGGAAATGCCAGCAATCCCTTKCCCTTTTATCTCTACTGTAATGAAGTTATGGCTTGCTGTTTAATTGATACATTACAGTTAAGATTTTTGCTTCCTCATGTGGTTCACTGCAGAGAGAGCGGATCCAGAAGATTTTGCAGGGAGAAAAGATAGAAATCAGAGGAGCAAATAGGTAGAAATGGAGGTCTTATTCCGAATAATTTATTGCCAAGCCACATCTCAAAGAACTACAAGAGCAAACCTTGCCTTCCTAATCATGCAGTGATTGGCAGTGATAAGATATTTGCTCTTGGGGAGGTATCAAAAGTCCCCTAAACTCAGAAGATGCCAATTGACTTCCAGGAGTTTGCAGGGGGAGGTGTGCGTGAGAGAAATAGAGGTCAAGCACTTAAATGCCGATGGGGCTAATTGTTGTCTGAGTGCACACATTTCTTTCTGGCTGCTTGGATCTGGTGGTAAAAGTGTGAGCTCAATATTCATGTTGTTAATGCACAGAAAAATTTTACTAAGAGAGRTAAGGACTAAGAAAGTAACAGTCACATTTAATTTAATCTGTCATATGACTGCGTATAGTTTCTCTACCTRGTGTACCTAAACTGTCTTTTGTTGGACAAATGCAGTTGTTCCCTGGACACTGGATGAAGTTGCTTTCTGCTTTGTAAATTTTTGCTCTATTACATTTGCAGGTGCCTCCTATTTAGCTGCAGACTGCAAATAATGAGAATTTATCTGAATAAAATTTTCCTGACTCTTCTGCCTGAATGTTCTCACTGTCTGTTCCCAGCCAAACTGCCTTTCCAGTTCCTTTCCCTACACTTCTGTCTAGTCTATTGCCCTGATTCCACCACTGGAGCTTGACAATTTTTATTCAGTGTCTTTCTTTTTCTCTTGCACATCTGTTTAGGCCAGTGGCTTTCGAAGTGTGATACAGGGCGTCTTAGTGCGTGGGAGGAAGAGATTGCCATAGTTTACCTCTAAGGATCCATGAGGCGCCACTATGAAAGCACAGTTATTGTCATTAAGTTTAGATTTGCTAGTGCGTGGCCTGCACTCCCGTATGAAATCTTCAGAGGGCTGGAAATCCAAAAAGCAGTGCTGCATGGCTTCTGCCCCAGGGGCACTTCCCCGAAGAGCCCTTCCGGGATGTGGAGACACGCTCCTCCCGACCAAAGTACTGTGTCAGACTTCCTCCTCAGGTGGCTGTTTTGTTCATTTTTCACTTAGGAATTACCAAGATGGCAAATGTGCTAATGTACTAACACAGCCGTCAGGGCGGTCGCTGTGGGGCACCGAGTTTGCTGTCTCTGCTGGCTGTTACAGCTCGTGCCGGTGAGCCCCGGCCCTCGTGGGCCAGGTGATGTGGAGACACGTGGCTAAACGTTTCTATCACTGTGGAATGTTAGCATTAAAAACAACGTTTACTTTCAAATGACTAGCCTTTCTTTCCGGGCAAATGCTGCATGAAATAGGAGCGTAAYAAGAAGTAGAAAAAAATTGGCTCTGAAATAGTGCTCGGGAGAAATTTGCTCTCCAGGTTGCTGATCTTATTGGTATAGATAAGAGGGGAGTGAGAACACCCCCTGCTGATCTTGCTTGACTGTATTTATATATATTTTGGAGCTGAATTTTCAACAGCTAAGAGAGAAGTCTCTTTATCTTTTGGCTGGGGGCTCCGCTCCTGCTTTGCAAATACACAAGGCAAAACACTGATGTGCGGCATTCCTGCACCTGCTCATCGTACGCCCGGCCGTTTCACGGACCGTTAGGTCGCTCTGGCTGTCCGAAAGKGCCCTTGCAGCTCCTGACTGCTCCGGGACCAACGTACCCGCAGTCACCGTGCCCACCCCAGATCAGCACGAGAGCGTTGCACCGCCTCTGCAATGCCCCGATCGCCCCCCATCCGGTGGTGATATTTTCCGACGTACACAGCGGTGAGCTCTGCCGCGAGACAACCTTCCCGGCTGCTCCGTGTGAAGCTGCCGCGCGGTCCCGTGTGGGGCTGCCTGGGCATCGGGCAGTGCTGGCCGGGCTTTTTATGGAGCCCGTTCACCCAGCCGAGCCCGGTTCCCTCCCACCGTGAGCTCAAGGCCTGTGAGTACTCAGCCTTCTGTTTCCCACCTCTGTCTTTAGGAAACGATAGGGGTAGCTCCTTTGCTAAAGCATCAGAATGAACCAGTTACCCCTGTCCTTGTGATATTTGGAGCCGCAGTGATTTTAAAGGCTTCTTAAAGCAGAGTTTACCAGAGTTGTATAAATCCTTGCTTTAAATCTACTGTAAATACGTTACAAACTCTGCCAAACATGCATTAAAATTTTATTTTGCTCCAGATATGCCTATGTCTAACCTTTTGGTTTYGAAGAGCTTTAATCAGTAATCTTCGAGTAGGAAGTTATTCATCTTTATTGCCAGGCAGTTCTCAGTGGTGGTCGTGGCAACAATCTTTTCATTGCTTCTGTGTTTAGTTGTTCTTTGACATGATAGAAGTCAGCTGCAGTTCAATGAGCTCACTATTTGTGCAACTTAATTGCTTGCTTCCTTTAATATGTACTCAGTTTTTCCTTTTATGAGCAGGGTTGTTGGAAAAATTAAGCTTAAGGATATAGCTATCCATTGTTAATTAACCTCCTTCCCAAACACATTGGTAAAATAGGTCAAATCACTGTTGAGTGTTAAGTGTACCATTACTAAGGTATTTCTCAGCTGGAAAGTGAACCATATATCGGATAAGACAGGGGTTTCCAAAGGACCTTCAAGGACTTAGGCATGTGTGTCCCACTGAAATTGAATTAGATCTGAGCGCCCAATTCCCTTAAGCTGGATTTTACAAAAGCTCTTAAGAGCATATGTTAAGGAGTTTTGGTTTGGTTATGTTTAAAGCATATTAGTTTAAAAATAGACTAAAACTGCTTCCTTTTGTTGTTGTTTAATTAGGCTTAATACAGTCTTCTGTTACACTGGGATGTTCGATCCACGCATACACGTGTGTATGTGCGTGTGTATACAAGAGCAGGCAAAAAGAGGGAATCTGTTTCTTCTTAGGTATTTGTACTTTGCATTAATAAGGATACCACATATATTTGTTCTTTCAAGAGTGACTGATATTATTTTTCAGATTTGAAATTCCTGGAATAGCTCTGATATGTGAGGATGTATAAATAGTTTTGATGAGTATAAAATATGCTCAGTGAGGGAACTGATCTATCAAAACAGCTTTATCCAGTGATAGTGTAATTTCTTTCCATGTCAGGGATATATTCAGATGGAAAAATCACTTTAATTGCAGTGGTGATAGGCTGATTGGAATTTTGCCAATTTGCCCCCAAAATAGTATACAAATTTTAAAATAATTTTTAGCAATGTGCATTCAGTTGAAAAGTTCTTCATTTTTTAATTATATGTATTTTACAAAGGGATGGATAAGGTTTAAGAAAAATGGAAGTTGGAAGAATTCCCACTGAGAGATAAAGGCTGTGTTTTGTTGTGATTACATCTCCCAATCATAGTTCCCAGGCTAAGCCGAGAGACTTATTTGAGAAGCCAGTGGGACTTCCCATGCATGTAAAGTCTTCTCATCCAGATGTTGCTGCGTACTGCAGTAGTGGCCAGCCGAGACCAGAGCCCACTGGGCCGGGTATGGTAGGAAGCAATCCTATCTGCACGTAGGATTTTTGCACGCTTTACCTTCCTAATGTAGTTCCACGGATGGAGAAGTGCTTGTCCTTTAGCAGCATTTCTCCAGGCAGGATTTCCCAGCTGCATCCCCCAGCTGCCCTGGACGGGCTGCACAGGGGCGACAGCCCTCCGAACGGCTGGAGTCCCCCAGCCCTCCTCAAGCTGCTGGAGCTGCAAGTCCCCCGGGCAGAGGATGCGCGTAGTCGCTCCGAGCCACAGTTCTGCTGGTGCTGGATCGCTTTCCCCTGTTATGCTAATGTAACGTTATAAGGGGCTTGATAGAAGCCACGAAGTGAGAACTAAGTATATTAGTAGAACTGAGGCTCTTGATTTGAAATATCTTCCCAGTTTTACCAGAGTCAATAGTAGTAAAAACTGCTGACTTCCAGGATGCAAACTGGAGCTGTACAGTGCACTAACCACCTCTTTCTCTTTTATACCAGATCAGAATGCTGTAAAAAGGACTTAAGGTGAGTGTAAATTACATTTCTGCCAAAAATCAAGGGCCCTTTGGCCACTGACAGCAGTGTAAAGGGGCCTATAATAAATGAGAAATAAGTCTTTATTTAGAGAGATGCAGTGAAATTGCTGAAATGCTGCCAATGTGATACAAGCATCAGGAAATCGCATTTGTTCCATGTGGCTAAAACCCACAGAGAAGCTCCATGAAACACTTRATTTTTCAGTATGGCTGTAAATAAAATTGTAGAAAGTTAAGATGGAAGCCTAGAGAACACCTTACACGTATGTTTTTGACAATGTGTTTTCGCCTTGCTATGTAACGGTTCTTGCAGCACTTCAGGATACAAATCTGAGATTCTCCTCAGTAGAAACTGCACCTGTTGGTGCACGAAGTGCGTGAAGCACTTGAAGATCTCGTGCAAGCTGTGAGATAACCTTAAGCATTTAAAATGACTGCGAAGCCATTGCTGTTTGCAGAGTGGTTGCTACTTGCAGGATACAGTGAACTGACGCTACAGCATAATTCACATACTGCTGCTTAGAGGAACGGAAGCGTCATATTTCTAGATCCCGGGACTCCAGGCCAAGAGAAGAGAGCAGGGAATTAGCAGTTACTCCTCCGCTTATGTATCTTCCTGTGGAAGAAAACAGTGTGAGGATTCCCAAGCTGGTCTGTGCGGAGCTGGAGAAGAGGGTGGCACTCGCTTACGCTGCAGGGAGGAGTGGAGGGTGCTGGAGGAGGAGTGGCCCACGTCGCGTTGGGCATGATGTAAGGACCAAAATGGCCAGAGCTCTTCAGTGTGGTGAACTCACACTGTGCACTGCCGGTTGAAATGTGTGCGGCCATGAGAGCAAGCCACGTTGGGGACAGACGCACCGGCAACCCTTTCGGTAGCGGGGCCTCGGCCGGGTGGCTGGGATTCGTGTCGCAGGCCAGAAGGTGGCACTGCGGATACTGCGTTGGAGAGGTCCCATCTGCTCCCAGCCAAAGACGAAAATGGGGGAAATACTGCAGTAATAAGACACTCAAAGCCGGTTTATGTGGAAGGGTAGCAGGGATCTGAGAGAGCTTAAAGCAAGTAGCGAGAATGGGCAAAGGAGTGGTTGCCATTCACGCATGAATGTGAGGGTACAGGGGACCTGCTTGTATCTAATCTTGCACTTGTGAGGCTTTTCTCCTATTAGTCGCAGAATCAAACTGTGCAAAATGTTGAAACTTGTAGTTCTACTGCAGGCTCCCAGAGTGCATGAGCTTTGGTAGGCTGAGCATTGCAGAGGGGCTCTTGGCTTTGACTGGACAGAATGGAGGATGGTCGTTACGAGCTGACAAGGGGCGAGACTTCTGCTTTTCAGCCGTTCTGTGGCTGACGTAGCAGTGCTGGGTCAGGAGGACCACTCCTAGCTCTTGCATTTCTTTCTGTCAGCAAAAAATCAGCTTTGTCAATGAATGCTCAGTAGTGAGGGACAGACTGATGGACTTTGGTTGCTAAAATAGGAGACAGACATCACAAGGAAGGAGCAGGTGAACAACTTGCTGTGAATTTTTGACTGGTACGGAGCCCGCCTGCGCGGTCAGATGCCTGGTGTCTTCACCCTGAGGCTCTTTGTGTATTTTGAAGAGGATTTTTTACTGGGCTCAAAGGAGAACCCACTTAAAGACAATTTGATTGAAAAGGATTCTGGAAGGTTGGTGGGCGATTTGTCATCTGAATGACTTATCCCTCCCTCAGAGTTTCTCCAAAGATTCCTGTCAGAGCTCACGTGCCCTGAGGAATAGTTTTTTTTTTTTTTTTTTTTTTTTTTTCCATTCCTTCGCTTCTCACTAGCTACTTGTGTGGCTGGCCTGAGGTCCTAGGGAAAGTAGTGCTGTGAACAGATTTGCCTCTTTAGCTCCACTCCGCTTTCACCCACCCTCGCGTGAATCTGGAGTCACCCTACTAAAGTCAATGGTGATGTGCTCACGGACAGACTTACTGGACACATCTGCTGGATCAGGGGCTTTAGCCTTCTCCACAGCATCTCTCAGCTGCTCTCCCCCCTCCGCTGCTGCCTGCAGACGCGGATACAAGTGACAGGGAGATGAGGATCTCTGGGTCCTGAGCCAGCTAACCCTGGGAACGGTCACCCTGGGCTGAGTTCAGGATTTGTGCCTAGGGACAGGGCCTGGCCCAGGAGCAGAGCAGAGCTGGCATGGAGATGCTCAGAGCTTGCAGCCCCATAGGGACTGACTGGATTAAACYGTGAAGGGCAGCGGGTTTTCCTTCTGCCAGCCTGCGGTGGGTGGTAGCTGCCAGCCCAGGTGCAGTAATAAGCAGTTGGAGGGAAGTGACTTGCAAAATGGGAAAAGAAGATGCAYGAAAGCTGGGCAAAGGCATGAGGATTAGAGTTTTGGCCTTGGCTCTGCTGCAAGGGGGACATAACCCAGCTCTGTGCTCTGCCCTCCCCGTGAACGCCTAAGGAATAGCTCTGCCACAGTGGGCGAAGCTCCCCGACCAGAGACGCGGAAGGTTTGTGCCGGGGAGGTAAGTGCTGCTGCACCCTGCCCCGTGCTCCCTTTTCCCCTCTGCGGGCAGACAGGGCAGCTCGCAGTGTGGCCGAGCGTAAATGGTGCGTAAATGGGAACCGGCAGGGAGGATGCTTTTTTATTTTACTGTCAGGATTGCACTTGCCCTTTGCAGCAAACTGCAGCGCGCTGAAAGGCAGATTTGACTGAGCTGTCCTGCGAAGCCGCCCCGACGTCTGCTCTCCCCGCTCGGGTGGCACGCTGAAGCTGGGAAGGCCGAACGCAGCTCCGAAGGGCGCACGTTTCCTGTCTCTTCACTTCTGGCAGGTTTTGTCTGCAGACACTGGCTTGAGTACCCCATAATTACATTTTCACATTTTTTAATATAGTAACACACGGCCAGGCTTGTGGTAGAGAGCCAGGTGATGTCTTTGGGCCATGAGGACTATAAATAACCAAAGGGATCATTTTATTTGGTTATGGAAGGAAGAAGTCTTTCTTCAGTAACAGCAGTTACTGTACAAACACAGCTTTGGAGCAAATAAAGAAGGGCTCTTATTTCTATATGTTARGGAGATATACATAGATTCAGCATAGCTCCCCCCAAAAGACAAAAATCCTTTGAATTATATCTGTCTACATGAGGGTTTCATATACTGTTGAGCTATCCAAATTATAGCTTTGTTTTCATTTTAGTTATAGCAGTTATTGTGCTTTTGTTAAAAATACCATTTTGTGTCAATTCTAAGCACTCTGTAGCAAGGGCTGTCTTTTAAAATAAACTTATATACCGTGCCAGGCACAGCAGGCCTCACATGTGCCTAAGGCCGTGAGACACAACTGCCATACGTACAGTAAACRGCTGGTTAGAGTAACAAAATGCAGTTTTTGCAGGTCTAGATCCGGGCACTCTAAATGCTAAAATCCACGATTCGCTCTTGCCCTCCACRGTGTGCTCGTTGAATTTGAGCACAGGTTACCCCTAACAGAAGGGAAGATGTATACATGAATTCCCCTGAAAAAAATAAAACCAGATTTAATGGGGCCATTTCTACCCGTGTGGATGCAACATGCAATCAAGGTGTGCTGTGACCCTGGTAACCATGTGGGTGAAGAGTATTCCCCGCAGCTTCTCTCGTTTCCCTTTGGGGAATGCCTTCTCGCGCACGCGATCCAGCTCCTCGTACCGGTGGGTGCCGGAGCCCGAGGCTTCGTCCATCGCGTGTGTGCGAACCGCTGCATTTCCGGAGGGAAGGCACAGTCCGTACCACTGCCCTGTGACACAGAGGCTGGGGTTAGGTGAGCGTCCTCAAATAACGGTGCTGGCAGATCATTGCTAATATTTTTTCAGACAKCCCCGGCAGCGCAGTGAATCTGATTTAGTGCGTATGTTTGGACGTGGTGCACCGACGGCGGCAATGTTGATCAGGAAGGACAATGACAGATTAAATAGCTGGGCGCTCTCTCTGTCACGATGGGGCAGTTTCGGGGAAAAAGCCTCCGTTGTTTCCCGGGCCATATCGACGGAGGCCTGCACAAGGCCCTCTTGATTAAACGCACTGGCAGCAGAACAGCAAGTTCTTGTTAACCATACATGCCAAAAGGCCCTAACACAAACAATCCCCATTATAAATTAGGCCTTTTACAAACAATATTTCAAGAAACTACTTGTCCGTTTTCCATGCCATTATGCATTTTTAGGATGATTACACGTTTCTGCTGGATAATGGCCTTTTGCCAAGGGCAAAATGGAATTTCTACAGGACTCATTATGAAGTGAAAAGTTTTTCTATTCCTACCCCCTGGAAGGGAAAAGCCACTCACAGATAAAGCGTATGATATAATTACATTGCTTTAGATAACCAGCGACATTACTTCCCAAACGATAAGTACTTGTTTTTATCCTTTCCCTAATCACACAGGCCTCTTGTAGTCTTTTAATAGGAAGCGGTGGCAGCTGTGAAGGCCACTTGATCATTTGGGCCCGAGCAGAGTGCAAGGCTGCCCTGCTGATAAAAGTCAGGACAGCTCCAGTTGTCAGGGTAGTTATTAGAGGAGGAAGCGCCGTCTGCAAGGGTGGGCTATGCCAGGCAACTTTTCAATGCGCTGACAAATAATGACGTTCCTTTGTAAACGTTTCCCTTCCCCCTGTTTTTTTGTGCAGAGCTACAGCTTGACCTTCCCTTGAATTAAAACACGCTGTTGTTAGTATCTCTGCGAGAATGTGAAATATTGGGCTTCCAAAACTGGGATGTCAGGGCTTGATSCTGCAAAGTGCTGAATGTCCAAGGAAGGGGTCAGACCCTGCGATGCTGGTGCTGTGCGCAGGCTCAGCGTCATGGAGGAGTCGCTGAGCATCCTTGTGCCTGGGATCCTGGCAAAGGCAGAGATTGCCTTGGGGATTAAAGAAAAGGGGGTTTTGTAGTTCAAACCGTGATCTGGGTCTCAGGAAAACTGGCTCAGTGTCCAGTCCTCCCCAGACTCCTGGCGTGAGTTTTGATCAGTTACTTGCTGCCTCAGTTTCCTGTTCCTTAAACATAATTGGAAACAATTCCTCCTTTGGCCAGCTGCTAGGATTATCGGGTCCTGAGGTAAAGGCTCTGTCACCTCTACAGAATATGAAGATCAGCAGGGTCTGATTCATGCAAATTCATTTTGAGGAGGCAAAAGCAGTTTATTATACCCATGTAGCAATTATGGTTATTACTGATTCCAGGTTTTCATTACTATTATTAAGAAGATAAGTCATTTACACTTTTATAGTCTGAGGTCTCAAGATACGTCCTGAACACTAATTAGAGCTTCTCGGCACTCCTGAAATGCAAGCGGGTATTACTGTGCAGCGCAGCATTCACTAGGACGGGAGGAGGGAGTGAAGTAGCTTGCCTGTATAATGCTGAAAAGTCTGTTGTGACTGCTGTGAAGTCAGGGGACTCCTGCTTGGTTTTGTTGCCTGGTTTGCCCCATTTTGACTTATTTAAGGTGCCCTGATTAGCACCATCTCCAGACGGCAATTCAGCTTACTAAACATCCACACCTCCACTCACTAAAAGGAAGCTTTGGGGCCCCTAAATAAGGTGCTACTGTCAAGTTCCTAAAGTTTGATGGGGTGTATCTGAGCCATAGCCAGCTCACCCCAAACCTGCTTTCCTAGCTGTGAGGGACCTGTGAGAGGTGAGGGGAAGAGTGACCTGGGGTGGGGATGCACTGCCCAAGTTGAGCGTGGGCAAGGGAGTTTGAGTGAGACTTGCCAGGGTGAGAAGGAAAAGGTAGTCCTGGGGTTTAGGCAGTGAGATGCATCATTTATGCTGCCACGGTGGTCTTGTAAGAGGTGAAATGCTTTTATCAATCTTTTGGCAGGAAGCCCTAGAGCTGTGGCTTTCTGTTTCTGGGTACTCATCTGCTCTTCATCTGAATTGCAGGTAGACTTAGTGCTCCAAACTGTGTACATGAACAATGCTGTAAAATGCAAAATACTTTGAATATGCAATATTTTTGACTTGTGGTGATGTCATCCTCTCTCTTTTCAAAAGGGGAATAATTCTATCTGCTTATGCCGTGGTAGATACAGAGGCACAAAAAACACATTTGGAATTAGGATGATGGGTCAGAAAAAAAGAAAATGAGCTTTTGAGAGGTTTGCAATAAGTAAGGAACCACATGCTCATTGATGAGGATATCAAAGACATTGAGCAATTCCTGTGCTCTATCTGTTACAGGAGAAAAGAGAATTGGTAATTAAAGACTATGCATACATACAGACAAAAGAGCTGAAAGCTGGTTGTGGGAAATTATCTTTTAACCTTCTTTTCTTTATAAAAAAGGTGTGTTTTATATATGTGTGTGTGTGTGTGTGTGTGTGTATAAAAATACGCATGCATAGGTACACATACACCTATATGCATCTACTATATAAAATACATTCATATGTGTGTATATTTCAAATATACATTTATGAATAGGAAAATTAAAGAGATAAGTATATATATAGAATATATACAAAAACATATGAAAGTATAYGGCAGCATATGCCTGGTGGGGACCTCTTGGAGTCTGAAATCCAGTTCTCTTATCTTGCAGGCAAACTCAGTCATTGCAAAATCTGAGTAAAGAAGCAACTGCCCTGGATGCCCTGAGGAAGGAGGACAAACTAGGGGCAAGTGTGGCCAGGCATCCCCAGCTCATGCAACTTTTGGTGGCAGATGGAAGCAACAAACGTAAGTGGTAGCGAACAACAGTCAGGGACCTGAAAATTGCCAGGAGAGTGGCAGAAGGTACTTGGGAAGGTTGTCTGTTGTAGCAAGTGTTACTACAGCCTTGTGCAGCCAAGTCGCATAATCCTGCTCCACCTGGAAGTGCCACAGGGATTGCAGAGGAAGTAGTCTGCAGGCCTGAGCGCTCTCCTGCACAGGGTTTGCAGATCGCATTTTTAGAGACCCCTGATAAAAGCAGTCCTGCTGCAGGCACAGCACTGTGCTCGCTGAAAGGCTGTTAAACACATTAGTCATTAGGCGTTTAATTACCTCTTTTTACCTAGGACTCAACTGACCTCTAATGAACAATATTTGTGTTTGGGGATGGATTGAAACAAGCACTAGGAAGTCTAATAGCAAGTGACTTCTTGCCTAAGGTCATGCAGGAAGTCTGTGGCAGAAACCTCCTCTGCCATAAACCCAAAGCCATTCCTTCCTGCTAGAGTCACGCTCCGGCCCAAGTGATTACGCTCCGTTTACCAATCTGCATTCATGAAGGCAAGTGAAAAGGAGGAAATCCTTTCCCAGTCCTGGGAACTGTGGGCTCCATCCACTGCCCTTTCTTTGGAGATGGTGGAAAGATTCATTGTCTTCTGYGAAGTTGGCGTGGAGCCTGCGTGAGGTGCTCCTGCAGAGCGCGTGTGGAAACTCCAGGCCAGAGGGAGCACCCTCAGGAAATTTCTCAGGAAAATTTGCTGAGATAATGGGAAAGAAGGAAAGGGGGAAGCATTGCAGTTTAGGTTGAGAACAGCACTTGCTGTTCCTCTAACAGCTCCCCCTCAGGCATCACAGCTGACACACTTCTGACTCAGGTTTTTGAGGCTGTGTCCTGCTCCACAGAACAAAGTGAACCAAATAGAAACTCTTACCCAGACCCTGTGTGTGGGAACCCTTTTGGCGTGGGAAGAACGAAGTGTCCAAGAGGACACTCCAGAAATTCAGGTATGTAGATATTACACTAGAACAGAAAAGACCAGTGTACTCTCTCCCAATTACTCTCTTGAGCTAGATGGTAGAAGGAAAAAGATATTATTAGAAAAATAAGCCTTATAAGGTGGGCCAAGAAAAACTGAAAATTGCTTCAAGGCGCTTGAATTCTCTGCCCGTTTTTGGTGGCAAAATTACCTAAAGGATGTTGACAAACTAAGAAAAGCTTAGAAACCAAACAAATAATAAACCATGATAACCAGCGAGCTCCCTAAGACCCTACCCTCCTCATGAAGGGGAATTCCAGTAAAAATCACCACATTTCCAAACTTTGCTAGTTTTAGTGCTAATCTTCTGGAGTTGTTTTTAAACAAGGTCTGCAGCAGCTTATGTAGCCAGCTGAGCAGATGATCTGAATAAAAGAAATGAGCCACAGATCAAAAACGTCTACATGGTTTGGCTTTTAATTTTACCTCTTCGTCTTTTACCCAGATGTGGTTGTGGGTAGGTATCAGCCAAGAAATTGCAGGTGGCATGGTTATCTTGCTGTTTACTGTGTGATGATGCTGCTACCAGCTATTCAATAATAGGAAATGACTAATGATGTGGTGGAAATTATGAACCAGGATTAATAAAACTTGAAAAGGAACAGTCTGGTCTGTTTGATCCTCTGAAGAGGAAGTCTGTCTGTGTACAAGTCTTTTCCCTGAGGTGATGTTCTTATTAGTCTGATCTGAGTTGGGAGCAAAGGGAATGGAGCTTGGAATTGGCTTAAAAAGAAGACAGTAAAAGAGGATGTGAAGTATTGTTCAAAAACGTCACTGGGTGACAGGCTTCTTTCTTATGTTGCCTTGTAGAAGGCTCTTGGTAAGTCATTCAAGCCTGTGTGTAGCTTGGAAGTGAAAAGGAACTTTTTGTGGAGCTGCATTTGATTCTGGTGGCATTTTACAGCTCTTCTCCTGCCAAATTCTCCTTGAGTCATTCTGATGGATGAGGTGCCTTGCTACTCCCAGTGCCACATGGCCTTGTGAGCCATCTCTGAGTGCCGTCTGCTGAGTTCCCTAGCAGTGACATGGATAATTTCTTGGTGGAGAGCTAGAGGCACATTGCCTGCCAAAGGTCCATGGCAGGTGACGTGGATGAAGGAAAGGGCCTTTAAAATCAGGCCTAAGAAAGGGTAGTGGAGCATCTGAGCAAAGTGCTGAATCAGGCCTAGTGGAAGAAAAGACACTTCTGAACGTGTCTCCTGAAATGAATGGGTAAGTCTTGGAGAACTGGAGCTCTCCTGAGTAAAACCACCAACTTCTGAGACAGCTYCAAGATGGAAATATCTTTGATGTGGCAAAGCTGACAGCTAGGAAACCTGGTTGCTACTACAAACCAACTATCCTTTCCCCCACTGTCTAATATCCTTGTAGCAAAGGTACTAGATTTGTCTGTAATTGATTAAGCAATGTGGCATTGTAGGAGAACAGCAGGGCCTTACATATCGTACTACTGAGAATACACAGGAGTTCTTGTATGGGGACTGGAGAAGCTGGCCTTCCCTAGGCCCCCTTCCCTTTCCTGGACAGGAGACTTGGTTTCTTTTTGCTGTCCCCTGTGGAATGAGAGGTTGTTTGTTTCCTGGGTTCCTTGATGTAGCAGATTCCCATGACTGCGGTACCCTGAGGCATTGCTGATCTCTACTCTTCCTGCAGCAGATCAGAGTTGTAACTATAGTTTTTTTCCTAAAGGACTGAAATAGGTTTAGTAGGGTACTGAGTAGTGATGTTGAGTGGCCTGTAATGTATGATAATGTGTGGAGAAGATGTTTTGTGTGTCCTCCTGAAATAGTGCTCTGTGGTTGGCTGAGATTATGGYGATCTGTGCTCAATGTGGTCCTGTCTAGCCCCGTGTTTCTACCAAAAATGGTGCCAGAATATGGCAATCTTGTGCCCTCATGTCCAAAAGTAGTCCTTTTCTTTAGCCATCCTCAGTTTGGCCACTACTTGAACCTGGTCTGATCTGGTGTGAGAGAAACATGGCAAAAACCTCCCTAGGCTAATGAGTGAAAACACTATCAAAGGCAATGGCTTTCACTTAAACCAACTAATCTCAGGATTATACTGGCCTGAATAGGAGAGAGGGACTCAGGGCAGGCGGACTGAGTAAGAGCACAAGGGGAAGGGAAGGGTTAGAAGGGAAGAGTTGACTGCTGTCTCTTTGCCCCAAAGGGAGCTCTTGTTTTGCCTGCACTAGTGCTGAAGCATGGCCCACCTCTCAGGCCCAAACTACTGAACTTCTACTACGAGTCTTGCTCCCTGCCCTCCTTTTTCCCTAGGGTTCTTTGGGGCAGGAAAGTGAGTATAAGACTGTATCAGCTGTCATAATGGTTCACTACCTACTGACATTTTCTGCATGGTCTCCAAAGGCCGATGGTATGTATAAGGTTCAAAATATGGCCCATCATGTAACCAAAATGCAGGTCATTTAAAGAGAGAATGATCAGTCCCCTGAGAGGAGTGTGCGTGCTCTGAGTCGCAGGATGGAAGCTGTTTACTCATCCTATCCTGTGATTTACCCACCGCCTGATGGAAAATGTCTTTGTGCTGGTGACATGGCAGGAGCATGTGATGTTGGCCATGACCACTGACAGGGCTGTGCAGCCCTTAGGTGTGCCCATAATATGGCCTGCCTTGGCAAAAGATCGTGATTTGTTTTGTTTTGTTTTTTTCCCCAGTGGTACTGTGTGCATTCAGAGCTTTAAGTTCATTATCCRTCATCAAGTTCACCAAGTGCATTAAATTAGTGTAAATCACTTGGATCCACTCTAGCCACGTTTATAGCAGTTGAGGGTTTTGCTTCAGTCTCTATCTTTCGGTTCATTAATCCAGACAGAGCTGTTATTGCCTGGTACCTTGAGCTGAAGCCTTTAGAAGGAATARATATTTGCTTGCTTTTCCGTGTGTGTGTGGAGAACAAATTGGCCTTCAAATTTGGGTGTTCAGAGGTTGCTACTCAGACAAACGGACAAGCAGTCACTGATGTCGGTGGTGTGAGTCTGAGCCCCAGAGGAATATAGTTCCCTAGGGAGTTGGGATAGTTTGAGGTGAGGCTTTATATTTCTCCTCTCCCATCTTTTGCCTTGTCTCCTACTTCTTTCCCCTGCACCAGCTTTCTTTTTCTCCCTCCTCCTCTAACTTCCTCTTACTCTTTCAAATAATTTTTTAAAGTGCAACTCAACTATGCAACTGGTTTTATATTTATAAATTGTATTGGGCTGACCCTCTCCTTACCTCTGAGCTGGTATTTTTAAAAGCCCCATTGATTCCCGCTGCTTCAGGGGGTTAAAAGTCCAACCTCATTACAAACGCAATGCATATGTTGTTGTTTAGTATTATATCAGTGTATTACCTAAAACTGCACAGCCAATCAAAACTCTGATGGAGAGTGTCTCACGTCATCATATGGATGAGATGGAGACACTGGTGTTTGTAAAGACATTAAATCCTGCTCCCTGCTTTGTAATATCTGAGTATCTTCCTTTTGGTATCATAAAGCATTTTCACTCTCTGCTTGGGCAATACAAAGAAACAGTCAGGCTTCAAATCCTGTATCAGCTTTGATCATGCTGCTTTTGGGAAAGTAAGGACAGATGACTTTGTCTTGGTGGAATGTTCCTCCCTGTGAATGCTTTTGAAGTTCTTTTTCCTATTATTTCCCTCTTGATTTAAACCAATCTACTAGGTTTTTGTTGCTGTTGTCTTATTCYTAAGCTATGCACCAAGCTGCTCTTTTTCTTAGTTCTTTTGCCCATTTTGCCCACAGAGAATTTTTGTGACACCAAGTTCTGTATCAACTGAAGTGAATAGAAATCTGCCAAATACTTCAATCAAATTAAATTTACATTGTGACCTTTACCGTCTTCTAATATGTCAATAGCAGTTCTTCATCCTGAATTCTTTATCATATAAACACTTATGCTTGAGTTTAGAATGGTTTTGATTCTGTCCTACTTTAGTAACAGCAGTATCTAGGCAAGCGTATTCTAAATATATTGTAATTGGTCCTTGAAAAGAAAGTAAAATATTTGATCAATCCTTGATTGTGTGGAGAAAGTTGCTGCTTAGTATAAGCCAAAGAAAAAATGAATGTCATGCCCTGTCTCCATCGTTGTTAATACTTGACTACAGGAGCTCCAGCCCAAAGACTGTGTAATATTACTTTGGTTGAATCCTGTCTCAAAAGGTAAGGATTGAAGGTAAGGATGTGACATATACCTTCACCTCAATTTCATATGTGGTAATAACAGTAGTAACATCTTTGTGTTACTACTCCATCCACAAAAGCAGCCTAGGCTCAGCAGTGGTCGTCTCTCTCTCTGTTTTTCCATATTACAGAAGTGTTTGCAGAATAGCGTCCACTTTTTGCAGAAACACATGCTCAGGCTATTTGTTTTTTCTTCTTTTTCTTGCTCTGAGCTAGATGAATATAATGTTCTCTTCAGTTGTAAAAGACTGTTTTTGTATCTCACAGTCACGATTCAGTATCAGCAAATATTTTAGATATGAGTTAAGAGAGGTACCCCACTGACAGAAGAAGGCTGGCTGAGCTTGTAGTATTACATCGTAAATTCCCCTCTTCTGCTATGAAAATGTAATAAAATATGTGGCACGGCAGATTTACAACAACAATGCTGCTGCTGTGTTGAGGCAACTATTTTATCTCTTTGTTTTAAAATACAGCTTTTACTGTACTACACACAATGAGTACTTCCTCCAAGAAACGAACTCTGAATGCTTCAGGTTGATTTAAATATGATCTCATAGCAACTCTTCATCAACTTGTTGCACCATTATCTCTTTGCTGCTAGTAAATTCTAGGAGCTAAAATTTATATGCAAATGTTTTATTTCAGCTATCATTATACTTAGCTTATCGTGAGCCTGGTAGTGCCCCCACCCAGTTACATCATCCTTGGAAAAATTTAGTTCAATATGTCTTTTATAGTCTTACTGCAATACTATACTTGCAGGCCTGACCACACACATAATGGGCTTCCCAGCTAGCTACAGCCTGATCCTGGTGAGTGATAGAGGTTGGCTGGGTCTTCATTGCCTGGAGAACTTTACTAGCTCAGGTTGACTCTGTATAGGATGGTAGTAGCAGGGGACAGGGATAGAGAGGGCCTGTACTTTAGGCATCAGCAAATGTTTACTACTGAGTGAAGTGGCCTTGTCCCCAGGTAAATCAAGTCACATCTCATCTGTCTCTGGATAGTTTTCTCTGGCCATGTGTTTGCAGAGAGCCTAGTCCAGGTATATCAATGTTTTCCTTCTCTCTTCCTTTTTTTCTCATTGGATTCTCATTTGGAAAGATGAAATGACAACCTTTAGTATCAGTCAAAGTTTAAGGTCTCTTTTCTCTTCCAGTGTTGGATTGTTATAGAGATGTCAGAGCTGCTCTGTTGGTTCTGCTCATTTCGATTCAGCACAACATTGTCCTGTGACCATTCAGCCTGGAAACTGAAGTCAATCTTTAATGGAGGAGTGAGAAGGAAAGAGGAAGGGACAAACAGAGCTCCTCCTGATTTTACATGTGTAATATTGAACAAATCAAACTATATGGCATCTGCGCTGCTCACCTACACCTACATGATCATGAGGTCTCAGAGGAAAGGTGGGGCATAGAAGCTATCATCTTCTCTATGTATGTTACCTTGGCGCTTGAGAGCACTTGCTGTGGATCTGTAGGTCATTGTGCTAGATATTTTTGGGGTTGTTCCATGTTTGTATCGTGATTAGAACAACTCTAAAGTTTCATGGGAAATTCTACATGCAGCTTTAGTAAGTAACAGTTATTAATAACACAAGTAGGTAGATGGGAATTTCAAGACACTGAGTCTGGGAGCAAGAAGGTTCAGTTACGATGATCTTGGTGTTTTCATACTTCTGGAGTGTGAACAAATTTCATCTAGGTCTTTTTTTCAGTGGACAGAAAAGATCTGTGAGGTTTTTTTTCTAGCATGCTTATTGGATATATGGAAGTTAACTTTTTGTACATTTTTCTTACTCTTTCATTGTTAACATAATAAAAAAAAGTCCTTTTTAAGGAGTCTCTCTTGTTTCTCTAATTACTGAGGAGAAATCCCATGATTTCTAAGATTGACTTTAATTTATTAATTTGTATTTATCTCAGTGTAATGGTAATGATAAAATTTAGGAGGCTAATCCCTCTGTTTAGGAGGCTTTCCAAAGACACAATGGAATCAGCTGATCTCCTGGGTCTTGTTTTAACTGCTCACCAGATATTTTTGGTTCATTGTCCAAATCTTACTTACAAAATTGTCTAACTGCTTCCTGTCCATGTTTGCAGCTCTGTGATACAGCTGTACTGTCGCCACTTAAATAAATCCCAAAGGCTAGAAGATTGCTAAAGCCAAGCAAACCATATCTTGCTACTTTTCCACTCCACCGTTGAACAGGCTGAAAAAACTTGCTGAAGGACAGAAATGGAGTCTGTAAGTATCAGCCCAAGAGGCTGTGATCACTGCAGTTCTTAAATACAGAATGCCACATATAGTCAAGGAAGAGAAAAGGAGAGGAAATAGTGACTGGAAGAATGAGTGAAAATTAACTACGCAAACTAGCATTTTAGAAGTACCTATCAGATTAGAAGTATGTGTTGCATAAACAAACATGTGATCCTTAATCAGTTATATATGTTTGGGAATCTCATCACAAGGGTGAGGGGGACTATCMTGGAACGATGGAAAAAGAACATAAAACCTGACATCGAGAGTGCTTGTCGTTTGCTAGGGGGAGCTTTTACCCAGGAACATAGACAAGGTCTTGAGTCCTGAAAAGTTTGTCTCTTGCAGAATAGCTGCAAGAGCTTGTGTTTAATTATTTTAAGGTGATTTTTTTCTCATTTTGATGTAAAATAAAATTGGTATTTTCATTTCTTTAGAGGTTGCAGCACATTGTTGTGTTGCTTAACCCATTGGCTGCACAACTGTCAGGACTGGGGCACTTCAACCACACAGGGACTGAAATACCATTCATTTGACAAATATTTACTCAGCAGATCAAAGGTCACATAAACAAAAGGCACGGGTAACCAGGAGCCCAGGAGAAAGTATACAGAGATATTGCAACTACCATTGCTTCTAAATCTTAGGTATTTTCTTCCTAAGTCTTAAGAAATTGGTGAAAAGTAGTAGTTACTGTGATGTATCTGCAGCGTAGTAAAGGCCTGGCTCTATGTGTGAAACATTTAGAGCAAGTCATACAAGAACGTCAATGAAATCAAAGAAAGAGTCAAAATAGCTTCCACTGTTACTCCAGGTTATCATGGGAGGCTAAAGCGATCAGTGATTTAGGATTAAATCACAGGCGTGAACTCACATGGACAATTCCAGTCAAGCCAGCTCGAATTAGGAACTGTTTTTCCTATAGCCATGAGGAAAATTAAGTATTGTATCTTAAGTCATCCAACATTTTTTTTCTGAACAGCAGAATTTCCTTTCTTCTTCTGGAGAACGTTGCGTTTGCAAGGGAGCRTGTTTATGGTAGGCTCCCACATCAGCAGCGGTGACATCAGTGATTCCTCTTACAGTTTCCCACCAGTGCCCCAGGGACAGGGCTGGCCTTCCTTTGATAGCACGTGCTGAGGTCCTGGGACAGCAAGGGCTCCAAGACACTGCAGCGCTAGTACTGTTACTAAACATTAAAGCCACAGAAAGTTGCAGGAGCTACCAGAATGCTTAGCCTATACCAGAGTCTGATTGTCTTTTGTTTCACAGTGTTTATTTCAACAGAAAGCAAAGGGTGTATTGCAGTAATATTTGTTACACAAGAACTGTTGATGGTTGGTTCCAAATTAAGCAGGAATGATTGTATTTTTAAGCACGTAACCTGCAATTTATTTATGTGGGTTATATCCCAATGTGGGTAATGGAAAGGACAGATAGGTGTGGATCACTGGGGAGGGTACAGCTTAGCCCATGTCCTCATTCGCTGCAGCTCCCTCTTTCTCTTCAGGGTGTGGGCGCAAGCTAGGGCTGCCTGAGCCAGAGCATTTGGCTACTCCTCTCCCAGTCTCTGCAGTCTCATGGGAAACTCTCATCCTCTCCCTCCTCTCCCTTTAGGCAGGAGATAGCACAGATCCACGTTACCCAAGATGTACGTATATTTGTTCTGCCAGAGGTTCTGCATATTCTTTCTGCTCCTGGATAACCCTCTGTGCTGATGAGCCTGTAAGAGGTGATCTGGGCACATGAGTTTTCTGAGGATTGTATCTAAGGGGGTGAACTGTCTGGCCAAATAGGTTTTACAAGTGAAAATAATCACTGCAGTGAGTCACACTAAATATGACTTTTATCCTTTTTTTTTTTCATTCCTGCTCATTCTGGAGATGTCTCTCTGAGGATATAAAGGGAAATGATTTAATACACACTTCACATGGACTTCAGGAAATTTAAAAGCATTGTGAAAAGAAATCAGGTGAGTTTAGGATTTAAGGGACAACTTGTTGAGGTTGTTTGACTACCAGTGCTTCAACAAGCTTTTAAGTGTTTAAGGACAATTTACCAATTAGCTTGTTGCTAGTCTTTTGGTTGTCTGATGAACATCAGCAGCTGAGCTAATAGATAACTAATTATCTAATCTGGCTGCCAATTGCTTATTTGACCAGGCGGTTACTTATCTGTTAGATGCTCAAATGACCACCTGAAGTAATCAACCTTATGATCCCTCAGCTGGGATTTGGATATATGTTGAAGTGAATCACCAAATGCACTTTGGTAGCATATTTTCAAACCTAATACGTAGAAAATAGTTCAGGTTCTGCAGATAAGGACTAGGAGTCTAAGCAATTTATGGCTAGTATATGACTTTCCCAGGGAGACATCTCTCACTGTAGGATCTTTAAAGGTTTTTTGCCAAGAGACTTGGAGCTAATCACACTGATGTTGCCTGGGTGGAAAGATGGGTGTGTGTGTTTATGTATCCCCATATACCATGTGTTTCTTTTCCATGCAGCCAGGAAGTAGTTTCATTCTCCTTCCATGTATATTTGTCAGGTGTTATCTGACCTCAGGTCCTACTTAAGGAAATGTCTTACTGAGGTTGATGGAAGATTTGTCCAAGTAATAGCATCATTAACAGCACCCTTGATAAAAGTGCAGTGTCACCCACAGTGATTATATGGAGCATTACACGATAGCTGGGAGGTCAGTAAAAGCTGTACAAAATTAACTACAGCTGCACAATAGTTGATTAAACTGATTTTCTCATGCTGTAACAGTTAGCCCTCTTTAATACTAATTTAAAAATTCTTTTTCTTTTATAGGACTGTCATATGTATAAGCCCATTCTTTTTCTCTCTTCCCAATGTTCTACAGCAATGTCCTATTTAGTGTCCTACTTTTGTTTTTATTACTTGTTGCAGTCATTCTCCTCTCTTCAGCCTGTGTCCTGAGAGGCTTAGCGAAGTAACAGGGAATGTCTTGGTGGGGAAAGTGGGGGAAAAGGGCACAGGGCAAGTTCCCCTCATTCTCTTCCCATCCCTATTCCACTTATGTGGAGTGTATGTGGGACAAGATAATGTCACTTCTGCAGTCTCCTTTGTGGGATAAGAGGAAACTCCTGTCAAGTCTCTGGGGAGCTGTTCTGGCACCTACAAAAAAGCTGGGATTCCTGAGGGATGAGGCTTTCTAGCAAACATGCTTGGATCTAGTAACCATTTCTGGGATTACTCCTGAAGCAGAGGAGAAAAGGCTAGATCTTCATTTAGTGGAAAACTGATGCAGTTTACTCAAATCAACCAGGCTATGTTGGCTGACAACTGAGAATCTATCTCCTACATGTGAGCAACGTCCCAGGCCTTCTGTAAACAGGTGCTGTAAACAAAATACTAATTTTAAACAAATCAAACGCAATGTATCAACACTGTCAGAGCCTAACACTCAAAGCTCATGAATTGGTCTTCACAAGCACAAAACCAGCACAGTCTGGATTCTCTTCCCCATCAGTTAATAGTCTTTAAGGTCTCAGGGAGTGGTTGTGCCTCTCTCATCTCATCAGCAAAACATGAGGCAGAGAATTTCACTGGGTCATTCCAGAATGTAGTTCAAAAGCTTATGTGTGGACTGTACCTGTTAAAAGAGGAAGCATTGTCCCATCTTGACAGAGATGACGTGCATCCCTGTCTTCAAATGAGAAGATGTATTCAGACTTCAAATGAGAAAGAACTTACCATATCCCCAAACAAATTGTTTAGTGGTTAACACTCTTTGCTGCTAAAAATACATCTTTTGCTTTTTAGCCTTTGGGATTAATCTTTTAAAATTTTCTTCATATCTGTGAGCATTTTAGACCTTTTTTAAATTTTAATGAGCCTGGAATTCTTATATAATAACAAACTGTTAGGAAATGGGCCTTTGAACAAAATACTTAATAATACAAGACTAATGATAAAATAGATAGAGCTAGAAAGACCAATCCTGCCAAATTAGCTAGTCCTCCCGATAAGAGTAGGTAATAACTGAGTTTTATTGTTTTTACTAGCAGATAACTGAAGATTATCTCTTACAGTTCTCTGGAAAATGAATGTAGCCTGATCAAAGAGACTCCTATCTAGTGAAATGAAGCAGCTTTAAAATCTATTTATCCATTACAATATTGCCCGAAGCTTCTCTTGGTCCTTAATGGGCAGAAGACGACAGTACCATCCACCTCTAATTCGAGAAGCTTGTTGCATCTACCCGATCTGTTTGTAGTGAGCCGCTTGCGGGAGACAAAACCTTGGCATAGGAAGTTGCCTGTCTCCTAGAGCGGCTGGAAGGGGAGCAGAAATCCACGTCTGCCTGGGTCCACCCACGCAAACAGGAAGGGGTTTGTGCCAGATGATAAGTCCACGTTACCATCCAGGGGAATGAGATGCCAGACAGGATTGTTTTCATTTCCATGGGATTTCTAATTAAGGGACATGCTTTAACTATGTTTTCAGTGGCTGAACATCCAAATGACAGTTTGATATGAGCAATTTGTCTGGCAGGCTAGATAAATTCATACCAAAGCTAAAGGATTTTCCATTTAAAGTGGGTACACATCCTTAACTCTGAATTGGATCAAACATTCCTGTAACTAAAGACTTCTCTGTATGTAACAACTTTTTTTAACCTTCATTCTTTGCAGTTTTAATGATCAAAGTCTCTTTTTCTCCTGATTTGTCCCCAGTCATTGACTCTGCCAAGTGCTTGTTTTTTTCTGAACTCTCATTCTTGTTCCAGTTTGATGAATGAAGGGAAATTTGTATTCCCATTTCTGCTGTCCCACCCAGCCTTAATGAGCAGTAGCATTGTCTGACTGACTCCTGGGGGAATTTGCTACCTGCATAGTTGTTGGGCTGGGCTGTTGCAGCTGGATTTCTTTTGATGCATTACTTTCTAGAGATGTTATCCACCGTCTTGTGAACAGGCAAAGTGAGGAAAAGGGGCTGGTGTGTTTCTGTCTGGGGAAATGAGGTAGAATCTGATTAGGTTATTAGCTGCCATGTAATTGTGGAATATTGGAAATCCATGCAGTCATGAAAAATGCTGCTTTATTTGGAGGATGCACTGCTTTTTATTACATTTACAGAAATAGATAAAAGACATGATGTACATGGCAGCAGAGGTGATATGGGCAAAAGTTAGGTGGGTTTGTATGAATCCTAGTATGAAACTCTCTTGATAACTTTGCCAGGTTCTACTAGAAAGACTTTGACTGACATTTATTGTAGGTTAATGAAAACTGTGAGCTTTGAAGGTGATATGATTGCATATTCTCCCTTCCCCGTACTGTCATATGACTACCCAGAGTATGTCTGAGTTGCGAATACAGTTATTTTTGGTACTATCCCAGAAATTTATCAGGTGAAGTGCAATTAATGAATCAAGCGCCTTAAAAATATCTGCCCAAAAGCAGCAGGTCCTGTTTTGGTGACTGAGCACAAGAATTTCATTCAGAAGATTGGCATGCAAAAAGCTTTTCTTACATCATTTCTTCATGGTGTATATTCGCTGTTGCTTCCAGGGACATTGTATTTTTACTCTGCCAGTGGAAATCTGCCTGCACCTAGGCAAATCACAAGACTTTGAAAAATCTCAGTTTATATGTGATCAGTGAAGATTTAGCTGAAATCCTCAAGATGTTGGCCTGTCCCAAGTGTTACTGCTGCACAGGCTGTTGCCACAGCTTCCTCTATGGGGTCTGAAGGGGTCTGAGAGCAGGACTGTAGAGATGGTTGCTCTGGGAGGGAGATGGAGGATGGCTTTAGAGCTTCTGTGCCCTTCTTTCCCACCTCACCAAAAGTCAGAAAATGTGGAGAAGGAATGTCTGATCTGTTCAGAGRAGACTAGAAATAGAAGAAAGGATGAAGGAAGGAAAAGATAGGAGCAAGGAGTCTTCCAAGATTATGTCTGAAGAAGTAAGGTGAAGAAACTGTGAGCAGGACTTGCAGAGAGATGGAGGCTAAAAAGCTGTGGGGAATTAAAACTGGGTAAGGRTAACAAGATGGACCCAGTTACCTGAGAAAGGACACAGGAAGGTGGAGACAGGAAACTGGATGGGAGTAATAAAACCAGGAATGCATTGGACTGAAAGAGTTGTCTGTATCAGAGAAGGGAAGCAGAGCAGGCTGAATGTAGAAGGAAAAGCAGAGACAGAGAACCAATGATTATGGGAGAAATATATAAGTAGGAAATAGACTGGCCAGGCTAGCTGGCAAAATGGAGGCAAAGTGTTATGAGGAGAAGTGAGACTGGGTGTGAAATAGGGACTGCAAGGAGATGACCCTGGGAGGATACCAGTGCTGGCACAAAATCTAGAGGTGGATCTCAAACGAGATCAATTTGAAAAGGATGTGTTGAACCAGCCAAGCTTTGGGACACCAGTGTCTGTTTGTCTCTGAGCTGGAATGAAACCTGGAGCCAGGGGCACACCATCCCATCACTGTTAGCAAATATATCTGAATTCCTTCAACCTCTGAAAGTGAAATATGTYTTTCCCAAGCCTCTACTGCTGTTCTGCACAGAGGATGGCAAGCAGCTGTGAGAATCAGTGSTCTGTTTGCTCAAAGCAGTGAGGTATGCAGGTGACAGAAGATTTGTGTGTTCATGAACCCTATGTTATCAATGTGATGGACATTTTATTTTTCAGTGGACTTACTCAGAAATCTAGAAAGTGCCACATGAAGCCAGGTGTGCTGGAAGAATTTACAAAATGTGGAAGAGTAAGGAGAACAAAACGATGAATAGATGCCCAGGAATTAAGTACTATCCATAGTGGAGAATGCCTGAAGTTGATGGAGAAAAAAAATGGGTGGAGCATAGAGAGAAGGCCTGTACATCATTGCCTATAGTCCACAAATGCGAGGCATAGGCAGTCTTGATCTGCACATTTTCTAAGTCTAGGATGATTGACTTCACAACTGTAGTAACATTCCCTGAACATAGTCTTGGTCAATAGTAAAGAGCAGCAGGTTAAGCAGGCAGAGAAGGTTTATGCTGTTCAGAAGGGAAGAACTTCAGCAGATAAGTAATTAAAGATGACAGAAGTGGAGAGCCCAGGGCTGATCCATCATGGCTGAAACACTTGTGTTTATTAGTAAAGTCCAAAGGGAAAGGCTGTCTTTGTGTTCTTATTTTCTGTAATAGGAAGTTTGACAATCCCCAAATAAGTCATTCCYTCTTTTCCCTTCCTTTTCCAGGAAGATGGTGTTTGCATTAAGAATCCTACAGTTCAAATAGAGAAGGCAGACACAGAGCAGGAGAGGAGCAAGAGCACTGAGAGGTAAAGCAGGTGGCAGTGGTTAGCAGCAAAGCTCATTGCTGAACTTCTGAATGCCAGTGCAGTGATGTGTCCATTAAATCGTACTGCTGTTGAGCTCATAATGAAGCCAAAAGGAGGTCTGAGTAAATGCTCAAGACTCAAAGCACCATGGGATTGCTGCCCTAGAAACCAGAATCCAAAATGGATTGATTTTATTCCTTAAAGAAAAAAGCAAATGGATCAGAGCCTATTCTGAATGGCCCTGCTGCCACCAAAATGCACACTGAGTGCTCTGTAAGGAAAGGCGAAATCTCATTAACAGGAGCAGGAGTGCAGGCCTGAGCCTGAGTTGGGAGATGCAGACATACTGAAAACTGTTTATATTGGCTAAGAAATATTCAGGTTAATAGCAGTTTTAGCATTTACACAAGACCCAGCGATGTCCTCAATGCTTTACACAACAAATAAAAAAGTTGTTAATTACTTGTCCTGAAGATTTATATAATGCAGCGTTAGTGAAGTTGGGACAGCAAGAAGAGCAGCTTTGATTCCAGAGCCTATGAGGGCARTTATGCCAGGGAACACACCAGCTTTGTGTTGTTCCTACCCAGACCAGCCCCTTGCTCCTAGGGCACTGATTTTACCCAATGTCTGTGCAGTGCAATTCCATACCAGTTTTAGCAGGAATTTGTGTGAGTCTTTTTGTATACAAATCTCGAGTCTTCTTCTCTCCCATAAAAAAAATCTGAAAGTGCCAAATGTGTTATGAGATTTGTTCCTAGGATTTTGATGGTCATTTTAAAAATGAAAGTTTTCAAAAATAATTTAAGTGCTGCTTACTTGCCTTTCAGTACAGCAATGTTTGTCTAACAGCAATAAAGCCATTAGAAGTGAATCTGGTTAGTTATGTCACAACTGAAAAAGAATATGACAGCATATGTTTTAGTTGGGTTTATTTAGAACATCCTGCTGCTAAAATTGGCCTACAGAATGGTCAAATTTCATAAAAGTAACATTTGGAATATTTGTGCTCAATTAAACGTTTATTTAAAATTTCCTCTTGGTTTACTGATGTAAATGTATTGTTCATTTTTCACATACCAAGCACTGTTGTTTAGTCTCAAGGGAATTATTGTTACAAATTTAACAACTGTGACATATTAAAAAGCACATTTAAGGAAGAAATTAAGGGTTGAGAGGATGTGACCAAATGTTTCCATGGTGTTTTGCCAAAACGTCACTTAAATGCCAATGCAATTTTAATAAGAGTTGCTCTTTCAGAACTCATCTTGCCCACCAAAAAATAAAATAAAACTTGTCTGCATCAGTAGCAGGCCTGCTTTCACTGCACTTGCCAGAGGATCATTTCCTAAGTTTTATTTTCATTTGGGAAACTACTTTTAACTACGGGGTGATTAACATGTTAGTTCTCTGTATTATGCAGCTGATTAGCAAGGAGGAAGTCGATAGCTCAGTGTGTTGAAGCAAAAATGTTCAGATTGGATGCCTCATGTAGGCACCTGCATCCCTAATTAACAACTAGCCGATAATRTCAGGAACTGATTTTCAGGAAGTTCTTTGTTCTTTGAAAGTCAGGCCCCAAACTGGGCAATGAAGAATAGAAACCTGGGACACTGGTGATTACTTCTGAGAAACTCAAGTCTRATGTCAAAGCAAGTTGTGAATGGTGTATGTGCAAGTCAGGGAAACTCTGGCTGTGATTATTTTTCTATAATTGTGATTGCCTTTCTAAAGTTATCAGAATGAGATTGTTCTAAGAAGCAGTTTCTCACGTGCGAGAGCTGTCAGCGGAGAGCTTTCTGGGAAAGTGGCTTTAGAAGGCATGCCTGGGAGATACGTCACTAGAAGTCAGAAATRTTTTTAACTTAGAGTAAGTTTTTCTACAATTATTTTTTCTGCTATATGGAAGATGCCACCTGGAAAATGTCTTGCTCTCAAAGCTCCATACATAACTTTCTCTTCACTGAGAATTATGTTTTACAAAGGGTGGATGAACTGAGTTGCTGTCTGAGCTGTCTCTTCTGAGCACCTTCTTCCAGCTGCCTGCTAGGGGTGTCACAAGTGCTCCAGTGCTCAGTTCAGCAGTGTCAGGAGCGYTGTGGCCTCTCTTCTGTTCAAACCCTGTGGTGGGTTTGAACCTTGATGACATACTCAGGCTGGGACTGAAGGCCCCCTGATAAGCTAAAATATGCTCCTGGACCTATGAGCAGGGCYGGGAGGAAGCCCCAGGTGAGACTGATCAGAGCCATTAAGGCCCACTAGTGCCCCCCAGGYCCAGGCACAGAGAAGCCGTGATGATGCTGATGTTAGGTGCTCTAGTGGGCGATTTGAGAGGCAGAGCTATGGTTCCTCTGGGTTGCRAACCTCAGGCGGGATCATTCACTTTGAGATGATTAAGATGACTTGTGGTGGCCAGACTGAAGTGCAGAACAGTGGCACTCCCTTTTTTCAGAGGATGGGACAATTGTTCAGGTGCAGAGAAATGTCAAATGCACACTCTTTAGGGAGAAAGTGAGTTATACGCGTGGTTATCCCYGGTGGCTGCGTTCCACCGTGACGGGCTGACTGGGACTCTGTAGCAGACTAGATCAGTTAAAGATCTGTTACTCTTAGCAACTTTGCAAAATTGCGCTCTTTCTTCGTGCTTCAGCCTCAGCGCAGGTGAGTGATTGAATGCAGCCAAGTCTCACACTTCCCGAGCAGTGCCGAGTTATGCGAACATGCCCTGTGTAAACAGCAGCCCCRGGAGAGAAGGGGCTCTGGGAGAAACAGACCTCGGTGTTGTTTGCTTCTCCCACAAGCAAGCCTGGGTGCACTCACTTCCACAGCAGTGCATGGTACATTTTGTTTATTTAGCTCTCCTGTGAGGTTGTGATAATATATGTCCAGGGAAATATCATTTCTTTCCTCTTTGTCTTGAAACCATTAATTATTTTCGGTTCTATTTAAAAAGAAAAGTGTAGGAAGAAACACATCTGACAATTACAATTGCCAGAGCCTCTACGCTCTCCTGAGCTTTCTGCTGTGAAGAGCTTGGTCCTGCCACTTGCTGGGATGCATTTGTCAGATGCTGAATACATGTGGCAGCATGTGGTCAGTGGTGGGTGCATGTGGGGAAGGGCGCAGAGGACTTGTTCCCTTGCAGAAGGGACAGTGAGGCAGCAGCTCCTGGGGACTGTTCAGTGGCACTCTTGTGATTTGGATGCTCTTAGCGAGCGATACGGCACTACAGAGACATTAGGGCCCGTGGCTTGGCAACAGCTGGATGTTAAAATGTATAAGATGTTACCAAAGGAAGCACTTGGCAAAACTTTTCCGGCTTCCCTAGACATAAACAAYCCATTTTCTTTACAATGGTAAGTTATGACTGGGGGGTGAGTCACTAATATATTTAGAGGGATGTCCTCTCTGTGCATGGAGGAGACCACAATTGGCTAAATAAAGCCAAGACAGGGCAGCCCTCGTGGTTGAGGGGTGCAGTGGGGAATTCCCAGATGGCTTCCTGAAAGCTGTATTTTACAGTGCAGCACAGGAGCTCTGCACTAGGGGTGCTTGTGCCTGGGCAGGACAGATCCTCCAGTGCTATAAACTGATGTGGCCCTTTGCAGTCTGTGCAGATAAGCTGATTCATACTAGCCAAAGGGTCTGTTCTAGGAGCAGATTTGGTCTCAGTTGCTAGTGAAATGTTGTCTTGATCATGTGAATTTTAAGGAAAGTASCTGCTGTTGAATTAAAAAAGGATTTTGAGCATCTTGTGGTTATCTGGAGTTAAAGTTTAGTTTTTAAGTCTGATAAGCCATTTCTGAACTTTGATTTCTAATTTTGCATGACCCAGTGCTCAGGAGTTTTTATAMCTGACCTCAGCTGTAAGACAAATTTTTTATCTTACACCTTATTTCAAAGAGAAAGTGTAGTAAAGCTGCAGTATGATGATCAGTTCAGAAAAATCCACAGAAATGACCTGCAGCTTGAACAAGTATATCTTCATTCCTGGAAGATGTAGTAACAGTTAAGCTTGGGCAGCTGATTTTACAAAATCAATGTTTATTTCAGTGAAATTAATCCCAGGTTACGTTTAGTTTCTTCTTTTACTATTTTTCCTTGTTTCTTCATTTGACTCTTGATGAGGTGAGAGTTGCGGTGATGGCATGTAGGAACGCTTGTTTGCAGTAACATGATTCTAACAACGCGTTCCTATGAGGAGCGCYGTACAGCTCCATGTGGCCGTATGCACTGACACGCCAATACCATGATGTCGAAATTGAAGTGGGAAGGACTTCACATCTGCCTGGTAATGCAACAAAGCAATATTAACATTTTCATAAAATGTTCTGAAAGCAGTTTGGTTTGGCTCACCATTCAGATGCTCAAGCCAAGGAGACTGTCCTGAGAGTGGTGCAAGCAGAGAAGCAATACATAGTAGTAAATGAGGTCGCAGGATCTGCAGTGCCGTTTTAAAAAGGCAGTTAAAGTGGCAGAACTATGTGAAAGTCCTTGGTTTTCTGCCTGTGTGTACATACTTGAAAACATCTAAGAAGACACTGCACACAACACTATACAGTCTGGGGACACTCTTAGATTCCTCCTGATGTTCCCTAAGAAGTTCAGAGGAAATTCAAGCCTTATTTGATAATTTATCTGAATTATCCCAGGTTTATAAGTGTGTGCCAGTCAAGTATTACAAGACAGTAACTGTAAGCATTGAAAAAGGAAGTCAAGTGTGAACTTGATTGCAGAGTGCCCGTCACAAAAGGATACCAACAGGAATTTTTCATCTAGAAGCTGAACAAGTAACAGGAAACAGTAGGCAGGAACATGAAGATAGACATTTCTGAGCAGGATAATGTAAGCAAAAACCAACACAGGATAATTAAACATTGATGCATTCGACTAAGGGATGCCTTGAATGTGTAGTCAGTGAAAACCTTTATATCCTTTTAGGRAGGATACTGTAACTCAGCCACAGTTTAGTGGTATAAGTGAAGGAATTAGAGGTTGAAATCCCATTACCATTGGGACAGCGGTGGGATCAGAGAGGTTATAACAACCCCTACTACTGTTGATATTTTTTATTTCAGCCAGGCTGGCCAGACTGAGCTTGTTGAGGTCGCTGATAATTCTCCATCTGTGTATGCCTGGACAGACTTTTATTTGCATGCTAGTTTGAGAAGTGGTTGGTCTTTATATGTGTACTTGTATTTACATGTGAATATTTGTTCCTCAGCAGCCTTTGTTCTCCTGTTTTTAAAAGTCTTACTCATCCCCTCAAAGATTAGGATCAGCTCCATCTGATTTAGGTGACAGTTCTCACCCTGTGAGCAGCAAGAAACTGAAACGAACTGTTTCTGGATGAGCCTTGCTGATCCGGGCTGTCCAGCAAGGACTTGAATAACAAATATCTTTTACCGAACCAGTGTTGGTTCATGAAACAAAAAAAAAAAGAATGAAGTTCACTGGATTGCTTATTTGCCAAACAGTTCAGCCCTTTCTTTGCCAAAGTCTAGCTGTCAGGAACTAGATCCTTAACTGCTATAAACGAACTCATCTTATTGACTTCAGTGAGGAGGTGACAATTTACATTAAGTGATCGTTCAGCCCCAAAAGYGCAGCAAGACATCAGTGTGAAAAAAACAAATGAGGGGGAATAGTAGCGAAACATTTCAGAATGGCCAGAAAGGTTTCTGTGATAAATTGTAGGTATGGCTTGATTTCTGGCAAAGATCGGTTTTTATCTTTYTTATCTCTTATCTCCTGTTTTGCTTGGTGCTACACCAGCTACAATGTTGCTGTGCTCGTGTTGCTGGATCATCACAGTTACAGGAACATTATTTGATCAAATGTATTAGATTTTCCACAAAAGTTGTGTTTGTGGGCTTGGCAATGCTGGAATGTAAAAATCTCAGCAAATTCAAATGTTTGGAGTTGAATCATTTGCTTGATCTTGTCTTCTCTGATTTGGTTGTTAAACAAATGTGTAAGGAGGCATTTTGCCCAAGGTGGGAACACTACAAAAAAGTAAAATCTTCAGACCAATTGGATATTGTGTAGTATTCTGCTTCTACATAGTGCTGCTGTTGTTTTTTAATTTGTCATATTGGTCTTCAGATAAACATCGTGGGGAAATCGTACCTCCTTGCCCTCAAAGCAGATTTGAAATGAACCAAGCCCAGCTCAGGTGATGTTAATACTAATGGATATAGAGTTAGTACTAAGTCATGCAAATCTCTAAGGAAGATTCAGCCATCCAGATGAAACAAGTCTGAAGGGCAAAGCAACTAAAATGTCATTGTATTACAGTAAAAATAGGCAGTGGTGCTTTCTGGGTGCGTGGAGGTGTGCACGTCTGGAAAGTGAACAACTAGTCTTTGGATTCAGTTGGGCTGCAGATTAATCTTAACGGAGAAGTTTCTCTCCTGTCAAGAGCAAAGAATATCCTTCAGCACTAAGCGATTTTCTATTAACTTTTTAAAGCTAATTTGCTATGATTTAGCTTGTCATATTCACGACACTTGGAAACAGGAATTAAATAAGGCACATAGTTAAGTGGGATTAGCATTATTTATTACCAGTGTTGTAGTAATGTTTAGAGGCCCTTCTCGAGTTGCATTTTGCTATAGCTTATATAAATACTTAAGAAGAGACGGTTCTTCTCTGAAATGTTTTCTTTTTAAGAACACTGTTATCGTAACAAATACCCCAAAAGGTAAAGCAAGATCTTTTTCTAATGAACAGCTACTAGCAGCTACTCAGGATATGCCAATGACTTAACCTAATGTTCACTTGCCACTCGTGTTTCCTGCATGAAAAAAAATGCTGGTATGAAATTTCTAAATTACTTCTACAGGAAGTAATGCTGACAGAACTGTTTTGAAGGAATTAAACAATCTGTAAAATCGTATTAATGCCAGGGCATTCGTTGCATGCTTTGATTTATGAGTTAATGGGTTGGTGAATCTTGTAGCAGTTATCTTGCTCTAACYGTAGGAGGCATTTCTACCAAACCTTTGTGGAAGGTAGCAAAAATCTGGAAGTTGTCCATGGAGTTTTAAATGTCCTAAAATGAGAACATCAGTGAATAGCTTCTCTAGTATCCTTTTAAATTTCAAGAGTCCTTCATCGTATGTAATAGGGAACAGGTTGATCCACTTGAACAAAGCCAGAGCAGCTGAAGATTTGGCCTATGAGATGTGACCAAAATACTCTAAATACTTACCAAAGAGGGATTCTTGGTCTCCATTAGCATTTCAACACACATTCACTATGGATAAAGAATTAAAATCTTTTTGAAAGTGGTTTAGTTAGACATTTAGAGAATAAGCATAAACCTGATGCATGCAGCTGTACAAATAAAATGTGACTTTAAAGCTTCACGTCCTGCACACACCGAGTAGCCGTGAACTTGGAGCCAAGGCTGGCTGAGGGGAAGGTGGCTGGCTTACAGCTCAGGAGTTGCGTGTCTGAAGGCTGAAACTTTTGGAGAACTGAAAGAGAGTTTATTTTAAGTGTAACTAAAAGGAACTAAGTACCAGTTACCACAAATAGGGTGATCTTTATCTTCCTTTGTTGGCTTGGAGGGGAAAGAATCTTAAAAGACTTAGGCAGCYGCAGGCTTCACAAAGAGGATATCTCCCGCGCATTGCTGACATGTCTCTCATTTTTTGGGTGCTACCTTACCGTTGAAGGAAATTAACAGGTCATTTTAATGCCCTCTTATGCCCTTGGCTCCCGGGTAGGTGCGATCAAGTAGCTAAACAGTTACATAACTGACGTTTCTCCCCTCGACGTTAATGCATCCATCCTGCAATTGTTTAAGGAAAATTAGACTCCTCTTGCGCTGCTTTTCGGCTTTGGCTATCTYGGAGCGGCACCTGTAAGCGCTCACTTTGAGAGATTGCTAATGTGCTAATTACCCAGGACCCAAAAATGCAAGCTGTAAACAAATGAGGACTGTATTTATAATCAATCAATTTTATGACCTTCTGATGGTGATGATATCAGTGGAGTTTACATTGGGAGCCCTTGTACTCCTCCAGGGCAGCTGTGCCCTTATGTTTTAGTTACAGCTCAAAGAAGATTTTGCTAATTTACTTTATAGTAGGCGTACTTAAGAAAAATATTACCTTCCCTGAACAGCTGAGCCCGTTACCAAGTCTCATTTTAAAATAATGAAAACACATAGACTGTCAGTACCTTGAGGGTGTATTGTCAGGTGACAGGCTGTTTTCAAAACATCTATGGCAGAAAGGAATGACTTCAGAGCAAAATATTGTTCTCATTGGTACAAGTTGCTGTGAGACAAATCCCACACCCTCTGATGTCAATGGAAAGACGCCTTTTGACTTCAAAGAGGACTGGATCAGGCCCTACAAGAAATGTTGCCCTCATAAAACACTGCAAATGCTTTATGGTTCATACCAAAAAAAAAAAAAAAAAAAAAGCGCTTACTGGTGATCTTTCGCGAGTTTACCTGGCTGTATATAACTGGTAATTTTGCTGTTTGCTTTGCCCTGGGTTTATGATAGAAGAATGCCCATAAAGCCTGATTTGTGAAGTGTTAAAATGATGTCCTGGAAAGCCACACAATGCCAAGGTATACAAAAAGCCTTGTACTACTTCAGCTCGAGGAAGGCCTTCCAACTTTCCTGATGTTGCCGAGTCCTCACAGAGAAAAATAATGTTGTTGAACCATGGACAAATTTGTTAAAAATGGCCAGATTTTGTGCCCTTGTTCTTTTATTGGAATCATTAGCTTTTCAAWTTAAATTCAGATCAGAGTTTGAGGGCAGAACTGTTTTCTACATTTTTTCAAAGCTTTGCTAAGGTAGTTGTTGATTTGCTTAACTTTTAAACATGGGACAGGACGGAAGCCCTCAGTGACTGTGTTTGCGAGCCCTCAGAGCTGGGAGCCCAGACATGACTGTCAGCTCCAAACCCATAGCAGATGCAAGCTGCTCAGCCCGATTTCTTGCTCTGAAGGGCRTACCTTTATTTAAGTGTGGGTTAGAAATGTGATTTGTTCTGTGGGGTGTTAAGAACGTGGCTCTATAGRACAGGTCAGAGTTTCATTTTGTCCTTGTCCACTGTGATCAGATGCTGGAGAGGACCATGCTGGACTCCTGATACCAGACAACTGGTGAAACCGGTCGTCCAAAAGGAGCTTCGGAGCTCTCCCGAGCTGCTGTGAATTAGGGCTTTGCTCCTGCTCTAGAGCCTGCTGTATGCATCTGCCTCACCGATAGCTCTGCTGCGTGGAGATAACAGCCAGGCCTTTGGGCTGGCATCGCCAACCGGACCGAGAGGACCACACCAGCCCTGTGGGACATACGGCTGCCCAGGGCTGCCCAGAGGGAGCAGGCAGCGAGCGAGCGTCAGCGGTGAGCAGAGGGCTCGGGGAGCCTCTGGGAGAGGGCTGCCCGCCTCTTAGAAAACGAGCTTTCGCGGTCGTGTTTGCAGGGCAGGCAGCCGGCCAGACAGCTGGATTGCCATGGCAAAGACAGTGTCTGGCCTTTTTAAAAGAGAAACTTGCTAGATTTATGTGCGGGAATGGATGTAGTCCTTCTGGAGTTGACGCAGCCTAATGAATGAGATGGGGAGGAAAATACTTTATATTTGCTATCAGGGGTTAACGACTCTTGCCCTCTCTGTTTTCCCCTGCTCATGTTTTCCCTCTCTCCCCCTCTTCGGCTCCCCGTCCCCCCACTGCGCGTCTGTATTTGCTGAGCAGTGGCACCACCTGGTTTGTTTTCCGTGTCAGGTATATTACAGACTGTCTGTCAGGGGTTAAGTGCCGCAGCCAGCTCAGCCTTTTCCCTTGTACCTGGTCTCAGCTCCCTGCCTGCTTGGATACCTCTTGTTATGTTCCCCAGAATGTAACGGTACCTGAAAAAAGGAGCTTCTTYGGTCCTTTCAAGTTTTTCAAAGGTTAACAGGATGGTGAGGGTGGTATCTATGTCTGTTTGTGGTCTTGGAAACCCACTGTGGGTCTCCACTGCTCTGCCTGCATGCTGGAGCCTGAAATGTCCTACAGCACAGGAATGCACTTAAATTACAGATCAGAAACTACTTCTGCCTTTTTCTTTCTTTCTTTTTTTTTTTTTTTTTTTTTGCTATCAAAGAGATCCTTAGTGCAAATTTTCCTTAGTGCAGCTGAGATGGGAGCTCTGGGATGGTCCTAAAGGTACTTGGTCTTGACCCTGAAAGAAGCAAGACCTTCTGCTTGGGACCCAGACTACATATCTTATATGAAAAAGTTGAAGGAGCAGGGCTCGTTTAGCCCAATGAAGAGGAAGCTAAGGGGAGATCAGGTCCAACAACTGCTGAAGATTAGTTATAAAGAGGATGAGGCCAAACTCTTCCTAGTAGTGGCAGATGATATAACAAGGGGCAATGGCCAAAAATTGCAGCTTGGGAGGTTCAAGTTGGACACTAGGGAAAACTTTTTCCCTAGGAGAGGAGCRCAGCAACAGGTTGCTGGTGGAGCAGAAGAGCAGGGAAGTCTTCATCCCYGGAGATTTCTAAGACTCAGCCAAACAAAGATGAGCTGACCTGATCTAGTGTTGGCAATGGGCTTGCCCTGAGCTGGAGCCCCCCTGTAACCGACACGTCTGTGATTCTTTGTGGTGCTGCAGGAAATAAATGTAAATGTTGCCGTGGACTTTTAACCCTCATGCCCTACACTGGCGGTGCCATCTAGTATTTCCATGTGAATTGGATGAACTGAGTTTGGCAGGCCTTATCTTGGAGCACAGTGTCCAGGGTGGCGTTACCTGACATTTRTCAGTTCACTGTTACTGTTTCTAACTTTCATAAGGCTTTTAAATACCCACACTTCAGAGAACATCCTTCAAATTTGGCTTGGGAAGGTTAAGAAGGAGGGAAGCTTTATTTTCCTGGAAAAGTTTATGAACATTTGTCCACATTACAAACTTACGGAAAAATATCATTGCGCACTTGGTTTGTACTTYGTAGTCACTGGCACAAGCCTGGGTACGTAATTGCTCAAAGGTCTCGGCACTGTGCAGTGCAGAACACACAGGCTTTTCCCCACAGAGAAGCTGAGAATGTCTTACTGCAGACCTGAGGGGCCTGACCAAGTCTTCCCTTGTGTCAGCTCCTCCAGACTATAGAGGAAATACCAGCATAAAGCTCCCACAGCACCTTGATGCAACCCCCTTGTCCATGTCCACTGGCATAGAGATTTTTTATTGTGTCACTAAGTGCTATTTTGCCCTTGGACCACTACCTTGTTTCGTATATGGGAGAACTATCTGCAYGAACTATTCCTGTTCTCCTCCGAATGCGGTTATTGTCTGTGAGACTCCTTTCTCTGCTGGTGCAGCAAGTGRGAGCTGTGTGAGGAATGAGGGCCTGGATGTTTCCAAAATTATGGTGCTGGGATGGTGCCTGGGAGAGGGGGCTCCTCTGTTCCCAGGTGATGCCATCCCTTCACCGGCCGTTTCCAGGGGGGTCACTCTTCGTACGCTGCTCGCCTTCGAGGTGCCTGTCAGAGGATCCTGCAGATTCGATAYGCAGAAGTGTGAAGGACTGCCAGCAGCAACTTTATGCAACTCGAGCAGTATGTTGAATGCGTAAAATGGTATAGAGTGCTAAGTACTGTGAATAATCGTGTCCAAGGCATATCGAATTGGGCTCTCAAAATTAATGGGCACTTTTGACCTCCCTTCTATGCCTCAGCTCATTGCCCATAAAATGGGAAGTGTACCACTTTCTTATTTGGCAGGGTGAAGAGTAATTGATTAATACTGGGCAAGGGCTCACATATTACACTGAAATGCTCTTTAGAAAAACCTAGAGAGACATTATTAACTCTCCTGCCAGAACAGGGTTTGGGTTGCAAAAGAAGGTATAGAGAGATACAGTGCTTAGTGAGCAAAATATTGAATAGGTGTTCGTTCATTCATCACTGTTCTCTGTGAGTGCATAAGATTATGTAAAAATGGTCTGTAATGATGCTGTAATTAAAGACCACATCATGAGATATAAGCACAAGGAACCTATAGTGAGATATTCGTTTTCCTGAATTTGTGGTGTTTGATTTTGAAACTTAAATAATGCAGATGTTTTAAAATGTCATTTTAAATGTAGTTCCTCAGGACAGAAAGCTTTTGTTCCGATAAAGGTCTTTAACTTGATTAGCCAGGAATTGCATCTCTTTTTGCTTTTCAGTCTTTTAAATGAATGAATTCTTAGAGAGAATCAGCAGTGAAATGCTTGCSCATATAGGTGCTAGTATGGCTTCAGAGAAAGAACCAAGTTGTAGGAATTTGGGGAAAAGCCTTCTATTTGTGTAATTTCTATAACTGAATCAGGTGACTCCGAACCTAAAAATATACAAGTATTTGGATTAATAAATAAAGGGATCAGCTAAAATCAAATCTATTCAAGGGTATTTATGCAGTATACTAGATAATTCCAGTATTTCATAAACTGAAAAATCTGAGTGCAAGCTAACGAGATTAAGKTTTTTTTTCTTTTCAAGACAAATAGAGGATCCTAAATACAATGGATTAATTGTTAAATACTTTGACTAAGTTTTCTCACTGGAGCAGTAGGCAAGAGGACAGAGGTTTATAATGCAGAACGACATAGAAGAGACATGAATCAGAAGAAGCTCTTAGCTTGAAACTATCAGCAGGRCTATAGTTGGTAATAATAAACAAAGCTGTTGTTGACATGCATTTTACAAAGGTTAGGGTTGATTTTCGTGGCCAGAAATATTTTTCCTTGGCCCTGCATTTGCTGCATTTTTTCCAAATATTTTGCATTGCCTATTAGCTTCTGGAACACTAGAGCATCTCTAGCATCAYTGAGTGTGTCTTTGCCAAGTTCCAGGAATAGAAGAACAGCTACCAAGAAAGGTCGTTTTCCTGGTATTCCAATTTGCACAGTGAAATGCAAAGCATTTGAAAAATAAGTCTGGGAACTTGGCTGCTGCTCTTCGGGGATTACCCATCCATTACCCATTCCCTCTTTTTAAAGACAAAATGGCAGAATTGAAATGGGAAGGTTTCATGAGAAGAGCATGTTTTCATGCTTCTCCATTGAGAAACATTTTGCTCAAGTGCTGTTTGATATCAGATTTTCRTCTGCTGTCTTCCTCCCAGGCATATGGCTAGCTGATGTTGACTTAAGCAGCAATACGGGAGACCACTGCCCGTCCGGTGGTACCGTGGTGCTGTCACCATCCTCAGACTAAAGCAAACTGCTGCTCAGCAAGGCACATCGGGCTTCTGTAGCTGTCTGAACGGTGCTGTGATGGTAAAGGGCATGACATGAGAATAACTTTCAGGGCTGATTGCTATTCATCGAACAAGAGTCACAGGCTTTTATTTGCTGATGTAACCAGCCTTTGGCAGAAGTAGCAGTGGTTTCTGTCTGCACAGGTCATGGGGAGATGTATTTGCCCTGTGTTTTGGTGTGCTGCCGTAGCTTGGAAGTGGAGGAAGTGTTTCCCATTTGAGTGGGTGCATTTTATGCTTCTGATTTTGATCCCTTCTGTCTTTCTGATGTATTTATGAGCCCTTAGCTGGCTGGGATGTGGCAGCAAATTATCTTCAAATTTGTGGTGACTAAATTCTGCAGTTTATCATTCTGAACTAAACACAATGCCAGCCAGGGCCAATACACGAACAGAGGTGGTGGGTTAGCTCTAGCTGTTTTTGCTCAGCCTTACTTAGACCCTTGTGGCTGAAGAARGGTTGTTCTTTGGATCGCTAGGTTATGCAGAAGTGGTGTTTGGATGGGATGACTGCCTGTACTATAAAGGGGGGAAGACAAATCGGTGAGCTGAAGACACTTTTCTGATGGCTCAAAGCACTACTACTCTCTGTGTTCTCAAAGGGATATTTCTGGGACACTTAGGACACACAACGTTGGCAAGGAAATTTCTTTTCCGTATTTTTTCTCACCTATTCCAAAGTCCTCTGCAATCCCAAGGAAAAACTCACTTACCTCAGTGGAGCTTGTGTCCTTTCTTTCTTGAATAATGCTGCAGRGTTTTCAGACACCCTCAAATAACGTGCTAGATTTGAAGGTGACCCACAGATTGAACTAATAAACAGAATTAACTGTGTTCCTGATGATCAGACTTCATTGTCTCAGACAGTTTCACCATCAATTTCGGTTACTGCAGGCACTCAGAACCAGGGACCTGGATTTTCCTGCCTTATTATTTCTCTGCTCTGTTCAACCAGACTCTCATTAGACATCAATTGATATTCATTTTTAATGAGAGCTAATTTTTTGGACCCATGGAAACAATTAATGGTTGTTTGTAGAGCTAGAACATAATCTTATGCATGCAGCTGCCTTTCATTACCATGTTTCTGAGGCCCCTCTGCTATTTTGCCTCCGCAGTAGAGCCTTATATGCTGTTATAGTCACAGATAGCACTGCAAAAACCACGTAAGTCTGGAAGAACAGAGGGGGAATGATCGTCGGAAGCTGGAGGCTGCAGTCCTTGGTCGCGTGGATGCTGCCTGCCAGCCTGTAGCTTGTGTAGAGGAGGCATTGGAGCTTTCTGGCAGTATCCAACATGTATCCGCCTCCCCGCGGCTCCACAGCCTCTCTTGCCCGCTCRGAGACCCCGAGTGCCGGATGCAGCTGGTCCGCAGAGTGTGGGCTGGCTGAAGAGCTGCGTTGGGTGCACAGGGTCGTGGAGTGGCAGCGAGGAGAGCGGGGACGTGCTGGAGGCAGAGGTGAGTCTCATGCTCAGGGAATGAGCTGGGGCAGGTTTGACCCTGTGAGATTGCTGCCTCATTTAGGAGCTCTCATTTGGACTTTCCCTGGCATAAAGCTGAAGAGGACTTGCAAGGTTAGCATGAAGCTCGTTTGTCTGATTTTTTTCTCCTTGCATTCACTCATTTGTATTTCCTTAAAGCCCCTCAGCYTTAGGAGACCCTGCCAGAAAACTTCAGTTTTCATGCATAAAAGCTTGAAAATTCTATGAACCTGAGAAGAGAAAATGAAGTAATAGAAAGAACTGAGATGAATTATCTCAGTGAAACCAAATACTCTCATCTAAAGCCTGATGAGTGATTTTGGGACTCTCAGGGTCAGTGGCACTTCAGGGCTGAAAAATGTCACCACCCTGAGGACAAAGTCCTATAAAGGAAGGAGCCCCAGCAAAAAAAGCCATAAACTCCCACCCAGCAAGGAATTACTGAGACTATTGGAGAGACTCAGATGAGTCTCTGGCCCCTTCTGTTCATTTTGGCCTGTTTCTGGTCTGTCTTAAATTCCTTACTCTTCAGGTGAAGAAATAGAAGTTCRTAGTAAAATAGGCCTGCGTTTCCCGGGGTGAGTGGAGGAGCAGTAACACCACTTGCAGTGATGTCTGTCTTGGGTCTAGTGGTGCCGAGCTACAACACCGTGAGCAGCATCCATGTATGAAGCAACTTAATGAAAAATTAGAATGAGTCTGACCCATACTAAAACAGGGTTTTTAGAGCTTGCTTCAGATACTTTAAAAACTATATGTAAAGTACTGCATTTCTGCTCTAGTTCTACAAAGGGCGTACCTTTGTGGGTTGCATTGAAATAACCGAGTACTCAAATCTTTGCAGAATTGATGCTCTCAGTAGAGTTGGCTGGATAACTTTCTGTTGCAACAGTTTTCAAGTGTTTCAATGGTTGCCAAAACCCAACAAAAACAGCTGAAAAAAAGAGTTTTTCATTTTAAAACAAAAAGTAGGAAAATGTTGAGGAAAAGATTTTTTTTTGTTTTTCTCTAATTTTTTCATGGAAAAACAAATCATTTCCTGAGTAGCTCCAGCTTTAAATAGTTCCTTTAACTGTCTTGGTTTGTTGAGTCAAGAATATAGTGAGCTAACGTTTTTGGTTTTGTTTTTTAAGCAGGCACGTGTTCACAGAGATTAGCTATGGATAGAGATATGGATAGGGACACTCTGATAGATGCACAGATTTGGCAGATGCAACTTCATCCGTGAAAGAGTTTAAAACTACAAAGCAGTTTTGTTAACTGTAGAAAGCCAAATGCATTTCTTTAAAATCAGGTATTTTAAACATGCATAAGCCAGCGCACAACTGTTGATTTTAGCTTCAAGGGTGTAGACTAACTTTTAAAATAGTCGCATTAGAGTCCCAAAGYTGTGAGTAGCTGCACTTTTTTGAATAACTCTGCATATCACAGTCTCTTTGGTAATACGTTCATGGTGCTGGAAGTGCAGCCCGTAGCTTTGCTGCAGCGTGGCCCTCACTGCTGTGCTCATTGGAAGCACTTGCGGATCTTGAGTCATCCTCCTTTGGGGCTTTACTCTTTCTCCTCTAGCCGTACTCTGTTTTAAGTGTTTCAGAACAAAGACAGTTTCGTGCTCGGCAGCAGGCCCAGCATCGCAGTGCCCTGATCTTACAAGGGGCCTCTAGGTGCTACCAAACTGGAGATATTAAGAGCGGTTTGTGGGCCTGGGCACCGAAGTTTGTTACAACACTTATTTATTACCGGCCTCATATAACTCATTCATGGTAAACAATGCAGGTTTTATTATGTGTAAGTAATAGGAGACCTTTGCTTTTTTCCACTAACAAACATGCCATGGGTAATTATTCCTGTATTAAAACGACATGTGGACGTATTTGCGACATGCAACAGTTCCATTTCTTTGAAGAGAAGTATTATCCTAAACAAGGTTAGCCACCACTTATTTTGAGGGGCTCTTGCATTTCTATGTTCGAATCGCTTTGYGGCTTGCCTTGTCTATTTGATAATCATTAACATGTTCTGTCGTTAACCTTCAAGCAGCTTTGCTTGAAACTTTAGATGCAACTTTTCAAACATTTGTCTTGCATTGCAGACTGTGGTTTGCTGGGGCTGTTTTTATAATCGCTAGTGGTAAAATCAGGAAGATGAAAAATGGGTGTGTATTGAAGAGCAGCGTATCCAACAGTCTAGATCTTAAATTAGAGTGATGAGCATAAACATTGCAAACAGAGCTTTTTCGACTCGATTGCAATTATATTTGAAATTACCTACAATTACCAGTAACCATCTCAAAGCTAGAAATTAACTTTGTAGGCTCCCCTCCAGATGGATCAACTGTTAAACGTGCTGTCTTGTGCAGCTGAAAGGACAACTGTGCTGTCTTGCYGCTGAAGCGGAGCTTGTGCTGCTGGTGCTGCCTGCCTGTCGTGAACGTGCATGTGTTCGCTTTGAATAAAACTGATGCCACTTTTTGAGGTGCAGATTGGGGAATTCCTTTGAAAAGATCGTGGCTTCGCTGACCTCAGTGGACGCTGCAGACCGGGAACCCGTATTTTTGCTGTGAAATCTGCCAGGAGGAGGCTTCCTCTTTACTTCCTCAGGTTGTGTGGGGGAGCTGGGGAGGAGCTGGGCCCCGGCTGCTCCCCTGGGCCGCCCACTGCCAATCCTGCCGTGGAAGGGCAGAAACACGGCTCCCCTGCGGCACTTGGGGTTGCTGCGGGAGGGACTCCGCCTTGCCAAGGGAAGGCCAGCGCTCCACACCCCCTGTCCTGGGTGCTGGGCAATTTGCAGAAGCCAACACCCAGAGGTGAATTAATGAGAGCAGGAAAATGCCTCTTAATGACTACCGGAAAAGCGAACGCACTGCACTGGCTCTTGCTGTAGCGCTTGGGCGCAGCAGGGTGCTCTCCCTTCCCACCTGGAGCACTGTGAGCTCTGCTGGCGGAGCACAGACCATCCACATCTCTCTTCCCYGGCTCAATTCCTGAGCAAAAGGCTACGTTTATGGCAGATCCACTTACTTACTTACTTATCTGAGCAGCTAGAAAGTAAAGTCTGTAATTCCTGCATAACCTGATGATTATTTCCTGCTGTTATTTCCTCAACTGATTTTCATAATTCGACTTGCTCTGTACCTATTCAGCCCGTGGCTGCTGTGGATAGAGAAGCTCAGATTTTTTCCCTGTTTGTTCCAGGGCTGATCAGTGCACGAGGATGTTGCAGTGGCTCCGTGGCTGCAGCACAGTCCCCAGTTTTCGGCTGGTGGGACTGAGGGAGGTATTTCGCCCAAAGCATCTCAGAAATGCTTGTGATTTCGGTTTCCAACATGACTCTGAGCTGGGGAACGAGAACGTGCCAGGAGTGTCAGTGACAGCTTTAGAAATGGATTGTTTGCATAAACTTGAAAACAGTACAAGCATAAATGTATTTCCTTTGTTTAACTTTTCACTCTTGTTTACTCATCTGTGCTTCTAAAAGGCTTTGCAAGTAAACTCTGCAAATCTTTAAGTTTTGCAGGCATTAATGGAGACTAGGAGTTCTGGGTTCCCTCCTCGGCCCCACTGTCCGGGAGTGGAGGCGCCGGGGTAGCGCCATAAGGGTCTGATCCACAAGATATCAGAACCAACAGGAAGATTTTTATTTACTTTGCTTTGGATCAGTCCCGAAACTCCTGTGCCTGGGGTTTCGTTGGCTCCCTGAGTCAATAGCCATCTCCTTGGTTCTGGGAGAGAGGTCTGTGGAGCTCAGTGCTTCTCAGAGCCTTTCTGYGTGCTTCAGAGGTGTCTGGGGAGCACAGAAAAATGCCGAGGAAAATTAGACAGAAACAGGTTTTCCCCAGTGCAGACGAGGAAAATAAAGGCCTCTGTGGATGGTAATTTTCTTTCCTAGGGAAAGATTACTTAGGCTGTAAGATTTGGATTGAAATATTTGGGTTTCAGTCCTATGTTCTTCAGCACCAGCACAGTGGAGGTCTGGCCCATGTACACTGGGGAGGGGAGGGAGGATCTTCAAGTATATAACAAATGAAAATTGAGTTRTCTTGTTGCCTTTAATAGTAATCCCATTTCCGCTGCATTTAKCTGGGCAATTGCCTTATGAAACCTGTGCATTTACCTCCATTTGGGCTGTCCTAGTTCTGCCTGGAAGCAAAGTGGRTACTGACACTGGTTTGTGATGTTTTATATGGCTGCTGGAAACACCAGCTTTCTCCTTGCCTTTCGCGGCAGCTCTAGGGGAGTGGGGGACTGGAGCTACGAGCTCCTTGGCTTAGTGCAGCGAGGAAAGGGAGGACAGGGACATTGTGCAAACCCAGGTAGGCTGGAAAGGCCAAACCTCACCATCCCGTCATCCCAYGCACGACTACCCTCGCAAATTTATTCCCCGTGATAGCTGCTCACCTGTGGGAAGAARGCTTGAAAGTCAGCTCAGTCAGAAGTGTTTGAGCCTGGTGCCTCCCTGGTAGACCGAGCAGCCGGCGAGTCCTGCGAGGCTTTTGAAAACCAGGGCAGACCAAAAGCAGCTGTAAAGGGGCTCTGGAGCATAAAGAACAGTGTTTTATAACTGGGGGCTCTTTTGGGACTCACAAACTGCTTCTAAAGGGTCTCTAAAAGTTAATGGAGAAAATTGTCCGAAGGCTTACGTTCACTCTGCAGGAGTCTGTGCTAACACTGAAGATTTGTAGGGTTTCTGCAGTTCTGGTAAGCTGAACATTACTTGTCCAGAGAAAAGGTGATCTGCTCTTGCAGTTAAGGTGCTGAACTAACATGCACATGGGCTGAGCCAGTCAGACTTCTTGGACAGCACTGGAGAAATTACTTAAGCACAATATTTTGTAGCTGAATTCCTATTGGAAGAAATAGGAAAGAAGAGTCTAATCACCTTTTCTTTGAATCTAAACCTGTACCTGTCCTGAAAATGGAGGCAGTATTTCTTCAATTTTCTGTCTGTCTAATTTATTTAGACTAAAGATCTGTGAGAGTAAGAACTGGTTTCTCAGGGCATACGCACAGACCTGGCGTGAACTTTGTCTCAGCCGAATCCTCCAAGCACGACCACAGTTCAGGTATGTCACAGAGTCTTGTGTTAAAGGAATGAGRGTTTGCAAGGTGGCACTGGCTTCATCTGCATTTGTGGGAATGGTTTCTAATCTGATTTCTTAAGGGGGGAAAAAACGGTTTATGCAATTATGTGACTGGGTATGTGGGTCTCTCCCTGCTCCCATTACTTTCTACCCATAGGCTGATTTTACTCCAATTTGAGAGAGTCTCAAAAACACTCCGTTTTAACAAGTTTTATGTAATGATGTGGTCAGGCATTGGACCTTGGGAAGGCTATGTTCAACCTTTATTAAGCATCAGAAAACTTACATGGAAGRGAGCAGTCAGCCCAAACACAGTGATCACAGTGCAATGTAAGCAGGCACCRGAGAGTTCTTGAATGGATGAATGTCTGAAATGAATGTCTTGAATTAAAAAGGTAATTTTGTGTGCATTCTCTAGTATTTAATATGATACACACTGGTTGATGATTTTCTTTCAGCTGGAGCACTTGTCCCTCTCCGTGAGGACCCTCTAGTGTCTGATGGAGGGGCAGCTCATACTGCGAGTGAGATTCAGGTAAACAGTCAGTAGTCCACAAAGAACAAATCTAAAAGGGCCTCGGCTTCGTGTGTCCCAGGGCTCACGGGGCTGCTCAGGGGTGGCACCTCAYATGAACAGAGGCAGTTTACAGACTCTGAGGGCTGCTCTGGGAATCTCCATACATAGCAGAGCAAGCCATTCCTGTATAGGTAATCCCAGCAAAATCGGGCTGATATCAAGTCTGTGGGACTCCTCATGCCAGTAGTTATCCACCATTGTGCAGACTCTTCTGGGTCCTTTCCTTGACTCCCAACCTAAACAGCCGGGGTGGGCGGAAAGCTAAGCAACATTCAGTTTTTAGTGGGCCTCTAACATAGCCACATGTGTATTAACACTGCCAGGGACATGGCATCACGCTTAGCAGTGCAAAYACCATAGTCATCCTCCCTCCTTCACCTTTGTGTAAGTCAGTACTGCTGTCTGCTCTGAAAGCTTGGCACCAGCCACTTGTCCCRTGCAAGGCTGGATGATGCTTTTCCAGGGCTCCATGCTGAATCCTCTAGTGGCTACATGGGGTTGCCCCAGAGGAAGGAAGACCCTCCTCACTTTCARGATTGCTGCTTTCTCTGCCAGTCTTCAGCTCCAAGGAGCAAAGCTGGTTCTAAGCTTGGATTGCCTATATAATGGTAAAAAATGCATTTGCTGATCATTGCTCGTGAAGGATAATTAGTGTGAAAGTGTTTTCCTTGAGTTACCAGGTAGGTCCATTTCTAGGCTTTGTTCTGTAAAGCACTTAAGCATGTGCTTAAAATTAAGTGTGCTGCTGACTGGAGGCCTTAGACAATAAATAYGCTACTGGAAAAGTTTTTGGACTATACATTTATTAGCCTGTCTAAAAGCCCTACTATTTTTTCTTCAGTTCYGATGTAAATCATGTGTTCTAAAAGCCACAGTTGTAGGTAAATGCTTGATTCTGGTAGGCACTGTGTATTGCAGCTATTGCGGATTTTAAATAAAGTTATCGATGCTTAGCAAATCCACAAATCAGACAAAGCTTGGCTCTTTTTGGTGGTTTAGTGCTTTTTGAGAAATCTCTCTTTGAACTACCATCTGCAGGCTTTTTCTTTTTACTGTCTATGTGGCCATCTTGCAATTACCTGTGGGTTTATGATCCTTCTCTAGAGAGCAAGCTGGCTGGACAGTCTGATGATAAAGAAAGACGGAGGTGATAAAATAGGGCAGAGTATGATATCAGTTACAAGTGTCAAATGGGTGTCCCTCCAGATTTATGGTGCTGCAACTTTGTTCTGGATCTGGCTCCAAGACTGACCATGTATGGCCATGATTTCAGTGTCACTGGAGCTTTGTTGAATACAAATGTTTCATCAAGAGTTGGATGCCTTGTTGACTGGAGTGAGGACAGACTGGAGTGAGTAGCTCAAAAGCAAAGTAAGTGGGAGGTAAATCTAGGGGAGAAGAAACTAAAGCATGTTTTTAAAGATTTTGTGGCTAGCAATTTATTCCCTTAACTCCTAGTTTGATGTTGGGAAACAGTTAAAAATGAAGGAGCCAAGGTTGCATCTGAAATTGAACTGACCTTGCAAAGAAAAGCTGTAATTCCCCAAAGTAGCAAATGATTTTGGGAACCCGCTTGAAACATTCTGAAGAGGAGGTTCAGGTGAATGCTGGGGCCCTCTTAGAAAACTGGGTGTCTATGAGGTGGAGGGAGAGCAGATCTCCAAATTATTGTTCCCTTCTGAGGCGCTTCTGGGTTCATAAATGCCAGCTGCGATTATTCCTCTGCGAAGTCAAATATTCAGTTCTGCAAGAAAAACCTAAAAATAAACAAGCAGAGAGGTAAATTCAGGATCTGAAGTGAGTTTACACAAGCCAACGTGAATCAACGGCATTGCCCAAACCTGAAGTCAGTGCAAACCTTGGCCTTAGATGAGCTATTTTTAACRGTCAGTAGTGCAAGAGCACAATCAGTCTTTATTTACATTAGATAATATTTCTGTTTAGTATGTAATTACCATTGACCYTGTTTACACTTATAATTAACAGTTTGACATTGCATCCCACTGGGTTGACATCTGCAGAATTCCAAAAGGGTTCAGGATCTCCAAAGAGTGTTTTTGTTGCCGGGTAGACGTTGTCTGATTGTCTAAGTTAAAGAYACGTCAAGCCACATGAAATGTTCAGGACACGAGGTAACCACACAGTACGTGGCATGTGGGCCAGGTAATCGCAGTGGTGGAAAGAATGGCCACACTCGTGAGCCCTGCTTCTCTACATGCTTTGGAAAAAAAAAAGTGCTCTTTTTTCATTTTTAATAGGAAATAAAAATTAGTAAATGCAACCCCTGGCTGCAAGGAAGCACAAATAAAGCAAACCAGATGTTCATTAGCTAATCACTTGCAATTTTTTCCCTTCTTGTTCTTCATGGAGGAAAAGAAAATTGAGCATGTGGGAACTTGCCCGCTGAGAAAACATTTGGATCTTCAGTCATTTATCTGTTTCACCTCTGACTTGGTTCAGGCCTCCATTAAAAGGCAGGCGGGGTGCTATCAGAAAGAAAGGTCAGCGGGGATCACTTCAGATGCTTTTCGGCTGGGGTAACCCTTGAGGCTATCCTTGCTTTTGTGGGCATGGAGAGCCAGTTAAAAACAAAAATTGAAAAGCAAACAAAAATCCAGGGAGTGCAGCAGAGCTTTGAACTACATCACTTGTGTTTGTCTCATTCCTAAATTACAGTGTCATTTTTGTACAGTGCTCATTATAATCACATCCATACATCAGGAAGTGTGTTTATTACAGCGAATAACAATGAATCCCTGAATGGCAAGCTGCTTATTTTCCAGTGTTATCAAAGGAATGTAGCATAACCTTCCCCTGTGTTTTTATTCCCTTTGGTTTGATGTCATTTGCTTTTTCTCGCTGCTCAAGATGTCTCCATGAGACCAAAATAGGTGCATGTTTGTACTGCAGCCGATGGATTTTATCAATAATAAAATGCTAGTACGTAAAGCCAGCTATGTGTATAAGCACCAAACCACATGCATCCTTTGTAACAATATTATTGCAGTGGGTACAATTACAGTAACTCAGCCAACACCTCTTTCATTAGTGGTACTTGCTTCACCCTATAACAACATTAATTCAACCGTGTTAATTTTAATGCATGTAGGCATGATGGTTGCTTGAAACCTGGCACTATGCAATAGGTTGGACAGGTGTAAGATCTTGTCTACCAGCCTTCACTGAAGCCATCCTTATCGTATCTCAGTACCGTACAGGAACTTTTAGATGGCCAACTTGTAGRTGGTTTGCTTGGGAGCATTGATCTGGGAGAGGGCTTTCTGTGTTAGGGCCAGACTTTATTTGAATTTTGTGTTTCTTTCATGCAGCAAGGTTCATAGTTCTTCTGTTCCTGCTGGAAACAAGCTCTGCAGCCATGGGAACGCTGGCAGGAATGCACCACCTCTCCTGCRTAGGGGACTCTCACCCGAGACTAGCAGACCTGTCATTGCGGAGGAAAGTAGACCTCAAGAGGAGTTACAATCAGAGAATGAGGCGGCAACCTGAATAGTTTGCATGAGTCCAGGGAGAAATGGTGCCAAACCTGGCAGCTTTCTTTGATTAGATAGCTGAGTTTTCTAGGTAAGAGGAATGCAGTGGGCCTCACCTATCTGGATATTAGTAAAACGTTTGATGTTGTGCTGTTTGTATGTTTATCAGATAAACTGGAGATTAGAACATGCGCGCTARGACACTTGAAGAACTGACTGAGAGACAACAGCAAGTAACATAAAAAGGGAAAGTATCTGGCTAGGTATATGAGCAGAGTTCTTCAAAGATTTGTCTTGGGGATGGATCTTATTTAATATTTTCATGAATGACCTTGGCACAAAACATAGGAGCGTGTTGCTGAAGTCTGCTGATGACACAAGCTTGGGAGGCATGCCATACAGAAAGAACTGGATGACCTTGAAGACTGGAGTAATAGAAATGAGACGAAATCCAGTAGTGCAGAATGCAAAATCATGAGTTTAAGGAATACTAAGACTTTCCACTCTAAGCTGGAGGCTCGTCAGCTGTAGATAACAAAGGAGAAGAAATACATGTGTGGATTATTTAGTCACAGGATGTGGCACTGAAAAGGGTATGTACAACTTCAAATACCTCCTGGGAGGCATTTCGTCCTGGAGAAGGTAGGTCTGCATTTCCTAGGAACTGGTAAAGCCTCRTGTGGCATCCAAGAACAATTCTAGTCCCCACGTTCTCGAAGTGTGGGTTTGACCTGGGCTRTGTGCGGACGGTGAGGCTGCTGGGAGGATGGAGATCTTGTATTTTGAGAGAACATGAGAGAGCTGAGATTCTGACATAGGGAAACGAAAGCTGAGAAGAAGGTTGATTGCTACTGATGTAGACATCAGGATGGTAAACATCACAGAGGGAAATGAGCTATTTAAATTACAGAATAGAAGACTAAATGGGTGCAAACTGGTTGTGAATACACTGGGCTCGAATCAGAGGAAGCTTTCTAACCAGGCGGAGGAGGAAGCCTCTCAGTTGGAGCTGGAGGCAAGTAACATCTTGTTATAAGAACAAACTTGACATGTTTGTGGAAAGGATTATGACACCTTGGCTTGGAGGATACTGAGTTTGGAGGTTGTTCCTGAGGAGTGCTGAATCTTGAAGATGACTGGGCTTTTAGTGAAATTCAGACCAGTGATCATACCACAAGTCTTTTCACAGCTATTTATTTCTCTACCTGGACAGGACCTCATTTTCAAGGGGCAAAAGGCTCACCAGGTTTGGTAGGGGCAGTAAGCCGGTCACATCTCAGGATGCTTTAGTATTTACTCAGGTTTGCATAGTTAGAGGTTGGTGGGAATCAGATTTTTTGTGTTTGGACTCCCTTAGCCTGTATGAGATTAATCTGGTTCAGTTAATGGATGCTGCACTCTGTTCTGTGGTTTGTGTGTGTTGATTCTGAGTGTGGTGTGTATCTTTTGGATGTTTGAGTTGGTTTATGTTCCTGGGTGTCTACATGACCTGATTAATACTCCCAGGTTAATGCAAATGAAAACAGAGACCACAAGAGAATGCCTGGCCAAAAACTTGCATATTGCACAGCATATAACTGGCTATCACTGTGTTCATTAGATAAATAGGAAACTAAATATATTAAGCCAGTAATGAGTGCACTTGTTAATCTTGTCATTGGTGGCTAAAAAATAAGTATTTTGGTCTGGAGTAGCAATAACAGATAACAGTATTGATGTTTTCAGCAGCTAGGCAAAGGCAACCCTTAGGAATTTTGTATCCCTTAAGCAGTGTGCAGCTGGTTTTCCAGGGGGCCCAAGGGACCTTCCACTCTTGCTTTAAATGTAGCTTTTTCTACTCCAGAGCTGGGAAACTCCAGCTTTAAAAAACCCAGTGTCTGTCCTCTAAACTGAATTTTCTAAGATGGGTCAAAAAACCCCATACTGTCCAAAAAAMCAAATCAGAACAGAAACTGAAACAGATATTGGTGAAATCCAGGCTCTAGAGGGGCCAGCAGGAACATCTCTAGCAGGGGTGAATGTCACCCATGCTTTTGAAAAAAATGGCTGTTGACTTCCAAAGAGTGAAAAATAAATGAGAAGATAGAAAAGTTTCAGAAAAGGAGACTGATGTCCAGCATGCAGTCTTGTCCACAGACTCTGCATCCTGTGCAGATTCTGGGCGTGGAAGCTTTCGCCTGGTAAGCTGGGCTCATTTCACCACTGTGGCTCAGTCTTACAAAGAGCCAAAACAAGCGTGTCCTGGATCAGCAGGCACTTGAATATCTGTGCATCTTGGTGCTGAACTCTTCCATTGAGTTTGTAGCTCTGGCAGTGTTAAGGTTAAGCATGTGCTTGAGGGCTTTGCTGGGTCAGAGCCAGCCTACTCTACCTTGCAAGACACTGGCTCCAAGTGATTCCTGAAAACTTCTATACATCAGCCAACTCCTTGACTTGTAAACTATCAACGACTTGGAGCTGCTTAGCTTGTATGTTATTTTCTGGTACCTTGTAGTTTCCTGTAAGACTGTGATTAGGAGCTTGTGTAAATTCTGTTCCAATATTCCACTCTGGGAGTCCTCCACTGTGGATGTTTCTATAACATAGCCCAGCACATCTGGCCATTTTTAATAACCCTGGGGAAAGCACGTCTGCTTAACACTCATTTCTCTCTTGCTTTGCTTCGCTAACCAAAGTGTTGAGTTCCACAAAAAGATCTGAAGGGATAGTTGCTGCAAAGAGCAAAGTTTGCTTAATATGAAGGAAGGAGGAAGCCAAGTAAAAGCCAAAGAAGGTTTCTTAACCTACAGTTTTCCTCTCGCTTGATCTTTCCTAAAGTGCAATGAGTACCTAGCGTTACTGTTGAGATAGTCAAACACTTCTTGTTGTAGGAAGCGACTGCCATAGCTTAGTGGGTGCTCACACTATGTTCCTTTCAGTGCATGTCAAATGATGACTAAACAAAATACGTTACATGGTGTATCATGCTGGATGCTTTCATTAAGCATTCATGGCAGAAGTAGTGAAATGGAGTAGCTGACGACCAAACAGAGAGAAACCTGGCTTTTTCACTGATCTAGCATTGCCTTGCTTGCGAGGGAGTGAGCCCAGCTTGGCCAGCCGCAGTTGGCTGTGAGGAGGAGTCAAAGTTTTTCAACCCTTTCCCTTACCATCTCTCGTGAAGAAAGGTCCTGCATCATCCCTATGTGCTCCAAGAGCTGCTGTGGGAAAAATGCTGCTAATTAAGATGATGACTGGGGGTCCCTGTTGGGGGAGAACTCACAAAGGCCTGTTGTCTCTGCAGGTCACTGGAGMAGCCCCTTATAAAGATGTGGCAGATCTAATCTGTAAAGATCCTTCATTGCTGAGAGGCTGCTGCTTCCCTCCAGGAGATTCATTCGAGGGTACAGAGGGGATGCGGCAACTCTCCGATTCCCCCTGTGTGGAGGTATGTGAGAAGGGAGGCTTTTGCTTTGCTAAAGGGACGAGGATTTACTGGCTCTCTGAAGCTGAGAGGSGCAGTATATCTACTGCTCCCTTTGCCCAGGGCATATTGGCTTGTCAGGTTTTGATTGTGCCCTTCATTAAAAGAGCCGTTCCTCTCTCCAAATTAGGTAGAATCCAGCACTGAAAGAATCTAGCCCAAGTCCCAGTTTATTTCTCCATAAAAACATCTGTATTGTTCTTCCAGGATGGCTCTGCCAAATGAGTCCTCAATAAACCCAAAACCTGGCAATAGACAAAACGCTAAAAAGCGCCTTTTTAATATGGAAAAGTATCCTGCAGTGTTGCAATCTTCCAGTGGAGACCACCCCCTACCCCTGAGAAATGCAGAATAGCACCAGGCCTGCAATTTGCCTGGGGTAAAGCAACAGAGCTGGGCCTATACTGAATTACTCCAGGCAGAGGATCTGGCCTATAGGTTTTGGGGTTTTTGTCCTTTTGTTTTTCCCTAAAGATCCTTAACTCTTTTTTT
>NW_028186557.1:5490591-5519789 GCF_003343005.1 Rhea americana
GATAGAAGTTTGCAAGTTCCTTCTTTTATTGTTAGCTCATTTGGCAGGAGCAGCCAAGCAACAAAAGTGTTTTATTTGGAAATAGTTGAGGGGAAGGTCGACAATGTCCGAGCTCCAGCCTGATTGCATGAGCTCTGGGAGGTTTTCACCTCTGCTTCCAGGCTGCACCAGGCTGGGATTATCTAATTTGATTTCATTGGATCTGTGTACAGTTAAGAAGTGGGGAAAATTAAAGGTTAGTGAAGTTTGCCTTTGTGTCACTCTAGAAGCTTTTAGTTATTTAAGTGTAAATTGTTCATTCTCTCTTCCCTCTCTGTGGACTATCACACAACATTCTACTCAGTTATTTAAATCAATAAGGGAAATGTGACTTAAACAGCTTATTTTCTGTTGCAGAAGAGTTCCTGAGAAAGCAGCACAGGGGAGATGCCTATATTGGCTAAAGTGGGAAAAATGTAGTGTGTTAACGGCAYTGATAGCTGAATCTCCTCCACAGTATCTCCTTCTGAGTATCACACTCAGAAATGCTCAGTTTTTATAGCCAGCAAAAATACATGCTATTATTTTGATCTGTCATGTTGCCTATGCCTGTTGATTCCTTTCCAAATCTTTAAGACCCCCTTCACAAAAGCTCCACTCAGCAGAGATTAAAGGCTTCAGTCAGCAAAGATTCAAAATAAACCAGAAACAGTGCATTAATGCAAGCAGGTCTTTTCCCTTTGCTTCCACCATTGAGGCTCGTATAAGTCAGTCGGGATCTGCTCCCTTTGGTGCGCTGCTAACTGCACACACGAGCTGAGGTTTGTCTTTCCTGCTGTGCTCTGCAGGGCTGATCCGAAATAGCTCAGGGCCAGATTTCTAAGAATTCAGCACCCACAGTCAGGGCCAAATAAGGAAGACAAGAGTGATCTTAATGTAATGAATAGGTAAGAGCTTGTGGCATGGGGAGGAGCCATGTACGTGTGTATGTCTATGTGGGTGTTAAATGATTCACCCAAGGCCGAAGAGGCACTGAGTGCCGGCACCAAGATTAGCATTTCAGAGTATGGTTTCAAGAGCCCGGCACTCAGRCTTGGCAGTAGATGTTCAAGCCCTCTTTTCCCACTGGGACAGTTGTGATCAGATTTTCAAGAGCTCAGTGTGCACGGGCATGCTGAGCTGTTCTGAAAATGTTGCCGCTTTCTGTGGTGTCTCAGTGGGAACGGAGTTAGTTGGGGAAGCTGGCCCACTGCCTAAGCGCCGAGCTCTTGGGAGGGCAGCCCTGACTCTGAGCGCCTCTCCAGCCTGGGGTTGGTCGTGGAGCCTCTTCACAGCTTCAGAGCTTCTCCAGCCACCATCTGCAAAAACAAAATCCTRTTTCACAGGGGAATTAGGTGAGTTGGTTAACTGATGATTTTAAGACAATGTGAAGATTGAAAATGCTATTTGCCAGCTAAATATTACTAGCACTCTGTGGGCATCTGCAGTTCAAATGCACCATTCCCCTGCAGCAGTAGTGTCGTTGCTGTAGCACTCCTTAGACGGCTGTCAGATGCTTTCCCCCCGCCAAAAAACACAACTCGCTATCAGATGATGCACTTTCGCAGCCAGTTATTGGGTTCTGTGTTGCCAGGCCCCAGATCGCAAGTCAGGCCTCCAGAATTGCCAGAGTCTTTTAAAAATTGTGAGATGGTTTTATTATTTTAATGCTACTTTCAGCCTTTAGCATGTGTTCAGGCCATCTCCTCAGAAGTTTCTTCTTTAAGATCATAAGGACCACAGATTCTTTTCTTAAGATGAAAGTGTGGGATAGAGCAGACCATCAGGAGCTATGGTTTCACGTAACATCGGGGAAGATTCGCTGTAAAATCACAAGAGCTGGCAGCAGAAGCATTTTCCTTATGCAAGGGCTGGCACAGCTCGACACGCAGACGTTCCAGAGAGCAGCTCCTTCACTGGTGCAGCTCCAGCTCCACTGATGCCAGGGGCAGGATGTGAATTTACAGCTGCTGAGGATCTGCCATCCTCAGGCTCATTGCTGGTGTTCTGAGGACCACAGAGAAGCACGGGCTGATTTGGTGCCTTGCTAGAGACACATGCTAGCTAGAAAATGCAGCCRTTAATGGTCTCCTCGGGGAGCTGCCCTCTGCTTATTGGGAAGAAGGGGAGGTTGAATCCTCCTTCTCCCTGCCCTTCTTCACTTTAGGTGCAGCTGGTACACAGAGGGAAGTCCTGGGGCTTCTGTTTGACAGAGCAGTCCAAAGAAGGAGGAAAAAAGTTCAGCATGGAAAACTTGTGCCTTTCCACCAACTTTTGCATTCAAACAGGCAAAGGCAGTGCCTGCTCTTTTGAGTCAAGCTTTCAGGGCATCTGGAAAAAAACACTGGCTTTGGAGACTCAAGAGCTCAGCTAGCTTTTAAGAGGTGATATTGAGAGCCTGGGCTCTGGAGATTCTCTCTCTGATGGGGAGAGGATGGCTGCTGTGCTGCAGAGGTTGCCTTCTGTGCCTCTCCTGCCAAAGGATCACATCACAGTGCTTCCTGGGGTCAGCCTGACAGCGTCTGTCCAGCCGGCACACAGAATGTGCAGCTTTTGGAAAGGAGAATATAATTCTAAAGTTGGCCTGAGAAGCCTCCATCTAGTTTTCAGGGTTCCAGAATGTGGTTTTATTAGGATTACAGTCTTGTTCTTCTTAGATTTCAGCAGGCGTTTATGACTGTTACAACAGGAATGAAAAGCTGGGGCTGGAATCAGCATCGTGTTCTCCTGCCAGGCACAGGGTTCACCGTGGAGGCCAGACATATGTCTTTCTCCCACAGATRCTACTTTGTTTCTGGATGGGGAGGTGAGCTGTATCCTCTCTCTGGAAGGCACGRCGAGCAGCAGCTCTGAGCTGAGGCATGGGGGCTGTATGAGGGCCTGTCCGCTGAAGTTACCTCTCAGGTTGGTTCACACTGTTCCGTTCTGCCCTTTGCAAAGAGGCTTTGCAAGACCAGGCTTTGGTGGGGTTGTGTGGAAGGTCGTGTTCGTGTGATATGTTATGTCCCTGCGTTGCTGCTGTCTTCGTTCCCCTGTCCCCCATGGAAGCCTTTCCCTGGGGGCRCTGAGGCTGACTGAGGGGGTTGGTGAAGGGGAGAGCACTTCAAGGCCCAAGAAGCCTGTATCTACAGAATTATCTTTTTTTTCCAGACTTGGTACCTCCATCTATCTGTATTTCTCCCTGTGTCAAATCCACTTGTCAGTAGGACTCCTGAGCTAGCGTGGGGTTCCCTGACTCTGCAGAGCCCATGCTATCTATGTGTGAGAAGAATTGGCAGGAAAGTAAGGGTAAAACCAGCCCCACTGRCCACTACAAGATCCCTGCTCGTCTTCCAGGTCCTGGTGGCTGTGCTGATCTCAGGGGCTACATAGTCCTTAGAGGTGAAGGAATCTGCTGCATAGTCCTCAGAAGTGAAGGAGTTCTATCTGTCCAAACAGCCCTGCTAGGAAGATCTGCTGTGGAGCGGTTGAGAAGTGCTAAGCCCTCTTGATAGGTGGTTTCTGGCTATGAGATATCTGAGCCCTCTGCACAGTAATAATTAGCAGACAAATCCTGCTGACTTGGAAGACGCATCTGAGGGTTTGTTTGCGCATTTGTTTTTATGAGACGGTCCATATGCCTTTCAGGCTTTGTTATTTTCAGAGAGCTGCTGATCTGAGGAACAGAGTGAAGAGTTGACATCCTTGGTTGTTTTCTTGGCCTGTCTTAAATAGCAGATGTAAGCTGGTAGAAGGGTTACAGCTCGTTACTTTATACTGGTGGAATTTGATGAGTTTTATTGCAAAGACGATGGGGCAGATCATGACAGCACTCAACCCAGAGAAGATAGAGAAGTCTTTGTACTTGATGGGTACTGATCATCCACCAGTGCACCCCTTCATGCATTGGATCATATCCAAGAGGCAGTATGGGAATTTCTGCATGTAGTTAAAGTTTATGAGACTGCCTGTCTGAATGCATGTGTGTGTGTGTGTAATGGAATGAAGATCTCTACTGTAATACTCAGTCAAAATCCAGTATCACTAGTTGAATAAAACAGGTCAAGCACCAACTGAATACAATCCTCAGAATCTGACCCTACAGCTCAGATGTTGTGTTTATGGCAAACACCGTAACTGCCGATGCAAATGATATGTAATTTATTCTGAAGATCCTGAATTTGATCTGGGATTTTCCAAATCCGAACTTTATTTTAAATCTTAAGATAACAGTGCCTAGTAATTCATGCTATTGCTGATCTCAGGGGCAGTTCCAGTTCAAAGGTTTCTCGGGATGGAAATCCTATCTAACGTGTAGTACGTTTTCCATCTGATTGTTATTCTGAAATGTATGCTCACTCAAGGTGTTTGAGAAATAGGCAACAGAATTTGAGCCATAACTTTATCAGCAAAGAGCACAGATATTCAGCTCTGCATGCTTGCTGAGTTGTGTTCCTTCTTTCAACACTCTCCTCCTCCTGCTGAATAACCCATATCTAATGTTGCTTTTATCWGTTTTTTGAGATTAAATCCCTCTGCCTTTATACAAGCTGAGCTCCCCATAAATAAGGAGCAGGCAACTTCATTTCATAGCCCTGTCCTAGCCTAATCAGAGTGTAGCTTCAAACTTTTGGTGCACCTCTGGGGTACTGTTTGTGATCTCTGCTACCACGATCCTTAGAAATCTTCCTCTCCTTATTCCTACTCACACTTGCCAGTGTTGTCCTTTSTTTCACACCGTTCCTCTACTGTCCCGGTGCTATCCCCTGAGGTTACTCCTCCAAGTCTTTGATTCACATGATTCCCCAAGCCAGGTTACAGTAGCTGGACTTTGCCTGATTGGTTCTCCTGTTCCTGGATCAGCCTTTTCATCTGCTTTCCACTCTTGTCTCAGTTTGAATTAGTCTCACCTGAATATGAATGAGCAGAGAAGTCTTGAGGGGGAATCACCAATGCYGTGTGTGACGGCAGTGACCCTTCTTGTTTCTCCTGCAAGTTCCTCACCCGTGTGTCTTTGTATTGCATTTACATTATATGGTGTTGTCAAACTGATGATGCAAAGGTCCCTTGTGGTTTACYGGTGTGTCTTTGTGTCTACCCAGTGTGGCTCTACCCCCTCGTTGTTGTACTGGAAAACTATTGCAATTGTAGAGAAAGCTTGTGTTAGTCCCTTAGTGATCTTGTGGTTTGTATTTTTTATCGTTTCCTTATGTATGGCATTCTGATCTTCCTGATATTGATGATGGCATTTAACTCGGTGGCTCAGCAGATTTAACTTGAAAAACTTCTACATTTTGTAGCAACATTGGTAGAGGCAGTGTTAAATGCAGTCATCCCACGGCTGATACTGAGAATTCCTCTAGTAACCTCCCTTCGGTTCAGTTGTTCTCTCAGTACAACCTGCTATCATCTCCAGTTTAGCCAATTTATTATCCTCCTTACAACACTTGTCTTATCTCTACCTTCTCCAGTTTAATAATTTTGTGTGGCAACRTATCAAGAGTTTACCTGAGGTTCAGATAGAACAGCCTGACACAATAGCTTGCCGTTGTTAAACCAAAACTGRTTTGTCCCACATGTCACTCTTTGCCATGGTTTTCTTTAGCCAATGTTTGTCCTGAAACTTTCTATAATATTCGTATTGGTGTTATGAGCCTATATTTTCCCTCCTTMAGTAAAGACACTGTGTTTTCTTTTCTGTAAGGTACCACATTCAGTATAACAAATCTTATTACCAGATTTGCAGTTTCATGTGCTGCTTCTCTCAGTATTCAGAACTACATTGACATTATTGCTTCCTCCCAACTCAAGCACATTCAGCATTTAGGTTTTGCTTGGGTAAGCGACTTCTGCATTTCTCCTTGAATGCTACTGCATGTTTTGTGTTCTGAGATGTACTAAATGCAGTTGRAAAATGGAATTTTATAGTGATGCAGCTTTTGACTCCTTTCTTGACTATACAGGAATGCCATGAGTWTGGGTATTTTTGCAATTAGATAGCATCTGAGCAACTTGTCCAGTCACTAAGCTTGTGTGTGGAGTTTTTGCTAGATCAGGTTCAGGTATACATAAAATGGACAAAACACCATTCTGTTAGCTCCATGATTAAAGGAGGAATCCTTTCACTTCCCAGCTAAAGAGATGTTTTAATATCTGGGGTTTTCATATATAGCAAGTCAAGTATGTGAAGAGACCATTACTTTTTCAGTATATACTGCATGAGGAAGGGAAACCTTAACTGAAGGTGTGACTCAAATAGGCTTATGTCTGCAGGATGGTAGGGTGGGAAGTGTCACCATTTCATGCTGTGAAAGAAGGAACTTGTCGTGAACTAGCAGACAGAATGGCTGAGATCCAGGGCACCCTTCAGCAGACRTGAAGAGGATTTGTACCCAGGATGAGTATGCAGGAGTTAGCACAGAAGTGCCGGGATGTTATCCCTACTTAACTGTTGCAGTTTTGTATGTAGGTTTAGATTTCCTCTGTATCATGTTAACCAGTGTCTAACAAAGCAGCTGAACATTGTCAGCTCCTGCAGGTAGGAATCTTTATTTCCTAGATGTATCCAGCTCTGAACTGCCCAAGGGATAAAAGCTGCTTTTGAATGCTTCCCAGTGGGCTGAGGTGAATAGAACACTCTGATGTCCTAGAAAATAGCCTTTTTCTTGGATATAGGAGCTGTGAATTCTGTGACAGTGGTGTCTTAAGGCCTTTATTGTCTCTCAGATAAGCTGCTATTGCTTATTAAACATGTTACTGGGTTGTGAAAGTTGGCCAATGCTATTTGCACTGAAGCAGAGAAGGCAGCAGAACAGGAGGCAGCATTTGACTCTACCAAAGGTATGGGCAACGGGATCTGTTTGGAGGAAGCTTTGGCCAAGACTCACAGGGCTTCCGCCAAAGCCAGAGGAAAGCTCAAAAAAACAGATGTGAAGGAGATAACCTTCTTGGCTGAAGGAATGATGACTTTCTGAAGAAGGTAAACAATATGTAAAACATTGCCACATTGTTAAGCATCTTGTGGGCTAATTTCACTTGAAGCGGGAYGGAGTGGCAGGCTCCACGTGTGCCAGAGGAACGGGTGCTAGAGCGGGGCTTGAGTCCGTTGGCACCGCTGCAGCCCAACGCCTGGCACAGCGATGGCCACAAACAGGGCCTGTCCTCAGCTCCTTTAGGTGTTTTCCGTGACGGTGTGGTTGTCCTCACTGTAATTTTTCCAGAATACAGTACTAAGAAAAGGGCATTCTCTAAACAGGAAACATATCAAAAAGGAAGTGAAATTCAATTTTCGCTCTCTGCTTTTTTAGTTCTCTCTTTCTCCTCTAGACATACTCCTTGCAAATCTTTTCCYTGTCTAGGAAGTGGTTCTCTAAATCGCAGGCTCAGTGCAGTCTCACCGTTCAATTTGCATGCAAGTGCAAACTGCAGCTTTGCAAATGCTTGTAATTTGGTTGTGTTTGGGGACATTTTCTCAAGACAAGTGAAAGGTCTAATTTTTATCCAAAGGCTCCCTTGCTAGCAGTTTTTAAGCCCTTGTTGCAAAGGATTAGGACACTAGAACATTTCAAACCTAAGGGCTGAGGGATTATTTGAGAAAACTCTTGAGCAGTGTTTTCTTCCCCAGACCTCGTTCTCTGAAACAGGTGAGTCATTCTGGCTGGTATTAAAAAATAAAAAAAACTCTCCCCACACGCAAACCAACCCTGAGGCACATGATTAGCATGAATTATTTCACCCACATGGCTGGAGTATGGCAAAATTTTAGGCAACCAAAGCCATGTTCTTACAACAGGAAGTATTTAATAATCTTTATAGTAGACAGTAGTGCCAGCTCCACCTCTAACAAAACTTTTGTGTTGCTAAACCTTGTTCACAGGCTTCATTTTGAGACTATATGCAACTGTTGGCAGAACTGGTGACCCATGTAACTGCAGTGCAATGGATTGCCATAAAAAATAAGATAAATATAGGGTTTTATTTTGGTAATCTTAGTGGAGGTGAGTCTACTCAGCAGAGCTAGCTACAGCTGTGAATCCTTTGTAGGAAAACTCCCAACTTGTAATTTCTCTAATAGGAAAAAGTCTGTAAAAAAATAAGTTTTTAAAAGGTCTAGAGGAAAACCCTATTTTTCTCCCAGTTTTCTTAAGCTTTTCAGAATTTTCCTGATTGATTAAAAAAGAGAAAAAGAAAAGAGCATTTCGTAGTTTTCTTTTTTGGTTTCTAAGTGTTTTCCAGCAAAATAAAAAAACCTCAAAGTATTATTTGTGTTATTTTAATAGAGAATGAAAGGGTTAACAAGTGAAAGCTTTACTTTTAAAAGTGAAAAGTAAAACTTTWAAAAATAAAGTTAGAGCAAATTAAAAAGTTTAAGACTTTCTAAAAGCAAAGTGTTCTCTCTCATGTATTTTTTAAACAATTTTTGGGCGGGAGGAGTCAGTTTTTTCAAATGAGAAAAGACAGCACATCCAACAATTTTCAAATTGAGATGCCCCAAATTTTATTCTTCCAAAAAGCTTTCCATTTTGAATTAAAAAGATCACATTTGGCTGAAAAAACATCTTTCAGATAGAACCGTTGCCTTCGATAAACCCCAGATATTCAGTCGAGAAACATGAAAGTTTGCCTAGCTGAACTCTTCAAGGTGTAGGCTACTGCTCAGCGCAGCTGGGGGTGGCAACATTTGCCCCTTGAAAGTTTGCTAGACTCCCCGGCCACGCAGCTTTCCCTCCTGGCCTATTTAAAGACATAGCTGAAGCGTGCAAGCAGAAGCGTTTTTCCTCTGCGCGGTCCGGGAAATGCGAGGGAAGCGCGGATGGGGACCGCGAGTGCTCACACGGGAGCTGCTGAACCTGCTCCGTCTCTCTTTTGTTCAGCTTTCGACCGGCTGCGGGAAGTTTTGGGTACGTATTTGCCTGTCGCTCCCCGGCATTGTCTCGCAAACGGATCGCTGGGACCGAGAGCGGTGCAGGGGGCCGAATTCAGAGCGAGGTACGTGGTGGCGTATCAAACAGCGCTGTGGTCTCTCTCCAGCCCGCGGTGCTCGCTCCAGTAGAGGTTAAGGGGGTGGGTGGGGGTCRGAGCCCGGAGCCCCGAAGGGAAAGGTGAATGTCCGTTTTGCACGTCCCGTTTGTGTGCTAAATGGCAGCGGTATCTTAAATACGGCTACAGTGGCAATTAAAATAATGAGATACATAAAAGACACCTGCTTTAAATAAATACAGTAATCTGCCCAAAGCTCCCTGAATGGAGTGGTATTCGGCAAGAGCCCCGAACCTGCATACATACCTATGCTTAACAACATAATCATTAAAGAACAGAAACCTTTCCTTCTAATCCCCCTCATACAGGACAACATGTGGATGTTAGCATATTTGGACTGCTTTGCATTCCTTCTTGCCTGCTTTGAGAACATACTACATTTTAAAACTTGTTGGGTTCTTTCATGTTTTATTTGACCCTATGTAATTGCATTCCTGAAGGAATAACAGGCTCCCACAGTGATTTATACCCTGTATTAAATGTCAGTTTTGAAGAGACACAGTTAGCAGTTTGGTTTAACCTCCTGCCTTCCTATGTAAGCTCAAAACTGAAGTGGAGCTCAGGATCCGAGGGGAAAAGTAAAAAGATGAAAATGGACTTAGAGGCAGCGTGGAATGAGATGTATGTGTTCCGGCCCCTCACCTCTGAGAGCCACCAGGACGAGATTCCAGCAAGCCATCTCTATTTTTAACTGTAATTTGTATACTTCACTGCTGCCCTTGACCAGTTGTGATGGCTGTAAATTAGCACCGCGAATCGCTCTGCTTTCTCCAGGCAGACAACTGCAGCATTTTTGCTGCAAAATCAACCAAACCAACCAACCAAACAATCCCCCAGTGCATAGGGGCTTTGGCATGTGTCCCAATAAGAAGGTCAGGAAAATAAATTGTCCTTGTAATTAAGAGCTGCTCCTTTGTTTTTATGTGTTTAACTGTGCATAAATAGCCAAGCAGGATAGGTATGTGATTACTGTTTTAAATATTTCATTCCYTTTGTAGACTTCCTTACGACACAGTTAACAACTGCTTAATCATATGTTATGACCTAATTATGGGGGATTCGGTTAAATAAATCTTGATGTAATGGTATATTCTTGATGTAATGGTACTCTGATGGCTGCTTTTATGTGTATGTGTGTGTGTGTGTGTGTGCGCGCGCACGTGTGCATTTAAATACAGAAGTAAATGCAGCCTATATTATGATCTGACACGTGACCTAAATGGTCATTATCATCTTTAGAACGGCTAGTGAAACAAGTAACAAGAGGACTTCTCGAACGACAGGATCCTGTACATAAAAGCTTATTTCCTACACCCAGGAAAGGAACATCCTAATGATTACTTTCTTTAATGTGCAACTGTAATGTTTCATTTCCCACAAAGGAGATTTAGCTGGAGCTGCTCCAAGGAAGACTCTCTCCTCACACTGAAAACAAGAGGTTTGAACCATCAAAGCTTTGCGCRGGTTATTTTTCCTTAAAATATTTTTGGTGAAGGTATTTGAGTGAATAAGGTTTTGCAGGACGCAGCCAGGGGACCGTTGGTAGTTGTTCTGACATGGGCAAAGGACTGTTTTTTTCAGCTGAAGTAAATCAGGTCACTTCCACTGACTTCTCCAGAGCCTCGCTCGTCCAYCAGATGAATGAGCACAGATCTGGTCTGTTGTTTGCCAGGCAAGAAGGCTGACAGTGATCTTTTATTCTGAAGTGAAAAATGTAGGTGATAATGTTTTCTGAAGGCTGGGTTTATCTCACCAAGGACAGGTGTCTTAAAGTCATGGAATAAGTTGCCCTCTGGAAATGCACGTCTCTGTTGACTGTACAGGGAGCTGAAATGACTAGCTTAGACTTGGTGCTTGCCTTTCAGATGGATAAAGTTAGGTAAGATGAATCCTACCCTGTGATGTATACACAGTATTGTGTATCAGCTTCCCCTGACTTCCAGATGTGTTACCAGATCACTGTAAATGCCTGGGGCTCTGCGCGTGATACTTCGCGATAACTCCTTTGCCTGCTAAGTACCCCTGGAGAAAACCAGGACTGGGAGACTCTGAGGGTACAGGCACATGGGGTGCAATTAATATCTCTGAAATATAGGATAAGATTCACCTTTCCTAGCTTTAGAAGGTACAGCGGTAGATACCTATGCCTGCACTTTTCACACTTTGTCACCGTTGGAGGGAAATGGTCCTGTCTAAAGACTTCTTCCTGATGATATTGCTGGTCCAAAGTCAGAGGAGCAAGTCTTGAATTTGAATGCCTGTGCTTCCTGGCTACGAGAGCTGTTCCCCTACATTCAGCAGGATTACCCGCATAGCTGACCACCTTAATGATCATGAATAACCTATACTAAACTGCTCAGAGTTTCCTTGCTGGTCTGTATTTTGCTGATTGTGCTACCCAGCCAAGACTGCAAGTTCCACGGCATCATCCATCATGCGTAACTGAGAGCTGAGTTCAATGTTATAGAGGGAGTGGGAAAAAACTTGAGGGGAAAAACTTGAGTTCAGGCCCTCGCGCAATGAGGCCCTGATTTAAGCAGAGCCGTGCGCACACATGCGATGGCGTGAGCGGTAGGTGACTCGGTGACCTGGGAGGTGATAACGGAGAGGGTGTACCCCAAGGTATAGCCCCATTAGCCGCCCCACTGGATCTGATTCAGGAAGAAGGTTAAACACTTGCAGGAAAAGAATCTTAAACCAGTACAAATGGAGAAAAATCATTTCTAACCAGCATCAATATATCATTGTGATTTTTATTTAATTGTACCTAGCCCTACAGCCACTATTTGGTCTCAGTAATAATAATTAGGAATTTGGTAAGAGAACTGAATTAGGAATATCTCCTTGATTTCTCAAATCTTTTAGAAAATACTAGTATTTTCCAGCCATTCAAGGTGCTAAAGGAGAAAACAACACCAGCAGAGGGAGACAAACCCTGTTATCAGACTGGCCCAGTTTAACAAGACCTGGAGGATCACTGCTTTTCTCCTAGGAAGCTGAACTGAAAACCTGAAAGAAAAACACCTTATGTGAGATGTTTTGTGCCATTAATGTCTGGACATGCTTAATAGCATGAACTTAGGGGTAAAGGAGGTTCTCAATTTAAAAAAAAAGAAAAGCTTAGTATTCTACCAGATGTTTCATTTTACCTGAAATACAAAGTTTCATTTTTGGAAGGAATGTATGTGATATATATACATTTGTGTGCATGCATTGCTTTTCAACTAAAAAAAGATCAGTTGTACTAGCAGTTTAAAGGCTTTATTTCAGAGGAAAAGTTGGAACATTTAAAAAAAATTCACAGACCATTCTTGACTTTTTCTGATACAGGGAAAACTGTCACTGGACATCACCCAAGTAGACATCTAGGTCTGACTAGTCTGAAACTAAGCTTTCTGTTGGGAGGGTTAGCTATTTGAAACATTTTAATCAGACCAAATTGTGATGGTTGTGTTGTCCTCAAATAAGAAAGCAACTCAAACTCACCAGGTAAATTAATTTTGACGTCACTTGAAAGGAAATCACCGTAGTGAAATGACAAAAGCTTTCTTAAGGTGTACAGGACAAAGTAACAAGTGGGGSCAGAACCATTTGGCTTCTCTAAGGTTTAGTACCCACCCAGAATGTTTCCTTTGGTGTGCCTAGCCTCATCCCAGCTCTCTGAAAGAGTAGAAATGGAAGGAAGGAATAAAGAAAGACCTGAAAATGAAAGAATGTCTTCTGCTTTGGAGCTAAATTTTTAACCTTGTTGTGTTCTGTTAGGTTGTGAAGCAATCTTGGTTACTTGAGGTCATAAGGTGGAGATTTCTTGTATGACTGAACAGTTATATTTGTCTCTTCTTCACTAGTTTGACAGGTTGGCTATTTGCTCCTCTAGGTGTACGCCCAGGAGGATGATTCTCTTGAACCGGAGAGTATGTGGAGAACCATCTCCCTGTTTGTGTATATTCAACATTGCTAAGGTATTGCCTTATAGACTGTATAAGTAAACATAGATGCTTTCAAATGCACTGCTACTGCAGATAAAACTAGCAGCAAAAATCTCTGGGACTGTTCAAGGAAGATTTTTGCTCTTACTACTGTGGAACAAAGATACTTGTGAGGAGTTTAACTAAGATAAATAGTAGGAAAAGAGCCTGAGAAGACCTTGGGAGGTCATTTATCCCTCTACCCTAAGGCAAAATTTGCCAGGTCTGAGCCATTTCTGGCAAATCTTTGCCTCAGCAGTGACATTCTGCAGTTCTCTGGTTAATTTGCTCACCTGTCCTTACGCGTAGGAAACATGCCTAATGTTTGACCTAAATCCTCCTTGCTGCAATTTAAACCCATTATTTCTTGTCTTATACCCAGTGGACATGGAGAACAATTTATTACCTTCCTATCTGCAACAACCTTTTACATAGTTGAAGGCTGTTATCATGTCTCCCCCTCAGTCTTTTCTTCTCTAGACTAAACAAACCCAATTCTTTCAATCTTTCCTCATAGGTCATGTTTTCTAGACCCCTGATCATTTTTGTTATGGAAATAAACATCCTTTAAATCAAGTTCTGTGAATCAATCTTGTGTAGAAAGGAAGGGAAACAGAGAGGTTAGAGTTAGCATTGGGAACAGGAATCTGGTGGTGAAAGAAGTGAGTTTTCTGAAGTCTAATGAGAGTACAGACTTCTGTTCTTCTTTGGGATTAGGAAGTTCATCGAACAAGATTTTCTTTGCTTGAATTTGCTTGGGAAGCTCTTCTACATATCTATCCMCAAAAGGAAGACTGTATTTCATCTTAACAGATTGTATGGAGAATGATCCCRGGAAAGCACTGGAAAGGGTACTAGAGAGAGGGAGTCTTCAATTGTATTGGATATCTAGCATGCAAACTTCTAAAATCCACTTGCCTTCAGTGATACCAATACTTGCTCTCCAACAAGGTGAAGTAGATGGTCTTCAAAAAGCAGTTTAAAACTAGATCACAGCTCTTGGACATTTAATGCAATTTGAGACTCCACACAGAAGATGCTGACAAGTATTTACCTTCTGTTTTGGCTGTAATATTTATTACAAGAGCTGCAGAGAGAACATTGGAAATACTAGTACAACTGTTTCAGCCTCCGAAACATATACCAGCCAAAGCTATAATCCATCTGGAAATCCATGTTGTAGAAAGAAATGCCATAAGAATTGTCACCATGTTTCTCCTTGTAAAGGTGATTTCGCTGAAGAGAAGAAGGAGAATTTTGCTGTTCCTATGTTCAGCCATCCACCACAGCCCAGAAGTATAATCCTGCTTTTTTCATCAGCCTTATATAGTTATCATACCCCGTTCTTTACAGAGTGGCTTAGATCAGGTCTTCTTAAAGATTTAGCTCTATGCACCACCCTGACCACTGATCTGATCTTGAACCTGAGGGARGAGACAATGTTGTGGCTGAAATGAGACATGTTTGCCTCATCCTGAGCACCCTGCTCTAGCTGAACCTGTTTCGAGCAATGGGATTGGACTAGATGATCTCCAGAGGTCCCTGCCAAACTCAGTGATTCTGTGATCAGGTCAGTGCATTTGTGCACAGGAGAGTGCCTCACAGTTTAGAGCCAATGTCCAAAAACAGATTATTGTTAAATGGACCTCCTGTGCTCTTTTGCTTTGGCTCTACTAGTCTGAGATTCAGAGAAGGTGGATCTAATGCTTCTTGCAAAAGTTTAATTTCTTCTACAGAGTACTTAGGAACTGAATCTTTTGCATAGAAGAATCAGAAGCCAAGGAGACTGCTGCATCTGGATCGCATGCGCAATGTGCCACAGCAAGGCCATTGCTTGGATATGGAGCTGGCTTTTGGATATGGGGCTGGCTTTTAGACTTCAGACCCATGGTTTCCATGGTTTTTAGAAAAAAGTTAGCTTAAAAAAATGCTGGGGCTGAAGAAGGCATTGGGTCCGAAGAAAATCTGCTGTGCTTATACTCCTTTATACCCTCAAAAGMATCTGAGCTGGTGTGAAGCTATTTTGAATGTTTTTCTAGATCCTGGACTGTGGAGGTCTRTGCTGCTAATGCTTCCAGGCAAGTGGAGCCTGCAGCATCCTTTTGCTTCTAGTGTGATGTTGTGGAGCAGTAGGAGGAGCATGTCTTTCCTCAAAGCAAGATGATCACCCTGAGATGACAAGCTGGTAAAAAAACATTTTTGACTCTGGATGCACAGCACAAAACTAGGAGGAGAACTAAAGTATCAAAATATCTACTGRTGGGGCCTGCTTGTCCTAATTAGATGCTTTTTCTAATGTTAACTCTGTTAAGATCCCCTGTAGTCATCTAATATATTGAAGTAAGAAGCTAAGAAGAAGGCCTGGAGATGCTCCTAATATGTCTATGTTGATTTTCAGAACAGAGGTGAATAGAGCACAAAGACTGATCTTGGGGGTTCACCTTCAAATATCCATCAACAGGAGAATGGCCAGGGGCCTAGGAGAGATCAGTGCAATTCCRGTGCCCAAATGGAATTCAACTGGAGTGGGAAAATGCCAAGACTACTGGAAAGGCAAATACTCGATTCATTTGAACAGAGTCATTTTTAACAAACACAGCTCACTGGGGCCCTGGGTACTGGCTAGCTGTATGGGACAAGAAGGTATGTCTGTGCTTCAGAAAGAAATTGCTCAGAAAACTTGGTGACATCACTTTAAAAGCAACAGTTTCATTTATGTCTTGAGGCATTCGTTGCCTGCAAGGATGGAAGCAAAAAATTGTCCTGGAAACAGACACTAACTTGGATCTATTCCACAGTTCTGGTGGCTCAGATGAGCAATGCRTTGACTTGGAACTTCTCGTTTACTCAAAGGTAAGTGTGAAGCTATGGTAAATCTAGTTTCAGATCAAAGGCACTGCAAGCCACATGATATAAAGCACTGAAACAATCACATTTCTTAAAAAAAAAAAGATTCTTCTGAAGGCTTTATGCTGGGTTCAGATATCACCTGTCTGTCCACAGCCTGTATAAATAGTAAAGCCAGCAGGAGCACCAGACTGCGTGCTTTGGCTAACTTGAGAAAAATACAGTTGTGTGCTAACATCTGATCCAGATTCCTCATTAATGGATATGGAAACATGGCCTCATTGTTCACCCTGCAGAACAATGAACCGATAAACATGGGACAGCATGAAATTTTATAGAGGGAGCTGGAGGGCCAAGATCATYTTGAGGTGGTGTGCAATAATGTACCTTGAAAAGGAAGTTAAAGAAAAAGAGATGGAGTCCTCTGTCTTTGCACAGGCAATGCTGAAAAGGTGGGAGGTTTCATGTAAGCAGGCATTTGTAGTACCTCTGTGAATGAGAAAAAATCACTGGAAAGTGCACATAGTTCTCAGATGGGCAAAAACCTGTTTATTGAAGGACTGTTTTGCAAAGAAACTTCCAAATGGTCTCTCACCAGAGACAACACTGAGCTGAGCTGTCAAACACCGTTAAATTTGAAGCCCTGTCTGTAATCAAGATAGCTGAGTTTTTCTAAAATTTTTTAGCAGAGGTCCAGAAGAAACAACRTATGTTGAAAACAAATGCTCTTCACTTGGTGTAGATTCTTCTGAATGCTCTTCCTTTTGCTGTCTGATCCAATGGTAAAAACTTGCTTATCTCCGAAGAACCAGATCCTAGGAGGATGCATGAGTGCTTCCTCTAAGCAAAGTCAAAGAGGGCAGAGACAATGTTGTGGCTGAAATGAGACATGTTTGCTCTTGAGATACTCTTAAAATGTGTATTCCAAAAGGCAGTTTAGCTCTGGTGAGTCTGGTCATCATGATGGARCTATATTATAGCAATAGCCAAGAAAATGTTCTGGTTTTAGAGATTCTTATCTTTACATATATCTAAGAAACTGTACTTGTCTTAACCAGCTGTAAATGGTACAGTAACAATCACTCTTACAGCAGATTCACCTTTCACTAAAGATAGGCTTCCAGCATTAGATACAATACTAAAAGTTACACTTCTGTGATGGTTTCCATGTAATTTCTCCCATATGGCCCCTAAAACCCCAGATGCTGGAAGGTATGTTTAAGGCCCTGCAAGATATAGGGCCATCACTAATTAGCAAAGACCCTGAGCACATGTTTAATTTTAAGCATGTGCTTTTCTCTCCCAGGAGTCCATAGGATTTAAGGACTTTAAGTGAATGGGTTTAGGGATATGCTTAAAGATAAGCATGTGTTTAGTTGCTTTCTTGTACTATGGCTTTATTTATTTTTACAGTAATAAGASAAATGAAAGATCTCATTACAGATCAAACACAAATAAATGTTGAAGCACAGCAGGGAGGCTTTAGGGCTTGGTTCAGAGCCCAATGAAGTCAATGGAAAAACACCCCAACACCTCAGTAGACTTTGGAGCAAAGTCCTCAGAGGACAGATGATGAACTTGCTGGAGAAACTTGTTGAATACCTCATCTTTCTTTGCAAGGTTCCCTTATCTTGTATCCAGATGTTGCTAACAAGGATTTTTATTAGCTGCTGAGAAGTATGAGCACAGCAGTTTTTCAACTCTTGAAGTACATGCACATATAGATGAGGTAGAAAGCAGTTTGCTCTGCAGTAGTGATTAAGGACTATGGAGCATTTCAGAAGTTCCCTAGTTCTTGTTGGTAGAACCATTTCTTGGTCCTACTGATCTTAAAGTGCTCTCTTTCATGAAGTGAAGTGAGACCGTTCCTTGGGAAAGTGTTGCTTCTTTGTAGATGGAAATGTTTACACAACAGGAACAGCAAGTTCCTTTGAAGAGCATTCATCTTTTTTGCCTTTAGATCTCCAGGTGTAGACATCAACAGCTGAGTTACTCATTTAGTTTCCYTTTCATAGGTGTGGAGGGAAATAGCCACTTTTAAGGAGTGATTTGATCTATTTTGATGAGGGAATGCTGTAGATTTCTCCATTTGATCAGCTGAATTTCCACCYGTAGAGCTGGATTTGATCTCCTGGTTCAGGCTGAAGCTTTCCTTACTTCTGCAAGACACTGTCCCCAAAATCAGCACAGCTGCCTGAGCCATCAGCTGTCACCCAGCAGGGAAGGTGATCGTGCACTGTCTTGTCAGGCATGTCAAGAAGGTAGGTGTGACTGTAAAACATGTGATTCTGCCTTTTCAGAGGAAGTCTTTTGTGTTGCAGTACCGGAGCCAAACTTTGTCCAAGCTAGCCAGCGGAGTGCCCGTCTAGAGTCTCCAGAGAACTGGCAAGCAGATAGCACTTGCTAAACTGATATTGCTTCATCCTCTATTATTACCTATGTTTGCTAGGTCAGATTGACACTGGTCTGCAAGGATGTGCTATCGCCACACCAGGCTACCCATCCCGAGCCTCTGGAGAATTGTTAAGCTGTTAAGATGTGCTAAACCCATGCCACTGCGTTGCCTGTTATTGAGTATGTTTGCTAGGTCAAATTGGCACCAATCTGCAAGGACGAGCTATGGTCACACCTTYGTTTTGCTTTGGAGGGATACTGTCTGCCTCTCTGGGCCTTGCTTCCCCATCAACGAACAAGTCGGTGATGACAATAATAATTCATTTCTGTCACTTGTGGTGGTATCCACTGGCTCTGGGGTTAATATGGAGAGGGTCTTATACAAGCTGCAGTGAATTAGACTCACAATTAATGTACCGTTCTGATTAAGGCTTAATAGAATAATAGATAATAAAATGATATTATTTGCAGCTTGGCCACTCATTGGGCGAGCCCAACAAAATTCCTTTGATGTTTTATTCTTATYCAATACCTTGATACCTTCACTTTAATTCAGACCCCGTTTTAAAGACAAAGAAATATACCAGTATTTTCCAGATTCTAAAATGTGAAAACAAAATGCACCTAGTCTTTCACTTCCTTCGTGGTCCAGAGATTATAGGGAAAATGATTTGAAGCATTTCATTCTTCTAACACCTAAATAGAGCCTGGCTTTTTAATAAAAAAAAGATTACTTCTGTAGAGTGCTGAGATCCATCCTTGACTTTTGAACCATTTTGAACTGGAAGCTACGAATAAATAAAAAAGTGTGCAGTAGTAGTGCAGTAATTATTTTATTAAATCTACTTTTCTTATGGCTATGATGATAGGACACATTTCTAACTTGTCCCCTAGAAGAGTTATTTTTTCAGCCCAGCCCATGTCTTAAATTTCTGTAGTCCTCTGAACAGAATCTGCAGTCCTTAGTCACATTAAAAGAATTCCCATTGGTTTGAAAGGAAAATGTTAACTTCTTGAATGCGTGGAAAAATACTTCTGTTGCTTAAAAGTAGGTAATTAGATTGAGGACTTTCTCCAAAGTAAACCTTGACAATCTAACAATCATCTTTGGCTTTTGCACTGCATGGAGTTTCTTTTACATTGTTAAATGCATTCCATGTTTCAGTAAATGACACCAGGCTCACCAGCAGTGACTGAGTGATTAGTTTATCATCCTCTTAGTGCAGCCATCTAGATCTTTAACTCTTTAAGCAGTGGCATTTAAGTCTTGAGAACACCCAGGATCATGCCTGAGGCTTTGACATTCTCAATTCAAGCAAATCTTGGATATCAAGTGAAAATGAATAAAAGAAAGTAGGTGGATGCATGCTGATAAGACTTTAAACAAGCCAGGTAAGCTAAATTGCAAATAAACACCAGGCTTTTTACAGAGGAAACCAATTCCTCTTTCCTGGGACCACTTAGGTTATTAGATGTCTAGCAGCATAAAATTACTTGGAGAAAATCTAACAGCATGAAAAGTGAGTGAAGGGTGACAAATCTACAGCTCCGCAGACTCAGAGCTGTGGGGCAGTTTTGTTGGATTTACTATTCATCTGTCATGGGGCAGTGAAAAGAGCGATTTTGCAGAATGATTGATTATTACAAATGCAATTGAGCTGAAACATACTGTGCAAATACTCTTGTGCTAAGATCTTGCCCATGCGGAGATGTCTAACTGCATAAAGCTTGGCAGTGACAAAGTCTTTGGGGAAAGGAGGACCTCAGTACTTACCTAGGGAAAAAGGTGCAGGAGGATTTTCAGATAGAAGAAGGAAAAGACTTTGACCTGTGAGCTGCTGACCAATGGTGCCTGCTGCTCRGCATCATGGATCTTCTCTTATCATCTGATCCTACTCAGTAATGTGAGCCAGATCACCATGTGTGCCCTCTGCCATGAGAGACATGGAGCTGCTCACCCTGTGCAGACAAAGTCCTTTGGGAGCTCTGTAGCTAGGAAGAGTCTGAAATGTATGAACATAGCATTTATGTGCCTCCATCCACAGGACAGAGCCCACCGATTATTTATTTTTTATTTAAAAATGCCTTCATTTTTCAGCCAGTTCTTGTATTTTTCTGTTGTTGTTGTTGTTTTTTACAGACTGAACTTAGGAAATTTGCTGGCTTGAATGAAAGGAGTTTTTGTCCAGCAGGCAAAGTAACCCTCTGTGGACAGGAAATGGATGATGCTAGGTGAGATAAATTTTCTATATCCTGAAGAGTGATGRGAGTGGGTTGGGATCTGCCTCTTAGCCCACAGGGCTGTGCATCTATTGCAAGCATACATACAATTTTCTGTTGACTGTTGCTAAACACGCAGGCCATAACCTTTCCCAACACTGTAGATACATTCAGGCAACTGTTTTAAGTACRTCTACTTGCCAGAAAACACGAYGGAGAAGGTCTAGTTTTGCTATCCYGTTCCATTGTACCTCTTCTGTGGTTGTGCCATCTTGGGCTCTTGGTGGCTCACTGACAGAGACTCTGAGAAAGGAGTGGTGGCTGCCAGTGGTCCCAAGAGAGAAATGAACAACACAATAGCTTGCAAATCTGAGCTGTCTTCATGGTATCACACTGTGAGACGGATCTTATCAGGGTCACCTTGGACAGTCACTGTCCTACTTTGGATCAGAGGTTTGTCTCCACTATCCCTGACTCAGGTCAATACTCACTGGCTCTAGTTCCACTTGGCCTTCTCATTTTATATTCCTCTCTCTGGCCATCTGACTCTTAATCCACATCATCTTCTCCTTGCAGTATCTCAAGCCCCAAACCTAYGTGGTTTCTCCTCTGTCCTTCCCATGCTCAGCCTAGTCAGAAGTGGACAGGCAGCGGAAGCATCACTGATTTCCTGTTCTGCTTTCTCTTTGCACCTAACTCTTATGTGAGGAAAGAGTGATAGGAGGTGAAGCGACTTCCTGAGAGACTCTTGGGATGCCGTGGATGACTTTCTGTGCTTTTGGAAGCCGTGGAGTTAGCTTGGTGCTCAGTTTTTGTGCAGCATGTTTATAAGCTGGTACCGCTTACATAAATGGTGTTGCACAGTTGCTCTCTGCAATATTTCTTTGAATTTGGGTGTGGTGTCATATGCATACAGTACTTGGTTCTGAGACTTGTTGCCTTATCAGGTATGTGTACAGAGGGTGGGAAAAGGCAGCAGAATCGGCAGAGGGAGATGGAACAAGCCAGAATGCAAGGTGCGACCAGGGGAACAAGGAGGTCTTCAGGGAAATTGCTGCAACTTGGGTATTCTGCTTTCTGTGACTCAAAGTGTAACAGCAGTGGGCCCAGGGGGCTTGTACCAAGAAAAATAGTACCAAGAAAAAACCTAACCCTAAATACTACACAAATAAAACCATTGGCTCTGACCCTTCATCTTGAGCCTGTTGTTCAAAAACCCCTAGTTTTAAGCCTATTTCTTTTCACTTACGGATGATGCTCTGCACCTGCCAGTTGTGTCATTCTGGGTTGTCTTCATAGACCAGCGCTAGCCTGTTGTGACACCTTGGTGCCTTTGGCTTTGGTCCCGTTTTCTAGAATTGCACTTGGCCTTGCTTTGGCCCTCTGCCCAGACTAAATTTGCCTTCTTGGTTTTCACTTCTTTCCCATATCAGTTTTCTCTCCTGTTCTGTCTTCCTGCTTATCCTCTGGAGTCTGACTCTGTAAACCCTTCTGCCTAGGTGGACCTCCTTTTGGGTAAGCAACCTCTGACCTTCAAAGTCACTTCATATGTAAGGAAGAATGAGACACAGGATGTCTTCAGGCTTACTCACTTTTTGCAGTTTCTTTTCTTCTTCAAACTGCTTTCTAGATATTCTCCTCTCTTCTCTACAAGTCTCTCCTTTCCCTTTCCTATAAGACAGTTGCACAGTTTTATCCCACTGTAAGCTGTTTCATGACTGTTTTTTAGAAAGTAAAATAAGTAGGTACAGGAAATGGAGGAAGTCTAGTTTGCCTGTGGGATGTACGCATGCGCAGTACACGTGTACAGCACTGGTCTGCACCCATCGTTTGGATGGGGTGACAGAGAGCACAGGCTGTCCCGTGTTGAAATCTGCAGGTCAAGAAATCGGCCTCCCTTCAGTTCATGGGCCTTGTGGTTGCCAGCCAGTAATCTAAAGCTCTGAAGAGTACTGGAAAATCTGGAAACCCACCTCTCACTACTATGTGTTAAATTCCTCCTTTCTAGGCATATTCAGTATCTCTTCTTTCCTATGGAGGAGAGATTTTGCTTTTGGAATTTTCGAAATGTCCCACAACAGTGTTTCCCATCTGCCATTCCTCTCAAGCTGGTGTGACACCAGAAAGAGTGGTGAGAGTCAGCTTCTATCTGCTACAGCTGAGACCAGCATCCCTGGTCTGTCCTCCATGATGGTGAATTGATGTTTGGGGCAGTATGTGCTGTGACAGCAGCACAACTTTTGTTAAATGGGCTTAAATGGGAGCTCATACTGCATCCCTGTGTCATGTTTCCAGGGCCATGAGCCCAGCTGAAATGGTTGGGAGACTTTCTATTTGCTGTGTTGGGAGTTTGGGACCTTTTGGGAACTTATGGTTATTTTTGCTTTATTTCTGAGAATTGTTCAAAGTGCTCTTGTTCTTCCAGAGTGGAGGTTCTGATGTACCTTTAATTCGGAGTRCTTCCTTTCCCCTTTGTATTGTTTKGTTTTTAATTACTTTTCCCTGTTAAGCATATGCTTAGACACTTGAATAAAGCAGGTTCCTGGTGGTTCAGCCAGTGTCACACAAACACAAAGCTGGACCTACACCTTCYGAAGTCCAAATCAACTCCTTAAGCATAAAGCCAACTTTCCTCTAGGCATCCCAGTCCTTGCAGCACTGCACTGAACTATTGCCTTTGATCTCCCCAGATAGGTAAGGGTTTGCTTTAGACTTCTCAGTCAGTGACTGGCTATGATAGAAACAGTGAGTGGCAAAATAGATAGTTGCTCTTGTAGGAAAAAGCCAAAAATGACACCAAGTTTCTCTGCAGTCTGCAAGCTGTGCCCCTGCTCAGATCCTTTTTGATCATAGCTGTTGGATGGAGGAGGTGGGTTTTGATTCTGCTTTCCAGTCTTTCATGGCCCCCGAGCAGAGCAGGAAAYGGTGAGCAAGAGTGTCTGTACCTTGAAAATAAACCCAACAAATGCTCACTCCTTAGCTCCCTTTATCAATAATAAAACAGAGATCCTCACTGCAGTACAGTGAACTAGGTCCTATGGTAAGCTCATCTGGAAGCACCGCAACTTCTCTTAGCTCCTTCCTCCCGGTGTACAGAGCAGTACCCCTTACACAAGGAGTAATGCCATAGGATATTTGCGGTGAATTGGGTAGTACTAACATGGATTTTGTCGTGTATGTTGTAACCTAGTGTGGTGGATATRTGTGTGTGTCTGTGTGATTGTGTGTACAGGATCTTATATGCACATACCTGTTTATAAAAGCACGTGTAACGCTGGGTGGTAAGTAGGACAGCAGCCTGGAAAGGAATACCTACGGAGCCCATTCCACCTGCAGCCTCATATTTGCTTGTGTGGAGGAGCAGCCCTTCCCTCAGAAGTGATCTCTTCTTCCCATCTATGGGAAACTCCCACGTTCATCCTATACATTCACTATGTAAGATTATTCAGTGAACAGTTTCTAAGATGAGTTCTTGGTCTGTCAGCTGGTCATGTGTGTGCAGTTTGCCACCAAGCACCTGGTGCAAATGAGCCCTGCCAGTTGGCTTTCACTGGAGGTGGAGGCAACACGGTACGTCCGTGTTTCCTGACTGGGACCATACTTGAATCCCTAACACAAATTATTCTCTGCTTTTAGGTGCGGATGTTCMCATTAATGAATTCAAAATTCATTCACATGCTCATGTTTCCTGACACTTGTGAAAATGCTTTCCAGTGAACTCCTTTGCTATTGCTGAAAATCAAATAAGAGTTGCTGAGAACATGCTCAGAACAGACTTGTTCAGGGAATTCAAGCATGTTCTCATCTAACTATATTTGCAGCAGTTGTCTGCTCTGCTTATTTATGCCTTGTTCTAGTGTCTGAAATCATTAGAGCTTTTGATGATAGCAGATCTCAAGATACAATTAAAGGACAAAGACAAATGTCAGCACCCTGGAGGTGCCATGTAGTTGTGTGGAACGGTAACTTTGGCGGTGTTGCTAGACAGTGAGGAAGAGCAAAGCATGTGAAATACCAGAGTCRGAGCCGAACGCTGACACAGCCACGTATCAGTGCTTGAGGCGCACTGAAGTGGTATGTACGCGAAAGGAGCTGCCAGTGCTTGTGGGATTCTTAAAAAGTATTCATGACTCAACACATCCAAAATGAATCTGCTTATCTTAGATAGCCATATGGTCTTATGGTGTTTGTTAGAAGAATAATGATCTTTATTAGTACCAGCTTCAGTTTCAGAATATGAGGCACGTGTTCTTCATCTTCTGGAGGTCCTTCTCACTTCTCTGAGATGAGGCTTTGGCTGAGCGGAGACTAATGCTGTGCGGAAGCAAGTGTGTGTTGAAAGCAACATTCTTTCAAAAAGCTGCATGAGATCCGTGCATATTCCTCTTGTAACATTGATCAAGGAAACCAAGTGATGTATAAATTATTTTACAACAGATAGCTTAAAGAGGTGTTTGTAACACAGTTCAGGGGAATTTAAAAAACAGATCATTAAAATGGCTTTAGCTTTATTTCATGAGCTGTATTGCTGAAGCACTTCCCCAAGTCGCAGGCCTCGTAGTTTTGGTGCACTACAAAAGAATCTCTTAAGGGACAATCTTTAGCAGCAGAGACCTTACACTCTACCTGGAGAAGATGGACAACGCAGGGAACTTCTAGGCATGCTCAGCCCAAAGTAGGATCTCTGGGAAGTGGTAAAGTAAGCAAGTCAGGCAAAAGCAGCTAAAATTCTCTGCGCGTGATACAGTCAACCTTCTGCTAGGATTTGCAAAACAATAATAATTATAACTTTAAAAACTTTAAAAAGGGGAAAAAGCAAACAATCACACTATTCAGCTACTGTGTATCTGATTGCCAAAGTCTGGCTTTTTATAACTGCATTTTTTAAATGTACCTGCACAGTGCTTTTTATTTTTATTTGTAAAAAGCCTGTTCGAAATAAAACTGCAATCTTGAGACTGATTCTCTTGTTAACTCAGAAGTGGTGCTAGAAGTGGTCCTAGTACCTCAGCAGAGATACTTTAATGTAAAGCCAAAGTAAGATCCAAGCTGGGCCCAATGCTGTATTTCAGGAGAAGTATGTATTTCCTTTTTCAAGAGAACATAGAAAATGCTGGTAGAACGGGCCAGCTCTGAAGACGTTAGAGGAATAATGAAAATCTCAGTGTGGCTGTAAAAAAAGTTCCTTTTGCCATTCAAGCAGCTGCACTTGTTTTCACCAGCTGTAGTCTGGCTTTTTAGTGAGGAGCTACTTTGGAAAAAGTAATCCCTTGGAGTTGTTTGCTCAGTTCCCTTTGTTTTAATTGACTAGTTTAGGCAGTTAAAAGAAAGAGTGGGAGGGAATTGGTCTTAGCACACTTATGGGCATCTCCTCCTGTAATTCCTGTAATTAAAATGTCTCTGACATACGATTTTATTTATTTATTTATGGTTTTAGGCTTGCTTCTGCTCAAGCATGAATCTAGTGAGACGAGTTTTTTTCATAGGGCAGGTTGTTTGCAAACTTTGGAGCCCAAAAGGTGCAGCTGCTCTAAAAATTAACACAGGATGCAAGAACTGGTTTGGGAAGGTCTCTCTCTGCCTGAGTCCAGAGGCATCTCCTGAAATGCTGCCATTAGGGGAAAAGCTTGCCTGGTAAACAGAGCTGGCCTAATTTCTAGAGGTGCTGAACATGGACCTGCAGTGGTTGCTGGTAGGTCCTGAATACGCAAAACCTGGAAGCAGGACAAATGTCAGTAGCTGGCATTTTATCAGAAACACACCTGAGCAAATTCACCATTAGCAGGGTAAAGGGTGCAACCAAAGAGAGCAAATAACTGCCCCTCAGCCAGTATCCTCTGCAAGCAGAGTTGGGCACACGGACTCCAGGAGATCTGCCAGCTCTCGGGCTTCTTGCTACACCGCCAGAACAAGACGTTTGTCACAGTCAAGGTCTGTATGTGCATGAATCACCTCTTTGTCTGCCTGGTCTTTTCAGGGTGATGTCCCCAGTGACCTGGTGTTTAGCTTCAAGAGGAGGCCCACAGTATTGCTGTCCAGGTGCAGAGCCCCCAGGAAGGCTTTTCAAGGAGGTCAAAGAGCAAAAATCCTGGCTGCAGAGCACCAAATACAGCTGGGACTGAACCACAGGCGGGAACCTAAGCAATGTCCGCTCTCATCCACGCGAGCTGTGATGCAGGGGTAAGCATGTCTTGTGTAGAGTGTAGACATAATATTCTCTATTTTTGATTTGCTGGATCTTTAAAATACCCAATGGTGTATCTACCGCTGAATTAAGCAGTGTTTGCTTTTCAAACCTTCCACATTTGTATTTTTAGCTCCATTTTGGCATTCACTCTTTTGGTTGGAATATATAACACACACAGTTATTTAGCCTGCCTGGACCGAATTCAGCGTATGTGTAACTCCGTGGGCTTTAGCAGAAGCTACGTTCAAGGTGAATTACTCTCTATGGGGCTAAGGAAATACAGCTTCTGTAGAAATGCATGTCAGCTCCCTCTGTAAATGCTACACTATTTCCATCCATGGCTATTCCTTTGTGGTTTGGGTTATGTATTTACATTTTACGGAATAAATACTACAGCTTTCCCCATGACTAACACTTCTTAGTAACCAATAAGCTACTCAAATACACCATTGCCTCCTACAAGAGCCTAAACCACACTGTTCTCCACTGGGTTTCTGTCCCCAGCTGGCCACCTCCTTGCACAGAGGCATGGTTAACCAGCATTACATAAGTAGCTTTGGATCTGAATTTAATAGGCCGGCTTACTAGAGAAGGTACTGGATAGTGCGGGACTGCATTCCTCAGCAACAAGCATTTTTAAACATGGACACTGTCTGATCCTAGCAAAATCTCAGCGAGGTCTGTAGACCAAGAGAGGAACATCTTGCTACTTCTCCCACAACGAGAGCGCGAGTTGCTTTTTCTAATCCAGAGGTCTGTTTTAAGAGCTGTGCTATACAGGCACTTGCATAAACTTTGTTTATAGACTGGAATATTTTCAATGAAAATGTTATTTAACTTTAAAAAGTTGCACAGCAGCTACTCCAAAAATTGTTTTCCCTTGTTAAGAATAACACACAGTGTGATACATTTGAAATGGTGATAGCAATATTTCACAAATTTTGATGGATTCATAGTCCAAATACCTTGCTAACAGATGTTTCTTTTAAACTCGGAGTGCTATAGGAATAACTCAGAGATATTACAGTGTCAGCACTGCCTTTTATCTGTACGTGTCCTTTCAGTGACATCCCTAGGCTTTTTTAATGCATGGGTCAGGTCTGAGCTAAAAAAGTTTAAACAGTAAGAGAAGTCATAGCTGGTTTTGAGTTTTGGGGCAGTACTTCAGGTCTGTAGGGGAGCTGGCGCGTGCTCCCTTGGGCCTGCTCTCTCCTTGGGCACAGCAGCCTGGTGGTTTGTGGGAATCTGCTGGTTTATRGTCGTCATTTCTGAGCTTGCTGTTGGTTGTGGTTAATTTATGAACTTTAACCCTGCACATCAAAATTTCAGCAAAAAGCAAAGCCTGGCATAAAGATTTAGGAAGGTGGGGCACATCTGGGTTCTTCTAGGTGGCTAAACCTATAGATTCACGCTGTAAGTCAGCAAAATCCTTCCCGATTGCAGCCAAAGAGGTGTGTGTATGAAACCTAGAAGACAGTAAAACAGTTTCAGTGATGGCTCTTTTAGACCAAGGGATCTGGAAATGCTGTACACTCCTCTGACTGCATCTTCCAGTCTCATAAATTAACAAACTTTTCTCCCCTTGGGTGTTACTTTGCCCAACACAAAGGGACACCCCAGCAGGGCAAAGGGACAGTGTTTTGAAGACCTGCTGGAGTTCTCCTTGTTGTTGTTGTTCAGTGGGAGTGTGAGGTTGTTCAGTCTACTTTGTGTCCCATCACCACGGGGACATCTCASAGCTCTTCATGAAGGGTCATCTACCAGGAGCTGCTTTCTTCCTGCTGGSTTTGTACGTCACCCCCAGCGTGCCTGGCTGGAGCTGTGAGTTAGTGCCAGAGCAGCCCCCCTGGGAAGAGCCTGGAAAGCCTGGCTCTCGCTCCCAACCCCAGAGCTGGCCCTGCCACGTGAGCAGGGCAACCTTGGAGGATGCTGGGGCAGATGGGAGCATCCTTCCTCCAGGCAACCTCTGCTTGTACCCCTCTGGTGCGACCAGACTGGGCCGTGTGCAGCCCAGCCTGGCTCTGGTGGTGCTTGCCTCACCTCCAGGAGGAGTCTGGAAACCCGGCCGGGCAGGAAGGGCGAGCGAGAGTTATCCTGGCTGCCGCAGTGGGAAGGGGGATGAGAAGAGAGAGCAAATCCTGCGGGTGGGTGGGAACCCAGGCCCGGCACCGGCCTCCCGGTCTGCGGCGGCGTGTAGGGGGTTCCCAGCAGCGCAGCCCCGGCGGAGCCTCCGCGGGCTCGGCCGCCGGTGCGTGGTGTGAGCAGGGAGGGAACCAGGTCTCCCTCCCCATCCCCTTCTCCACGCAGCTGCTCTTCATTCCCCAGCGCTCCCTCCCCTCTCGTAAAGCGAGAGGCGCTTCCCGAGCTTCCCCTCCCAAGCCGGCCGCGCAGAGGGGTCCGCGCGGAGGGGCCGCTCGGACCCGGCGCAGCGGCTCCCGCCGCCTCTCGCCAGGGCCGTGCGGCGGCACCGGGGTCTTCGCGGGACCGGCGCTCTCCCCGGCGGGACCCCGGGGGATGCACCTGAGCGGAGCAGCGGGGGAGGAGGG